>NC_043976.1:17728578-18054838 GCF_902148855.1 Sphaeramia orbicularis | reverse complement strand
TATATAAAAACAAGTTTATACAAAATAAAGCACCGCCATTAGACAATGATTCATAAAGGATATATTACAACAAACATGTTGCACTTTGCCTCTAGAGGAAGAAACAAACTGGACTTTGCAGTTGCAATGATTTTTAGAAAGCAAAAGCATGAACTGCCAAGAGTCTATTTTTTTTCCTTTTTGTAGTACTTTTGGAGAGAACATGAATATTACAAAGAATATTACAAAGAATTCTGCAATTTCATTGCACAACCGGTGCAATGACAATAAATTCTATTCTATTCTATTCTATTCTATTCTATTCTATGTTTTCATTCTCCTGAACATAAATGAATCAACCATTCGCACTGTGGGGAATGGGTATTATGTCACAACACATGGACAGTGGCACATGGACACAAAAGAACTGGTGTAAATCTGTTCAGACCTTTTATTGTTGCAAGTACTAGTTCACATCATTCCTAGTATTTATAGTTTGAATTAAATGTGAATGTTAGCATGGCTTTAGGGTGTAAAAATGTTAAAGTAGTTACAAGAAAAACACAACAGCGCCCATGCCAGTCTGCCACATGTAACAAACAGGACAGGATCTCATAGAGTACAGTGTACTACAATTCAGGATGCATTGGTTTCAGTCGGAGAGATGCCACCACTGAGCAGACACACCCTGACCAGAGTGAAGTCTGTGCAACTGTGGGCAGACCAGAGGAAACAGCCCTGACGCCAGGCAACGTCTCACCACACACTGGCTGACATGTTAATGCTAAGTCATCTCCACCTATATGGACTGAGGGTAAGACGGAAAACTGAGCAATAGGATGAGCAGAGAAACGAAAGATGATATTATTAGTATGTTCATCATCCTGGATAACATTTCTTATATTTCAGTCTTATTCCCCTCAGATAACATTCCTGCCTTTCCTTCCCACTATTCAAACAACACAGACCTTTCCTCTCCTTTACCTATTCAACAGATTGCAACATGGGCCTCGAGGGCCGACGTTAATCTCATATCCATGAGCGGTGAGGGCAACATGATAATGATCCGCCCGCTGAACGAGACAGTAGAGAGCAATAAAACACACCCACAGCCTGCAGAGCTGCAGCTCAGCCTCTTTTATTACGAAAACAATGATATGCTTTTCCACAGCCAACACGTTAGCACCTCTAGTCTCGCTTATCCCTTAAACGAAAACAAATGGACGCAGATGAAGATGAAGTGAATGAAAAGGGACGTTATGTGTTTTCTCGTTATCGAGTTATCACGGTGATGCTGCCAACCAAAGCTGCTATATCATTCACGTCACCCCAGTTGGAAAACTTATGCAAATAAGAAATCAGGAGCACAAAATTATTTCTTAGAACTGTGATTGTTATCTGCTGAAAAAAATATGAGTTTGTAATTAGAATTTTTGCTCCAGATTAACTTTGTATGGAATCTTAACCTATACAGACCCAGTACTACTTTTACAGCAGCTCTAAAATGAGTTTTTTCTCTCTATTTAACCTTTAAGTGATTTGTCACATTTATTATAATATTGTTCTCTGTATTTTGCAATTTTCAGTGAAATCAGGTATTTTCCAATATTTAACTCAATGATCATGTAGATGTTCATAAAAGATCAGATTAAAGTTTAGGGTTATATCAAAAACAGAGAAAACTGAAGAAACAGAGACTTTTTCAACAAAGACATCAATAACTGAACATAAAAACGAGCATCTCCATCCACCATTATTGATCCAACTCCATGGATTTTACTGCTGAATCAATGTTGTAGGACAGGGGTGGGCAATCCTGGTCCTCGAGGGCCGGTATCCTGCATATTTTAGATGTTTCCCTCTTCCAGCACACCTGGTTCACATGATAAGCCTATCGTCAAGCTATGCAGAAGCCTGATAACGACCTTCAGGTGTGCTGGAAGAGGGAAACATCTAAACATGGGGGATACCGGCCCTCGAGGACCAGGATTGCCCACCCCTGTTGTAGGAGATGATGGTGTTTCCATGTTCACTATGGAACATCTTAACATCCAAATGGGTCATATCTGATGAACATGAAAAGATGATGAACTGCATTTTAAACCAATTATTTCAATATATTGATAGGATTGGTCAGTGTTTCGAAAGTTATTAAACATTTTAGATCAGTAAATGATTTTGGTTGCCAGTGGCTGTTTGGGTTTTTATGGGTTAAAGCAGAAAATCAAACATACAAGAAAAGAAAAGAATTTCAGCTGACTGCACGTGACATCATCTTCATCTTGGAGAATTCACTATGACTTAAATATAACACAGGAAATATGGAAAGCACAAGAAACAAAGGCAGAGATTGTATCGGAAGAGCAAGATAACAATGAATGCTAAGCCTCTGCTACGGCACTGGCTTTCTTCTCTGGTCTAACGCACCATGCCTAACTCTGTTTCATAAGCTTTTCCAAACGTGGCCAAGAGAGTTGTCATGGAGATGGAACCAGGCAGTGGCGACACGGTGACCTTGGTATCAGCTGAATGCTATTTGTCAGGTTACGGACTGAAAACCTGAAGGAGTGAAAATACGCTTTTCTTTGCTCCTCATCCATCTCCCATTCTTGTATGCCTTCCCTTAGATTGGCCACATCTCTTTCTCTTTCTCTTTCTCTTTCTCTCTCTCTCTCACTATCTTTCAAGCCTTCAAGCCTCACTAGTCCTGTTCCTACATTTATCTTGAAAACCTGACCTTCACAAGATCCTAAAAAGACTTTTTTACATTCGACGCAAAGTTCTGTAGAAGGAAAAACAGCTGACAATAAATAAAGAGATCCTCATTGTTTAACCATTACTCACAGTTTGTACTCAATCATAAACCCCTGATAAAGGCCACAGGTTTGTTAAATGCCTCCCACTTCTAATCTACGTGATGCCACATGGCTGAAACTTTGTTTGATTTGTCTGAGCTCTTAATGCCTTCATTGGATGAACGGCTGGAATTACCTGCACATGGCAAAAGCCTCATGCTACAGAAAGAGTGGTTCTACTGTAAGAGTGCCTCTGTAATGATCTATGTAATACAGATCTGATTTATATGTTAAGGTTGGGAGATGTAACTGAGAAGAGTAACACAATAAATGCCTAATTTCTATTTACAATAATCATGGATCATTACTACTAAGATATGTTTTTAATAAAGACCAAGTAGTTGAATGTAACCACCTTTAGCCATTTTAAGGCAGGTCACTAAATAAAACAGAACATACAGTAAAAGACTAAAGAATAATATTAAGAGTCACATTAATAACATTAATTTACCACTCATACCCAGAACTATGAATGCAACATAGTATGTGGTTTTAAGCTATTTGTTATGCATAATAATGTCACAGCTCTTCCTGTAAATACATGATGCTCCTAATCATGAGAACTGACTGCAAATTGGCACAAATCTCTTGATTACAATCATTATTACTGCTGTTACTGCCTGATTTTCTGGCAGGTGAGGAATAAAATATACTAAAAGCAACCTTAGCTGAATGTGAGCATGTACAGAGTTTCTCCTTGAGCTATTGTCTGCCCAATATTTGCAGATAGGGGTGATATTTTTGTTGTAACCTGCACCTGCCGTGACTGCTTCCAGTGTGTTTTATGGCAACTCAAAATTTCTGCATCATGGCTGATCCTGGTAGTTGGTATACTTTGTTCGAGTCTATGTGTACTGTACGTGTCTCTACTGACCACAGGAGAATAAAAGACAGACAAACAGACCACCAGTCATCCAGCCGAACACACAGGCAGTCAGGCATTTGGACAAGACTGATAAACTAATAAAAGAAACCATGGATACACCCGAGGACCCCGTACTGTGGCTGAAAATAAGAGAGTCTGTGTGAAAGTGAGAGCAGAAGTTGGAAATGTGGGGCACCATTCTTCACAGCTGTATGCTCTGTGTGCATGTCTGACCTGGGAGATGTGGTTGATGGACGACTCCATGCGCCGCAGCTGCGAGGCCTGGATGTCCAGCAGCTGCAGTACATTGTTGGCTAAGGCATTGATTTGGTAGGCCACGCTGGCCAGGGACTGGGTGGTGTAGGCTTTGGTCTCCTCCAGAGCTTTCCTCTTGTCCTGGGCCTGTGGATTAGGGAGAAGATGAAGAGGGGAAATGAGATGAAAAAAAAGAAGATGAAAGAGGAGCACAGGATACTGGCAATATCATATAACATTCGCATCCATCTTCTGGCTGCGTATTCAGGTCAGGTTGTGGTGGATCCGGGCCAACATAGCAACTAAGACATCCAACCCCCACCCGACTCTCATTCCCCAAATACCACACTCTCCGTCATGGATGTGAAATGATGCAACGCTTACTATAATGGCCAAAGTTGGGGTTTCATGTAAACAGCTGACTACATGTGTAAAATTTTAAGGCTTCTAAATGTTGATAAACACGACAAACCTGACACATTCTGCTCTTGTAATTGATCATTTAATTCATAATTGAAAAGATTTACATAAAACACATATAAAGTACAATTTGTTTGACAGACCTCTACAATGATATCACCATGTTCTGGGATCAAACACCAGCAGCTGGAAACTGAAGCCACTTCACAAGTTTCCTAAAATGTAATACCACTGATTGCCAATAGATGCTGCCTCTAAATGATCCTGGTTTCATTCACTCCCACTGAAAATGGGGCAGCCATGGCTCAGACGGGGCAGCCATGGCTCAGATGGCAGAGCGGGTCGTCCAATAACCGAAGGACTGGCGGTTCAAATCCTGCTCTGTCCATGTGCTGTTGTGTCCTTGGGCAAGACACTTCACCCCCCTTGCCTCCAGAGCTGCTACTCACACTGGTGTATGAATGTTCAGTGGTGGTCGGAGGGGCTGTAGGCGCAGACTGGCAGCCACACTTCCGTCATTCTACCCCAGGGCAGCTGTGGCTACAAATGTAGTTTACCACCACCAGAGTGAGAATGTGAGAGCGAATGACTAATGGATCCTCTGTACGCGCTATATGGATCCTCTGTATGCGCTATATAAATCGAATCCATTATTATTCATTATTATTATAAAATGCAGCACCTTCTTCCCATGAACAGTAAGCCATTTTGGTTGTACTCAGATGCTTTAATAAGTGTTCTGGTGGTCCTCCTGTAAATTACTACTCCATTACAAGATCAATCCATCCATTTTCTGCAAATGCGTAATCTCCTAAAGGGTCACATGTCATTGGTAAGATTTTAGGGATAATATAAGGCTTTGACATCTGCCACGTTGGCTTTGACAGCTCAACTATTTTCAGAGCTAGAGTAGTTTAAAAGTTACACTGCAACAGGACTGGCAAAGACTTTTCTTACGTAAATGTTCCAAGAAGTGCACAGTTACTTAATTGCAATACCTGGCCTCTTGCAATAACTAGCTACATTAGCTGAGGTTAGCCTTTATGTGGTAGATGATCTGTTAGTTAGCCTGCTAAGTAGGCCAACTAATGCATGACAAAATTTTATATAACTTAAACACAACCGTTACTTATCAATATTTAGTGAGTAGCAGAATCGAATTGGTGGCATTTAACAGTGTAAGTTAGCAATTTGGTTGGTGTTTAAAGTAAGTTAGCATGTCGTAATGTTAGCTTGGCAAGTTTCACCCCTTGAACTTCTCCAGTTCCATCAAACAGAAGTCCACGAACAAATCGGTAATATTACCAGATTTTTCTGATGGTTTTATGTACTATCTAGATTTTAGCATTTTCAGTAAATTCAGAGTGTCCTGGCTGAGGATATAATTTGACGTACTTTAAGACCATTACTACTGTTGCTGCACACAAAATTGAAAAAGTTCGTATAGATTAGAAAAAAAAAGAGGATCTTAAAAGCTGATTTCACTGTTTGGTACTGCACTAAGCCAAGTAACAGTAGAGAAAACCCTGCATTACTGTGCATTATGTTCACCTCCTTTATACAGTCTATGGATGTAACGTGAGAGAATTGAAAAAACTAAGGTCGATACGTCTTAACTTTAGACATACCCTGTCAAATACTGTCAGGTTGTACGTTGTAACAATCATTCTTCTTACATATAATCTCCAAACCAGTCAAACAGTGGAAATAATGGGCTTCTAAAGCTCCCCTCACATCAAACGAGCTGAGTCAGAGATCCGAGCTTCAAACTGAGCCATCATGTTTGATCTCTGTAGGTTCTTCCAGGTAACACTCTCTCATAAAGTGGAGCCCAAAGAGCACAGCCTGGAGGGGTGACACTGGCCTTTGATAACAGGCTGCTATGGTAGGGGGTAGGCGCTGACTCTGGGGATGATTACTGGTCACAGAACAAGCAAACCATAAAAAATAAATAAATAAATAAATAAAAAAAAAAAGAGGAACGTTTGGTCACATGGGCAAAAGAATGGACAGACAGAATGTAAACAACTATGTCACTGCTTGTCTCATTACTGATTCCCTGTGGCGGCACGCAACTAATCCAGAGGCAATCCATACGACTAAAAGCTCCTGACCTGGAGAGCTGCCGTGCCGGTTAGCCTCGACTGAGCGAGGAGGTGACAGTATTAGCAGCATCTCTTTTAGCACCGAATCAGAACAGCAGATGTGTGGAGTGATAACAGCCTCAGCAAGAAGGAGGAGAAATTCCTCCGGCAGGCTCGGAGCAAAAGGCCATCTGTTGAAAGCACAGCGCCACTCGTGCACACACAGACACCTACTGACATTGCAACATGTATCATGGGCTGACTGACAGCCGCATGAAAATATCTAAAACAACACGTCTGCAGTTTTCCCTGTATTGAGACACAAGAAACAGATACAAACCAACACAGGCCAGACTGACACACTGAGCTGCAAGTCAGGGACCGCGTCTATTTCATCTGTAGTATACCAAGAATTCCGTCTGTCGTTCCTTTCGTTCGAGATTTTTGTCAATCCCATCTCTTGGACATTTATTCACCTGATTTTCAAATTTTACACACATGCTCTATACATGTGCCTTTCTTTCAATTTTTGCATTTTTTTTTACAAATGTTTGAAAAGTTTTTAAAAAGACTGAAAATTAGGACTCAAAATGAATCCCTTTTCAAATTTCATTTTCGGTATTTCGGTATATCGGTATTTACTATTATGAGAGGTGCAGTTTGCTGGCTGAATTTTTCATTTTGGAATTTTTTACAAATTTAAAAAAAAAAATTATCTTACAATTTTTGTCCAATCGATTTCTCAGACACTATTCACCTGATTCTTTTCAAATTTTACACACATATTCTTTACATGTGCCTTTCTCTCAATTTTTCCTTTTTTTTTTTTTTTTTTTTTTACAATTGAAAAAAAAAACATTTAAAAAATTGAAAGTTAAGACTCAAAGTTAATCCCTGGGTAGGCAGGGTATCAATGCGTAGGAGGGGGAGTGTTGTGCAAGCGGGCGGGGGTTATTAGCAAACTCTGCTTACTTTTTCGCTTGGTTAACTATTACTTATCTTCAGACTTGTTCACAATTTGGTTTCAGTGTCAGGTCATGTATATCGCTGCCTCATATAACAGGTATTAACAACACTCTTGATGCTGCAGTTACCACAGAAACACTTCGCACCTTTGTAAATAAAGCTGAATCCACCTCCTATTATCTTTTCTTAGACATAAAGACATCTTAATTCAAGGTGAATGAAAAAAACATCAGGAACCATGATTATATGAGCCTTTAAGAACCATTATTGTTTAATGCCTAGTTAATTTCACATGTGAGATAATAATCTTCAAATGTAATATAATACATTTAGACAACACACAACAACAAACAAGCAATGAGATGATACAGCAAATGAAACTTCAGCTTATCCATATTTTATCCAAGCCAGTAGTCACCACATGTTCCATCTGTTCTATCTTACAACCCATAAAAAGGCACTACACATACTTATACTTGGTATATTCAAAGGAAAGAATAGAACAACAGTATGGCTCTGGGTGATGGAGGCTATTCTTTTCGTTTCCTGGTATACATGAGGTTAAGCCTGGTGTTAATCGTACAGCTGTAATTCTCCCTCAAATCCAGAGCTCAGTCTGCACACTCATTCACAGTACATTTCATTATATGTTTAAACACAGTACGACAATAAACATGTCCAGATGTGAATGGCAATCTGCTTCGTCAAGACCGGAAGGAAATGTGCATTCTCCTTCTACTTTTTTTCTTCTGGATAAACTGATCCCAAGTGCATTAGCCGTCAGAGCTGTGATGTGAGGTCAGCGGTGGGCATTGGGAGGACAGATGCGACACTTGATTGCATCGCCATTGGCGGCATCTTAGAGCCTGCCTGCTCTAGTTACAGCCCCCCTTGTCCTGTCACTTGTTGTTCATGCATCAGAGGTCAACTGTCTGCAAATCCTTAAATTAACCAGATTTGTTACTCCAGTACCCACAAATCTGTGCTTTGCATGACATCAATCTCCAGAGAGAAAACAACAGCAGAACACAGGAATAGAAATGTAAAAAATAAATAAAAAGAAATGTAGATCAAGCATATGTTGAGACCTTTGCAAAGGAAGGAACACAGCATGTGCTTTAGTATAGGTAACAACAGCAGAGAGCTGAACATACTGTACCAAACAGTGGGAGATGTAGAAAAGAGGGGGAGCTTCCGAGGAGTTTTAACGCTCCTGGGCTACTTTATTTCATATTTCTGAGCTGAGTAATGATGGAGTGAAAGAGACTACAGAATATCCCGGCAGCAGTCGATGAGCTGTCAGCACCTCAGCTTGGTTAAAAAAAAGGAGGAATGTATTGTCTGAAGACACATTTTCAACCAGAAGGTGGGATCTGGGGTGAGAGAGATGGACATAAAAATACAAGTCAATCAGACGAGTCCTCTGTTCATGCAGTTATCTTAGATACTCGCAGTTTTGACCAAAAATGTGCTCTGAAAGGTTACAATGACCTTGAAGCCTGCCAGTTTAGAAAAACATCCCCAAGGTGTTCCTTAAATATCGCCAACCAAAACATATTCAGTTCATCGTCAACTCTGAGTAGAATTTTCCAGCATTTTGTCAAACAGTTCCTAAGATACTGCATTTTAAAAGCAACGGAAACCAAAGGATTAACAAACGCACCTTTGCATAGAGATGCACCATACATTACACACATTAAAAAAATGCTACAATCAGGGCTGTAAGATATATCAGTTGATATCAATAATTACTGCAATAAAGGTCAAATAATAACTTTGTTCCAGTATAAAGGCTCGCATTTGATCCTGAATGAAAGTATTTTAAAAAAGGGTAGTTTAGTTTTGTTTGCTTTAGCCTAATTTATTTTGTAAAAGATGCAACAAGACACAAAACAAAAAAAATAGGCAAAAATGCAAGAGAAAAACATCATAAATAATTAAACAAGACTAAAATGATGTAGAAGATGAAAACAATATAGAGGACGCAACAAGATGACAATGATATAAGAAGCAGCTGAATATTTAAAGAATCTATAGGTAGAACACAAATTCATTAGCATGTTACAATCTGTTTGGAATATTAAAATATGCATAAGTAAATTTAAGTAAAAACAACAGAACAGTCAGACAGTGTGAACATGAACCCTAAAAGAAATTGTAAATCACAAAAATATTAAAGTGATTTTAGTGATATAAAATCGTGTTGTTTGAAATGTTGATGCTTTAATTCACAGCCTTACCGAGACAGTTTTGGGATACTAGCAATAAAAAGTAGTTAAATATTCTCCCCAAGCCAAACAGCTTTAAGATGATTAATTGGAAACCCTATCTGTACACAGTTGGCCTCTAAATGTGGGAACAAGGGAGTGGTTGTCAGATGAATGGATTTGTTTTCAGGGATAGTTTTGATTCACTGAACAGAAATAAAAACTGTGTGTCACCCATCCAGTCTGGCAAGATAACGGTCTGCAACTGCCACGGAAAGAAACCACACATTTTTTTTTATGAAACAAGGTGCTGTAATGCATTGCTTCACTGCAGAGGGCAAATGGCTTCACAGAGATGGTAGGAAGGAAAGGTCCAGACTTCCTCCCTCAGGCCAGAGACTGTTCAGGGGTCAGAGGAGGCGTCTACCGGCCCTCCACCCAGTAGAATGAGCACAAGTAGAAAATGGACAAAATGACTATTGCTTCTGGTCCTCCTACATGACTAACAAAAGATCTAGTAGGGAAGTGAGACAATACATCTGAGCTCCGACTGGTGAGGGTTTCCACTGACTCATCCCCTTTGGAATCAACCCAACGTTTGTAACAAGGCAAAAATGCAGCGTCTTTAGACTGGGATTAAACTAAAGATTTCGATAACAGACTACATCTGTTAGTGGAGCACTGAAGCAGAATGAAAATTAAACTGTAAAACAACACAGTTCAGTGTTTCCACAGTGCAATCTGCCCCTGGATTTGTACATCTGACAAGCACATTTGTGTTTATCTTCTCCCGCTTGCCTGGAGGGGAAATGCACTCAGAGCGGGAAAAAAAAACACATCCAGGAATGTTTGGAATTCTACAACATGTCATACATCTGAAAACTTTCAAGTGTTTCTGAGACGTTTTGCTACAGACCACAAGTGTCAGGGATGAGCATAGAGGAACAAAAAAACAAACTTTTTTTTTTTTTTTTTTTTTACAGAAAGTGCCAGGGGTTTCTACTTCTACTGATGGCTTAAGTAAAGAAAAAGTTCCTGAAAAACAGTATCCTGAAAAACTTCTGACAGTAGAAGACATGAACTTTTCAAAAACACCTCAGCAGGAATGTGACCTATGGCAAGGAAGCAGTATAGCCCAGACCAGCATGTGTGTGTAAATCCAAATGGAAGCCGAATAGCTCACAAGGCGCTTTGCAGCGTGTGATGTATCGACTGCTGATTACTGCAGACTGGACAGGGTGAGATAAGTGCGACGGGAGGCAGCCGAGAGCGGGTGCTCACCAGGTTGTTGTATCGATGAGTCTGTCTGACATCCAGCAGCTCATTAGAAAGACAGTAGAGCCCAAATTGAGGAAATTACAAGTCAGACATGTTAAGCATTTTCTGAACATGAGAGGGTTTTTTAACCTGGTCAGCAAGTGTAGTAGTGTCACAGTTGCTGGTTTAACTCAGGACAAATGGTTTGAATATTCTAGGAATTATTCAAGTCAGTTTGGTGTTTGTATCGACAGGCTGTGTAGCGTTGTTAGATGATGGTGCTGTAGACTGCTTTGCACAAACCTGTTGTAAATAGTAGAAGAAACAGTATCCTGTTGTCATTTTCCATCTGGAATGGCAGAGAACGTTTTGTCCATTGATGAAGCAAAGGAATAATTTGTTTGCATCATTCCACACCAAATGTTACAACAACCTACTGTGGTTTTGTGCTTCATGAGAATACCCTGGATGACGGCAGGGTAACAGAACTGATCAGTCATGTGAGTATAATGTTCACTATGTCACCCTTGGATTCCACCAACAGCAGATGCACCATGTTACTGCTCTGATGTAGTTTAGTTTCATCCTCTGAAAATCATGATGCCCCGAAAGTGTTGAGTGAGGATTCTGATCTCCTGATTTGGTCATTTTGACTTGGTTTTTGGCTATGTGGTTAAATTGTTTTAACTGTGTGCTGTAACTTACTAAATTAAAGCTAGGTAGATTATTGAATGACATGGATTAAATATTTGTTGTTGTGTTTAAGTTGTTAAAAATACACTGATCCTCATGAATACACTGTATACCTCAAGCCTATCTTCATTATTGGCATTGATAGAGATATAATATGCAAGAGAAGTTTTACTTTGAAAATTGGCCAGTCGGTCAATGTTTGAGCATCTAACTTCCTGTTTGTGTTTTGTGTTCTCTGCCGTTTTATGCAGCATCCGTCAAAAATAGAATCAACATGTATTTCCAAGAAAACGTGGAAACATAGGGGCACTGGGTTGAGCAGCCGTGAAGAGCTCCAGCGGCTGTGATGATGATGTAATGTGACCCAGCCATTCTCAGTAGAAAGCAGGAGTCAGAAGTTATTAGACTAAGGTGTTTCCTTTTCTCAATATCCAGATTTTTTTTTTTTTTTTTTTTTTTGGGGGGGGGGGGGGGTAAAAAGGTAAAAACTAGGCTACCTCAAGTGAAACGGAGGGCGTTTCTTGTAATCTTGCAATATCCTTCAACCTTTAATCCTTCAAAATACACCTGATATAAATACACTGATGGAAATATGGCTACTACAGGATAATTTGACCAAACATGGGGCCAAAGTTCAACCTACCATCTTTAAAAAGGGAAATTCCAGTATTATTTAACTTCCCATATTTCTGTCCATAATGAAATGTCAATGACTGACTGTCTTAGAAACACATCCCATGGTAAGAATGACATTGATCACACCTTCCACTGGTGAAACTGTGGTTGTCCAGTGCATAGCTCCAGGGATCAACTCATTGTTTAAACTAAGTCAAACACAAAGACAAATATTAGATTTCTGATAGATTTTTTTGATAGATTTACATTTTCAAAAGAAGTGGTAGAAGGCGTGCTTTTCCCAAATCTTGTACTTCCTGTCACCCTTTTTACTGGCTTTAGAATAGACTTCTTCCCTCCTATGTTGAGAATACCCCTCGGTGAAGTTGCAAAAAAGATTTGCCCTCCTCTCCTGAAACTACACTAATGGCCTTTTTACATGACTAAGATGCTTGGATGGTAAAAGTTTGAATGATAGGCCTACATTTTGGAAACACTGAAATTTCCCTTGAATGTTCAAGATCCTGATACTGTTGCCAGAACATTTAGTTAAAAATGGAACCAGAGCTCAACAGAGCCAAAGAGCAATTAACTGCTCTGAATTAAATGATGTAAACCATGTAACCCAAAAATTATGGGTTTTTTTTCTGAGATAAATTAGACTTGAACCAGACCAAGAGCCAAAACGAAGCTGCTCGCACTGACCTTAAAACAATGCCAGTAAACTTCTCATTAACCTATTGTTCCTCGATAGAGACTAACAAATGAAACTGTGAGAAACTTAATGCCAACAAAAGCCACCTGAGGAGACACATAACAGAGTGAAAGTGACACTGAAACGTGTGAGGAATACAGAAAGCCTGCCAACGGTAACAACTTTGGCGCTTCCCTGAGCTCTTTCCTTCAGTCAGTCCTTAAAACTCAGCAGTACGATGCGTGAATTCATAATTTCCTCTCCTCCTTGCAGGGCAGATGGAGGCTGACTCAAAGGCCATAAGGTCTACCTGACCTTGAGGATGTGTCAAAGCACAATTAAAAATTCCTTCTGTATGTCAGGGAAGGCACACAAAGGGGGAACTTTGCACACGACAGAAACTCATTAACCTTTCTTGAGTGACTTGGTAATTGGTTCGTCCAGGCAGAAAGTCACTGGTGGAAGGCTAACACAATGTACTTTACCAACAAACAATCACAAAAACAATCTATGCTTCAGAGAGTTTAAGGACCTCTCTTTTTCATGGTTTACTGGGCCAGCGTAACACAGTCGGTGTTTTCATGGATTATTCACACTTTTGTACATCAAAAGAACAGTATGAACAATCCATACAAACTAAATTATGCAGAAGCCCGACCATAACACTGCAGTTCTTTTTTCTGGACTGTTTTAATCCACAATAGTGATGTCAGTTTCCGTACTCCTACCAGACTACAACAGATCAGTCTGACAGTCTGGGCCAAGCCAACCACAGTCAGCTGACGGGGAGGAGAAAGGAGTGACAGGTGGTCGGAAGGATGAATGGGCCTGGCTGGTAGGCCCAGAGCCCGCTAGGCCTCTGCATGCTGAGAGAAAAACCAGGCCACTCCACACTCACACAGCGGAGAGAGAGAAAGAGAGAGACAGAGAGAGAGAGAGAGAGAGAGAGAGAAAGAAGGACAGGAAATGAGGACTCAGAGAAACCCAGAGGGGCAGGGCAGGGCTGTGTTAAAAAAACACAATATTTATCACCTTCAGGCAACCCTGGCCATCTTCCAAGGAGAAAACTCTCAATAAGTCTCCTGGGACGGCAGCAAAGGACAGGTACAACAAGGTTTTAGACCACCGGGAGACATCCTCTTTGACTTTGAGCTGATGCTCTCACAAAAGCATTGGTACCACAATCTAAACATTAAGATCAGTCCAAATGCGGCTGTTCTAATAAATAAATGCACAAGTGGGCATCGTGCTGGCTCAGCAGGTGGAGTCACATGCCCCAACATTGCAACACTTGGTCTGAATCTGCTCCTGACCTTTAGATTGCCTGCATAGCATTTCACTTCCATTTCTCTTTTCCTTCTAACTGGAAATGTTGTGATATTCTTAAAATAGTATTCCTATTATTACAAACCAAACCTTAGAACAAAACTGTGGCCACAGATGGTGATGTGACAGTAACACTGTTATCAATGTTACTCAACAAGGGTGTAACGGTTGTGAAACGAAAACCAAATCTTCAATACAGTCTCAAGGAGATGAAGATGATTCACCTTCTTGCTGTTCTTAGTGTTGGTGATATTCCAAATACCCAAATAATAAGCCCCCAAAAATTTATCTTATTTGACCACCACATTGAAAAACATAAACAAAAAAATTATTCAATGAACCAAAGCAGTGGCCCCGGAATTGATGATCCTAGTCCCCAACATATTTTGTACATTAGGAGATAAAAGGTCAAATGATACTGTACATTAACCAACTGTATGATGCAGCACTAGTATCAGTAATGTTCTACGTAATGGCCTAAAATGTTAGGTTAGTCCAAAAACTCACTTCTAAAATGCTAAATAGTACTCAAACATGACAGTAACACGTTCAATATAGTGACACATGAAAAACATGTACTAAATGGTGAGCACCGATGTTAGTTAATGCAATTTCAATGCTAATATGAGCTAATATTGTTTAGTGTTACCGCTGTAGAGGAGCAAAACAGAGGTAGTCAAGAACTCAGGGATGTATAGGAATTTTTGTAGAAAACATTCTCAACTTGGACTGGGAAATATCAGTATTATTCACCTGTATTCACCTGTCAGTAAAACTTCAAAATGAAACCAATTTCCTTCTTGTAATATATTAACAGTTAGCTACTGATAACACACAGCTGGCACAAATTAGACTCTGAAATTATCCTCGTGACACACACAAGCATGTGCAAATATTGTCAAAAAAGAAACAAAAACCAGCAATATCTGTCAGATAATTAGGGGTACAATAATGTATTTCACCAATTACTTAAGTAAGAAAGGCTGTTAAACTAATTCCAAAGGTGCTCTTTTCCGGTGCAGAATGAACACTGACATCATTGAAGTGTTCTTCATTGCAACCTGCCAGCATGGCCAGGTGGCCCACTTTGCATAGACTGTGTGTCCTTGTCACAGAGGTTGAACAAACAGCAGTTGACTTGCATTCATTAAAGAAACAAATATGAGAAAAACATATAAGAAGAGGACAGTATGTGTATTTTCTTCAGTAACAACTGCATGAAACGAAAGATAACACTGAACGTCTTTTCTGAATAATATGTGGTGGAGTGGGTATTAAGGTTGAAGTGTATTTTTGTCTCCATTATTAAGCCACTTCCTGACGCACACTTCCAGGCAGCTGATTTTCAGAGTCAGCAAGGCAACAGGAAACATAACTCTGACCTGTCAGTGTGTCATACATCACACGGACAAAAAAAAAAAAAAAAAAAAAAGACCTCTCGGACAAACTAAAGTCACTATCTAGGTGGGACAGAAGTGGAGCAGCAAGTGGGGTGTCCTTTAAACAGCCCAAAACATTCCCAAGAAAGAGAAGAGAAACAGGGATGGAAATGTGAAGGTAGAGAGCTGAAAGGACAGGCTGACTCAAGCTGAGGCATGTTGATATGTGCACGGTTCAGTCGGGGAGTGCAGTTTTATGTGTGTGTGTTTCAATCAGGGAGGGAGAGTGTATCTGCAGCAGACAGAGAGGGCTTATGAAAAGTGCACTGTTAGTCTGACACTCACTTCACACGGAGCTCGCAACGTGTGCCCGACTGAAAGGCTTAAAATCTCGCTTTTACGTCAGCGCTTTAAACAAGGTGCACTGCTGAAAACGCTGGGACAGAGTCACACATCAAGTCCACACATGACACAGAACTTCGAGTTTAGTAAAAGTCTGGACTGAATTTACATCAAATAAACGATTCATCTTCCATCTGTAATGTGACAAAAGGGTTCTTCTTACCCACAGCCAAAACAAAAAAAAAAAAAAGACTGGAAGAGACAGCAATGAATTTTTTGGTGTGGATTTTCTTTGCAGGTTTTGCATCTCATTATTTAGTCCAGGATTCTGTAGAGATTTTAGTCCCATGATGCTTCACAGGCTATATTTGGAGACTGTTCTACTGTCTTTACCAAGAACAAACTTCTGAGGCAAATTCCTGTCAGATTTTCAGACACAAAGACACCTTTTCCACCCGGAGCCACATTTCCAATATTTGATGACATTAAACCTTATCCTAATTAGGTCTGTTCACCAGATGCAGTGTAATGTCAGTACACAGCTATTTCTAAAATGAAACTTGATTTATGCAGTTGTGAAATTATTAAAATACTCTAATCCAATACTAATGCTAATACTCAGGCAGGAGGTACAGGTGCCTAAAAATCAGAACTAACAGACTGAAAATCAGCTTATTTCCCTGAGCTGTAAGACCTCTGAATGCATCATTATCTGTACATATTGCTTTCTTATAACCTTTAATTCTTATTGTAATATTTTTTTTGTATTTTACTGTATTTATATTTGCTGCTGCACTGGCCAGAGAAGCAATGCATTGTAACTGTATACACGATGTGCAATGAAAACAAAGGTTTCTAAATTCTAAATGTTAGCACAGATTCAGAATACTTTTACAAGAGTATTAAGACATTTTCGTAATGGAAAAAAAAAAACTTAATTTAACAAAAAATGTCATGGTATAAAGAAATGAAAAGGGAAACAAGAGCTTGTTCCAAACAAAATCGTTTTAAATAGCAAAAACACTGGTTTAAAACCGGAACTGATTGTTCAGAAATGCAGCAAATACTGTAAGTATTTGTCTAAGCAGGCTAGCTTTTCCATAAATGATGCTCCAATACATTTTGCATACCATTGCTACAATTTTAAAGAGCATTTGCAGGAAAAAGAGGCTCTTTATGTTCATCTCTAAACTGTAACTAAAGTAACTAATTTAACACAATTACAAGGTAATAGAGTTTTCAACTCTTCTAAAAAGCTCTTCATTTTCACTGTAGTCTCTGAGGGAAATATTTTTCTCATGTTACAAATAGCTGTGGCACATCAGGAAAAATCCCACAGTGCTCTGCTTCACTGTATCTAAACAGTCATGACAAAACTGGCAAAGGCAAAGATTTACTCGCAATATTTTGGGCTAAGTTGGAACAAAGATAGTAAAACGAAAACACTCCCATCCTGCATTGTTTGCTTGTGCTTAAACTGGCACTAAATCTGCAGAGCAGAGCCTTTGCGATGCCAAATCATCCGAGGACAAGGAAGAAAACAAAATTACAGGGAGTCCTGGGGGAGTACAGCTGGAATGGACACACCCTCTGAGGAGCTGATATGGTGGGGTTGTCTTCCTGCTGCTGGGCCACACTCTTCTTGTTTTCTCACCAACACTGTTTGTCTGTCACTGGGAAGTTTCTCGCAAGTGGTAAACCATAGATACCGTCATCTTGTATGTAAAGGTACAAACCATCTGTGGTCAGACTGTGATAATGACTTAATCGTGAGCAACACATAGTCTAAACTGCAATTTAGAAGACATTTTGTGAGATTAAATTAGGTGTTTTATCAATAAGCAGGAGGTGAAGGAGAACACAGATGTGCAGCAACCCCTAAACAGTCCAACTTAGATGAAAGCAAGCTCTGTTCCCATGAATAAGTTAAAGGGGGAGAAAAAAAAAATCAATACTTCTAACCTTTATTGGACAGCTAACAATGGCTTTACATTGCTCTAGCTCTGTTTTGCAGCCAAGTTACATGCTTAAATCTTAACTTTGACTCAATACAAAGTACACACAAAGTGCAGATATGTTTAAAAATAGTACACAAACAAAAAAAAAAATCCATGCCTTGAGTTAATAGCATTGACTCTGAGTGCTTACAAGTCCATAATGTCCTGTGTAATATTCCTGTTATACGCCAACAGGGACATAAACTGTTTATACTAAATGGTGAGTTCAATGACCTTACGAAATATAACGCACGGCTATGTTGCTGTTACGGACTTGTACTTTAACTGTGACATTTAGTGTCCACGTCAATGTTAGCAACTTTTACACCCTGAAAATGAGGCAAACAAACAAACAAAAACAACCCTGAGGTAAAACACGCAGGCCTTTCTATCAGCAGTGAGAGTGAACGCTTTTTTTTTTTCTTGAACCGACACTGTAATAACACAAAAAGTAGACACACCCTCAGTGTAAACGGGATAAATGTGATAAACGGTCCAAAACAGGCTGAAGCGGTCTATCGCCCCGCGGTGGTTAAAGCCTCCACATCAGATACAAGCTTTTAGGGCGGATAGTATCATTTCATAACCAGAGTCCAGCTTCTTTATCCACATTTCCTGTCCTAACCATTCAAAATCCCGAGCTTTTCGCGACAAAAGGCGGATGGATATAACATGTTAAAGCCCACTCACTCCCTCACTTACCTGGACATAATTGTTCTCGCAGTAGTCTGCTACTCTGGTCAGGTTCTGGTAACTCTCTACAAGCGCTCTTTTACCGGCCGGAATCTCTTCCTCTAACAACATTTGTAGCTCTGCCATCTTACATCTCTCCGCAGAGCCTCCCTTTCCTCAGCCTTTCCCTTTGATTGAAGCAGCCACCAGCCCAGCAGCAGCTCTGCCTCGAAAAAAACAAAAACTCTTTCGCCTGCTATTGTGGGATTCCTGCCCTCGCTTTGGCGTAACCTTACATCGAAGATCGTCTAAGAAGAGGAAGAGCACTCACTCACTCACAAATTCAAAACTAAGTTAAAAAAACAAAAAAAACAAAACAAAAAGCTGTTTTTATTTATTTTTTATTTATTTATTGAAAACTTTATTATGAGCGCATTCTATGGAAGTAAATCTGTTTTATCGGATTTTGAATTATAAAAGCCATTGAATTTCTAGCACTGGATTTTTTTGCACTGAAATTAAGTATCTGATTTTTATTTTTTTTTTGCACTGAAATTCAGTATCTGACTTTGTTGTCTCTCAATTTTACTATGTTCATAAGATTAGAATAAAAAAAAATCAGAAGCAAGAAATTCAGATGCAAAAAAATTCAGGCACAAAAAATTCAGATCGCACATCCGGGACGCCAAGGATTTTTATTTATTTATTTAATTTTTTTTTCCCAACTGTATTAATCAAACTCTGGTCATACATTCAAACAAATTCCATAGAAAAAGACTTTTTTTTTTTCCCCAAACTGAGCAACAACATCAAACTTATCTGAACAGTATTTGTAAAGAAAATTATAAAAATCAAATCAAATAAATTAAAATAAAATAAATAACAAAATAAAGTCAGAGGTTTAATCAGTCCAGGACACTAAGGATAAGCAATTGATTCTATCTCAAGTCGAACCGACAGCCAGCCACGTGAGTTACGTTAGGTTGATCATGTGACCCCCCAAAAATTCAGATACTTAATTTCAGTGCAAAAAAAATCAGTGCTAGAAATTCAGGGGCTTTTATAATTCAAAATCTGATGAGACAGATTTACTTCCTTATAATTCTGTTTCATCAGATTTTGAATTATATAAACCATTGAATTCCTAGCACTGTATTTTTTTGCACTGAAATTAAGTATCTGAATTTTTTGTTTCTCAATCTTAGTATGGTCATAAATTTTGACAAAAAAAAAAAAAACAATTCAGAAGCAAGAAATTTCAGATGCAAAAAAATTCAGGCGCAAAAAATTCAGATCACACCAAGGATAAGCAATGATTCTATCTCAAATTGAACTAACAGCCAGCCAATCAAAGTTACATTAGGTTGGTCATGTGATGCCGAAAAAATTCAGATACTTAATTTCAGTGCAAAAAAATTCAGTGGTAGAAATTGAGTGGCTTTTATAATTCAAAGTCTGATGAGACAGATTTACTTCCATACGATTCACAACATTTATTAATTTACTTCCATATAAATCTGTCTCATCAGATTTTGAATTATAAAAGGCATTGAATTTCTAGCACTGGATTTTTTTGCACTGAAATTAAATAGCTGCATTTTTGTCTCTCAATTTTAGTATGTTCATAAATTTAGAATAAAAAAAAAAATTCAGAAGCAAGAAATTCAGATCACACATCCAGGACACCAAGGATTTTTATTTTTATTTATTTATTTTTTTCTTTCCAACTTTATTAATCAAACTGTGGTCATACATTCAAACAAATTCCATAGAAAAAGACTTTTTTATTCAGACTGAGCAACAACATCAAACTTATCTGAACAGTATTTGTAAAGAACATTATACAAATAACAATAAAATAAAATAAATTAACATAAAATAAAATAAATAACAAAATAAAGTCAGAGGTCTAATCAGTCCGCGACACCAAGGATAAGCAATGATTCTATCTCAAATCAAACCGACAGCCAGCCAATAAAGTTACGTTAGGTTGGTCATGTGACGCTGAAAAAATTCAGATACTTAATTTCAGTGCAAAAAATTCACTTCTAGAAATTCAGTGGCTTTTATAATTCAAAATCTGATGAGACAGATTTACTTCCATATAAATCTGTCTCATCAGATTTTGAATTATAAAAGCAATTGAAATTCTACCACTGAATTTTTCTGCTTTGAAATTAAATATCTGATTTTGATTTTTTGCACTGAAATTAAATATCTGCATTTTTTGTCTCTCAATTTTACTATGTTCATAAATTTAGAATAAAAAATATTCAGATGCAAAAAATTCTGAAGCAAAAAATTCAGTTGCAAAAAATTTAGAAGCAAGAAATTCAGATGCAAAAAACTCTGAAGCTAAAAATTCAGACGCCAAGAATAAGCAATCGATTCTATCTCAAATCGAACCGACAACCAGCAAATCAAGTTATGTTAGGTTGGTCATGTGACGCTATTAAAATTCAGATACTTAATTTCAGTGCAAAAAAATTCACTGCTAGAAATTCAGTGACTTTTATAATTCAAAATCTGATGAGACAGATTTACTTCCATATTTATTCACAACATTTATTAATATTACAGATGAAACCCAATTTAGGTAACAGTAACAGAGAGTATATATAATATTTCTTACACCAATGTTAAATGCGTAGGAGAAAAAAAAACCCCAGCTACTTTCAATTTCATCAATAAATACAGCAATCAATGTTTCATTTTCTCATATTTGTGCATGAAAGAGTAAAAAAATTCAGTGGTGTTCAACACATTATATGACAATTCATAGACACAAAACAAACCATTTAAATGGTTGAATCTGAACCAATACACCGTTTAAATGATATCAACAGGGTTTTAATCCAGAAAAATTGTTACACTTTTCATTAGTATTTGTTCACATGCTTTTATTAACTTTGTTTAATTTAATAACTTCCTAAACTGATAAATGGCCAGGGTTATAATCAAATAATAGTATGAATAAGTGAATGTTTTTATTATTTATTAAAACGGTATCTTAAATCAAGCAGTTTTTAATTATTTTTCTAAGAATATATTTACCTAAATCATTAAACAAAGTGGGTTATATGCTCTGTCACTGTGTAGGAGCGCGTAAACATTTAGCATAAAGTGGGAAATAATAAGACACAACAATATTTATCGGTGCTCGGATGACAGAACGAAGTGAGATGTCTTTATTTACATCTCCGTTTGCCTTGTCACTCTTCCCACAGAAGGGGGAGGGGGTGTGGACTATGGAACTCAATGCACGAGGATGATGGGATTTGCAGTTTTAGTCTGAACTGTAGGCGTAATTTGTACATTATTATTATTATTATCGATATTCTAAAATGATTTAGAGTAGTTTTCACTCTCTGTTATTTTGTAGTTATGTTTATTTTTCCACTGGGAGCCGTTTGTAAGACTCAAAACTACTATTCCCACTGGTGACTTTTAATGGGAGCAGGGGATTGTGGAAATTGTAGGCAATATCTTAAGCCTTTAAAATACTTCAACTCCCAGGGTGCACCGCTCTCAGGCTTCAATGCACTTTTCATGGCGTCTGTTCGTAGGCTAAAGACAGGTCGCCTTCTGACAAACAGATAGGCCAGCGAATTTACGGTAAGTGGCATCGTTTATTAGCTTTTCCGTCGAGAGTTTAGAAGTATAGACGTGTTATGTGGTACATGTTAAGATAGTATATCTGTGTCGCAGGTCAAATTAATGTGTCCTATATAAACAACCTCTTCCTGCTAGTAGTCTACAGGTTACAGAATACTAGTAATAATGTTATTGTAGCTCACAAGTTTAGCTAGTCGCATTAGCCTAGTTTTATAAGACTTAAGTTTGGGTAAACGTAACCTAAAATGCCTTCGTAGAAATCCAAATTGAGATTTTTTTTTTGTCTCCCACGCTGAGATTGTTTGTATTTACTGGCTACAGGCTTTGTTTTGACCGTCCCCGAGTGACACGATGGAGGTGGTGAGTGTCAGCCCGGAGGAGGAGAGCCGTCTGACCCAGCTGAGGTTTGACGCCGCAGTCAAAGTCATTAAGAGTTTACCCCCAGATGGTAAGAAAAAAAAAAAAAAACATCAATCTGCAAAATGTCATTTAGGTCACTTTAAAAAAAGAGTCTAGCCCGCGGATGTGACCAGCCATTCATACAGAATGGTGTCAGTCCTAGTTAGGAGTAGTGCAGCAGCTTGATCTGCCTTGGATCTTGTGCGATTTAAAAGCCTTAATCCACTTTACAAGCATAGCACAGAGCAGACTTAGCCTTTCTGCTTGTAGTCCATGCTCCTAATGCAATATCACTGTCAGTTTCTACTCTGTATAATGTGTAATCTGTCTTAATCCCCTTACACTATTGAGGTAGTGTTGTGAAGTATACAAGATGTAATAATAGTTTGTCAACAAAACAGTTACTCTTGCAAAAAGTTCTAATAACTGATTCTTTGCTCCAGGACCTTTTCAGCCCTCCAACGACATGATGCTCAAGTTCTACAGTTACTACAAACAAGCTACTGTTGGCATGTGCAACATACCCAGACCTGGCTTCTGGGATGCAGTTGGGAAAGCTAAATGGTAAATATAGCTGTATTTGTGCCCAAACACACAAGGAATTTCTACAAAGGTATTTGTAGCATGTGTGGGAGTTTTATTATAGTGGGATGCAGGGTTTTCTTTAGGTTTGTGAAGGATTCAGGCGCTGTAATGTTTTTTTTGTTTTTTTTTTTGTCAATATTTGACAGTTCGTTTTTATATAATCTTGAGCTGATAGCAGTATTCGAAAATAACTCAAAGAAAGAAGACACAGACCTATTAATTGAGGTTAAGAGACAATTATTATTTGCAGATGATAGACAACCCCAGGAAAAAGAAATTTTTTCACTATGGAGTATTATACTTACTTTTCTCTCTAGGGTGCTGGAGAAATCTCAGTATTGATTTTTCTGTTTTTTCAGCCTATTTTTCTGTGCAAGAAATGCTTAGGTGCTGCACGCAAGTCCTATAATAGTAGGAGATAACCTGAGGTGACGTGTTTTTACCCACACAATTTGCTACTTCCCTTTTTTATGGATGAAAGTCCTCCTGAACACTTTGACCCCCTACCCCCCACCCCCCTCAGGAAAATCATGACTTTAAATTTTAGGCAAATTACAGAATAGTAAATCATGTGGCCAGTCCGTTCTCACTGTGCAAGACAATATTTAACAGCCTTCGTGTTCACATTTCTGTCCTAGTGTTTCTACCGGTGTCGAATATCAGCTTGTGTTAGATGATCTCTGGACTTGGTGCTTGTTGAAATGTAACTTGGAATGCAACCTCTTACCCACTGGGACAGACCAATCTCACTCAAAGACATGTTGCACAATAATTGTAAAAGAATTTTATATGGAAGTGATATAGCTTTAGAATGGTCAGATTTTTTTTTTGTCAGTCTCATTTCCACAGTCTGTTATATTTATGTTTGAGATTCTGATCTTTGTAAAGAACAAAAACACACTGACCCTGAGTAAACTAGGTCTGTTGACACAGTCTGAAAACTGCCACAGGAGTGTTTTGATTATGTAAACAATCATTATCTAGTGCTACCTTGTGTTGTGTTTGCAGAAATGGTGCAATAATGTGTTTGTTTTAATCTTTTAGGGATGCATGGAATTCTCTTGGAGAAATGACAAAAGAACAAGCAATGGCAGCCTATGTTGATGAAATGAAGCTGGTAAATCTTTCCCAAGTCACATATCAATATGACATTTTTGACATGACTAGAATATTTGAGGTCAAGTGGTATTTTTGATGTGTAGATCCTGGAGGGCATGCCCATGACTGATGAGGTGGAGGAGCTCTTGCGGGTTCTTGGTCCATTCTACGAGCTTGTTGAGGAGAAGAAAAAGATCACGCAGATATCAGACTTGAGCACAGGTACGTATAAACACCAGGTGGAGCGGTCTTTCACTTTAACTGGATTCTGCATGTGGTGCTTTAACCTTTTGTTTAATTTGCTTCTCATCAAATGCTCAGCCCGTTTGACACTGTTTGCTAGGCAACTGGAAGGCAAGTAAATATTTTAGTTGTGATATGCAGTAGTCTTACTTTGTTTGGTGTCGTAGTTTAGGTACTTTAGTGTGTATTAGCGGTCGTGTTCTTCAGCATGAGCTCATTTGGGGGTTTTGAGACAGATACAGCCTTCCATTTGTTGAAGAAAAAAAATCGTGTGTTTCAAGTTGGTGTTAATTTGATCTTTTTAAAGTCATCTGCTTGCTCAGCTCCAAAAACCCTCTTGCTGCAATAACTGACATTAAATCTGTAATTCTTGGCCCCTGAAGTGTTGTAGATTGTTTGTTATTTTTCCCCTTTAAAGAAATGCTGCTTTTTTTTTTTTTTTTTTTTTTTTTTTTTTGAGGTTTGCGTTTCTGTCATACCATTTAAATTGTTTTGCAGGGTTTGGTACGATGCTACATTCAATGCCATCAAAGAGTGTCACGAAGAGCATTGTCAGGAGTATGGAACTGAACGGCACTCTAGAGACCAAACCTGCAAAAATCAAATCGACAGAAATGACAGAGAGGTCAGACGAAGAGCCTGAGGAGGAGGAGGAAGAGGAGGAAGAGGATGAAGATGAGGAAGAAGTGGAGCGGGAGGTTAGGAAAGGTAACTGGGTTTTATTTCAGTTCAAACAAAGTGAGGTTTACATTCACGTAGGGTGTGTCATCATAAGTAGACTTGACTTCCTCCTTCAGAAACTATACAACCATTACTACAGGATCATTGCACCTGCTTCTAGCCATTTTGCTTTTTACAGGGTTCCCGCAGGGTCTTAAAAAGTCCTAAAAGTCTTGAATTTACAAATCTGCATTTAATACCTTATAAAATCTTTAAATGGTATTAAATTTGATGTGGTAGGTCTTAAGTTATGTTACCATTAACTTGTTTGCTGTATTGTGTTTAAATGTCCAACCTAAGCAGCAAAGAAAGTAACATTAGTCTACTCAGTTCCACCCATTCCAACCTGACAGTTTATATTGAAATGAGGAACCAGTTATCGCTAACTTTGCAGCTCCCGGTGAGAAATAACTTGGAATGATGGGAATCAAGGTCTTGGAGTAAATGAATGCATTTTCTTAAATTCTAGGAGTCGAAAATTTTTCCCAGTATGGCCATGAAATGGGCATAAAATTCAGTTTTAGATAGTCTTGGTGTAAAAAGTCTTAAATTTAACTTGTAGAAAGTTGTAGGAACCCTGTTTTTAATACATGCCCCCATACATATCTGTTTCTTTTAGCACTATTATGACATGTAGAATGGTATTATCTGTTTTTATTTGCTTACTGCTGATAATTACTCATTTTTAAAAATTTACATCCCTGTAAATACTGTAAATAATACTCACTTTTAGCACTATTATGGCTGTTATGTGACTTTGTAACTTGTTTCTTTGCTTAATTTTTTTCAGTTTTATCTGCCTACTGTGCTGCCTCTTGGCCAGTCCGTCATTGTAAATGAGACCTGGTTCTCAAATGACCTACCTGGTAAAATAAAGGTTAAATAATAAATAAATTGTCTTTTTTTTTTCAGACAAGAAATCAGCAGCTTTACAGCCAAAGAAGAAAGGTTCATCCAGGAGACACAAAGCGCCTCTTGCAAATAATAAAGTGGCCAACGGGGGCACCCATCTCACCAACGGGAGTCATTCCAGAGCCGCCCTGAACAGTGAGGACTCCCAGGAGAGCTCAGCCTGTGAGCCTCTCCTGAATGGTCATCATGCAGGTAACTAATGTACAATGTTTTTTCTGGTGTAAATCATATTCTTTTCTCACACTGTGTCCATAAAATGGTCCAAAACAGTCAAGAAGGACTCAGCAGTCGTGTCTCACACAGCCACTGCGTGTGCATGTGTGTCTGGATCATGTGATGAGATAATCTGCTAAGCTTTATTCCCAGAGCTGAGGCAACTCGGCACACACTGAATTGCAGTACTCAACGTAACAGCTGCTCCTGGGACACTTTTAATGGAGTAAATCAGGGCTTCCTGAACTCATTCAACTCCAAACCCACAAGACAATTTTGGTGTCTTCCCAAATCTGTAAATCTGGCTCTGGCGCTGTCAAAATCACAACCATAGTTTATATACACATTAATATTCCACTTTTATTCTAAATATGGCACTATTCTGAATTGGACAGGTGTAAGGAAGAAAGCATATTCTGTTTGGATTTTCTGAATTAGGCCCTTTCTGAATAAAATACTTTCTCAAAAAAAAAAAGAAAAAGTGGGAAATCCTAATATTTTGGTTTTGTGAGGATGAATTGGACAAATATTCTGCACATGTGGAACTTGCTACAAACAGCCCCTGTTTATAATCAGCCTGTGTGGAGATAAAGATCATGTACAGTAGAGAATACAGATGGATGCTCCAAAAAGCAACATCAACGGGTGTTTGGACATGAGCAAATACCAAAAGTTGAACTTTTTAAAATGGTGCAATGTTTGCCACCTGTGAAAGATGTCCTCTGTCCTATTTTTAAGATGCACCGCTTCATGTAAAAAGGAATTTTAATAGACTTTTCCTTGGCAATGGTCATATCTTTTTGAAACAAAGGTTAAAAAAAAAACAGAATCATTATCAGAAACACGATCGATGTCAGTTACTTATCGAGTGAGGAAACCAAAAGCTAATATGTAATACAGACTATATCATATTGTGATTTTACATTTGATTAAAATACAGCGATTTTAATATTAACAAATGAAGCACAAAATTGTTTAACTCATTCACAGAGTTATGTCACAGCTTGCTTCAGTAGACTGTTTGTTCTGTTTGCTGTCCACTCACTGTAAATAATATGTATTATTCAGTTTTATTCACTGGACTCATAGTATAACCAGAGGCTGCAAGTTCTCAAAATGTCCAGTAATCAGCCTGATTCATCAGTCTGTCTCTGCTGACATGTAATATTATGCAGCAGTACACTGGTTACCCAGAAAACACAAAACAAACAATTCAAATGCACACAAATAGATGACAATGATCTATTCTCTGCTGTCTTCAAAGTCAGTGTTTCACAAAAATCTATTCTGAAAACATCTTGTTTGGACATGTCTGTCTGATTTGTTAATTTTTAATCTTTGATTATGGAGCACATCCCCATGATGAGGCCTCTCTGCTTTGTGAAATACCTGTGAAGCAAATATTCTCTTATATGTACTGTAATTTCACCACCATCCATCACGATCCAAAGTGAGGGACACACACAGGTCAAAGTCTGTCTCAGACTGACTACATTTTCAGGTCCAGGTTCATCAGAAGACAGAGTGTGAACAGCATCTGAGCTGGAAAAATATCTATACTCTCCCTCCAGTGATTGTACTGTAACACTGGTTCACTATTACAGAGGGATTTAAGCTATGGGTTTACATTTTTCTTCTCTGACAAAACTACTGGTCGGATTCATTTCAAATTTCATATGGAGCTGGGACAATGTCTGTAAAGTTTGGTCACAGTTTTGAGAAATTCAGATTTTTGAAATTTTCTTTACAAATTTTTGAAATATAAAAAAATTGCCTTTACTTATAATGGGCTATATTTTGATGGTTTATAACTTGTAAATGGTTAGAGACCAATATAGTTACTATTGATCACTGATAGGAAGTCATATATGGACTTTGATTGAATTCGTTGAGTTCTCCTGCAGTTAAAGTACCACCCACTTCTATTGGGAGATTGATCTCCTGCATGTAGACCACAGGACTCTAACAGAGACAGAACCTGACAACCTCACGCATTCAACTTGGTATTGATAGGTGACTGATAGAACATGCTGGTCAGTTACAGGGACTTTAGTCCTAGTTTTTTTTTTTTTTAATGTTTTAGAGTTTATCTTGGGATTTAACTTAGTGCACATTGAGGGTCTGTACGTGCTATTTTGATATTTCACAAAAGGACCACTTCTTCTCTAATTGAATTCATTCACAAATAGCATTCATATCACCGTTTCATATTTTACTCCTCTGTAAAAATGGGACTTTAAGGCAGTTTTGTGTCTGTACTTTAAAGGAGTGATACTTTGCTTTTTTAAATGGAATTATGCATTTTAAAACATTTCCCTGTGGTCTACGAAAGCTGTTAATGCTATACTTGGATCTGAATTCTTCATTAATTCAACTCCACAGGCCCATCTTCAACAATATTTCTAATGACAAGAGAAAGATCATTTTGAGCGCTGGCCCTTTAAATGCATATGAGCCACTTCACGCTCCAGTCCTTCCAGGTTGTTGACTGTGCTGCTCTGTCCCATTCAGCCACTTGTTCGTTGTATTAACGAACACAACTGAACATTTTAGGTAATCGGCTCGAAAGTTGGACATATTTTCAGTTTTTACTACAACCGCTGCTGTTGACAAACAATTATGTCGTACTCGGAGAAATGTTCGTCAGACATCTTGACCTTATATGTGCAAATGTAGTGACGTAACTAGTTGTAAAACGTAACAAATTAAGAAGGAATTAGAAGGAGTTGTAGAAATCCACTTGATTTTTGCCAAAATGAATAAGTTAGCTTTGCAGCACCTGGAGGGTTCAAATTCAAACTTTATGAACTATTAGGGTCCAAATACACAAATAAATGAACCAAAGACTAATAAAAGTGGGTTTAGCAAAATATGACCCCTTTAAGTTTGGGAATGAGGAGACTAAATTAAGAGCTCTGTTGAAATAAAGTGCATCCTGGCCTATTCTTTTAATGAGTCTGTTTCTTTTCCTTAGTGAGTGTTATCTTTTTAATATCTTCTTTTGTATCCACCTCTACAGATGTGTCCGGTCCGAATCATGTGGCCAGTGACTCCGACAGTGAAGTCTACTGCGATTCTGTGGATCAGTTCGGACAAGAGGAGGCAAGGCACAACTTGAAATCACTCGGTAACGCAAACGTTTTCCAGTCGATCGTGGGTTAATTTGCTTGTGTGTTCTTCAGAATTCAGAGCATAACCGTTCTCTGGACGACCTGGATGAAGAGGAGAACCATATGCTGCCTCCTTTAGGGGAGCCACAGGAGCCTCGGGAGGACATTGAAGGTGCACCTCAGGTGATCAGGTGTGGAGGGGAAGACGGAGACGCCGGTGGGACGAGACAAAGACAGAGGCTGAGCACAGACAAGGCAGACGGCTCCGTGGCCAGAAGAGGACGGGGTAAGGATGATAATGATGATGGTGGTTGTTCGAACTCTTACATAATGGCTTTTCTAACGTTTTTGATCAAGTTAAGTGCATGTTTTGCCACATTTTCAGACATTATTGCATTTTGACAGACTTATCACATTATCAGACGCTGTGAGGCATTATGGGAGTACAGTCATAGCAAATCCTCTGTGTTTCCAGGATCCAGGTCCCCAGGTCTGGGTTCTGGTCCTGTGGTGCCCGTGCACAGCGGCGGAGATGGGGACGGGGGCCACTGGGGAGGGGCCGTCACACCTGGTGGGAGCCTGAATGAACAGATCGTAGTGGCGTTGGCCAGACTGCAGGAGGACATGCAGAGCGTTCTGGAGCGGCTGCACACTCTGGAGGCTCTCACTGCGACCCAGGTCAGATCAACGGTCCCTTCACTGCTGTCGCATATAGGCTGGCATCATGTACAACAGCTCATATCTACTGTATGGTACTATTAAAATAGTAGAGAGGGACATCTTGAGATACACTTTATACTTAAACTTCTCCTCTGTACCACAGTTCATTTTGATAATATAGTCACATTTAAACATCTGAATGTTTTTATGCTTTATGTTCATGCATAGTGTTGAAATGTAATTACAGGTTACTAATGAATTTACCTCTGGATTAAAACTAATCATGTGAAATGACATGACACAGTCACCTTTCTCAACATTTTCATTTCTGCACAGTGAAAAGATACAAAGCACCAGAATAAATGGCACAAACTGGATAAGCTCATAGAATAGAATATATTTCCATTCACCTCATTGTAATTGATTACATTTTAAATGGATTACGTTTTATCTCAACTGTTACAGATTAAATACATTTATTTTTTTTAACCCTTAAAGACTCTCAATTATTTTTGTCACAACTTCCAAATATTTTTTTTTTCTTTCCCAAGTGATATATCACAATTTATACTAATACTATCCTCTGCATTTTGTATTGTGCAGTGAGAATCAGGTATTTTCCTGTATTGAATTTCCTGATAATGCAGATGTTTATTAAAAGTCAGAGTAAATTCAAAGGTTATTAGCTCAAATTTTTAAAAATAATGTAGAAAAACTGACTTTTTTCAACAAAATGTCTCATTAACTGAACATAAATACAAGTGTCTCCATCCACTATCATTTATCAAACTACACAAGTTTTACTTTTAAATCAATGTTGTAGAAGATGACGGTGTTTCCATGGTAACTACGGAGTCTCTGAACGTCCAAATGGGTCATATCTGATGACCATGAAAAGATGAAAAACTATTTTACACCAGTTATTTACATGTATTGATAGGATTAATGGATCAACAGTTGCTAAACATTTTAGATCAGTAGATGCTTTTGGTCGGCAGTGGATATTTGGGTCTTTAAGGGTTAATGTAATTACATAAGGCTGTGACATGTAACCAGTCACTCCCCAACACTGATTTATAAGTGTTACTGTGAGGGGGCTTGTGTGTATCTTAACCTGTGCATTGTGTTTAGTTGTAACTGGTGTAGAATTATTAAATGTTCCGTCTAGCAAGTAATAATAGATTTTTAGTGACATCATCTGACAGCATGTAACTGATCATGTAATGCACTGTACCTGTGTAATCTGACAGTACACTGTGTGAATGCGACCTCAGAACATGAGGAGTTTGTACTTGATAAACAGCAGAGACTACACAGATCTCACATAACACCCTCACCATTATCTTCTATGTTCATGAACTCTGGTTTTTCTGTTTCTTTCTTTCAACAGGCACGTTCAATGGCTTTGTCTCCGGCTTTTGTGACACCTGCAGTGAATAAGAGAAGCCAGGTAAATCATTTAAAAGACGGTGCAAGTATTATTTACAGCTCTGAAAAAATAGAGCCCACTGTTTTCACTTATACTCGCAGATTTAGTTTTGTTTATTTTACAAATTATAGATATAAGATAAGATATACTTTATTGGCCGCCAATAAACTACAAAAAGACAGATTTCACATATAAATAATGCAAGTTATGGTATTGTATTTTCATAAAATGACAAAAGACTTACAAAATTCCATGTTTTCCTATCTCAAACAATACAATGAAACTTCATGTTCATTTCTCACATCATGTAATACTTATGTTTTAACTTGGGAAGAGTGCAGAAAGTGTTTTGTTAATAACCAGTCACAGCTCTCTTGTGTCTTTCCATACTCTCTACCACAGGGGTCTCAAACATGCGGCCCGGGGGCCAAATGCGGCCCACCAAAGGTTCCAATCCGGCCCGTGGGATGAATTTACAAACTGTAAAAATTCCACAGTCAAGGCTGTGGAACTCATTTTAGTTCAGGTTCCACGTACAGACCAATAGGATCTACAGTCAAATAATAGCAGCAGAATAACCTACAAAAAAGAATGACTCCATATTTTCTTCTCAGTTTGATGTGAAAAAATAATATTACACTATGCCTGTAAGTAATGACAACTTCAAATTTTTGTCTTTATTTTAGTGGAAAAAATAACATTAAATTATGAAAATATTTACATTTACAAACTATCCTGTAACAGTAAAATGTGAATAACCTGAACAAATGTGAACAACCTGAAATGTCTAAAGAAAATGAAACATAATTTTAACAATTTTCCGCCTGTTACTAAGTGTTTAGTGTCTTTGTAGATCTGATCCATAATGCACATGTAGAAATGATAAGTTGAGGCAGAATATTGTCAAAATTGCACTTATGTTTCTTAAGAAATTTCATTTTTTTCAGGTTATTCACATCTTTTTTGTTTGGATAGTTTATAAAAGTAAGTATTTTCATAATTTAATAAAGACAAAAAAATTGGAGTTGTCATTATTTATAGGTTATTATGTTATTATTTTACTCGTTTGGCCCACTGGAGATCAAATCGGGCTGAATGTGGCCCCTGAAAGAACATGAGTTTGAGACCCCTGCTTTACCAGTCTCTCACATTGTTATAATTGTAAGGGCGGGGGTGTCAAACTCAGTTTAGTTCAGGGGCCACATATAGCCCAGTATGATCCCAAGTGGCCCAGACCACTGAAAATCTATATCATAACTGGAAGGGCTCTGAGCATGCGTGTGTGTGTGTGTCTGCACGATTCTGACAAATTCAGATGTTTTTACGTGGCCTATTTGGTATCTATAGTGTAGGAAATAGTAGTCCCGTCTCCACATTAAATATCTTGGCAAGCTGATAGGACCAATATTTTTTGAGACATTAGTTATTTTGGAATACAGTTGCCTTACAATCATGGAAGCAACGCTGCATGAAATGAAGTTCAAAACAGGAATGCCGCATTTACTCCCGGCTTCGTCGTGTGTAGTGTAGTTGGAGTTTCGGAGTTTCTTCTCAAACTGCGCGTTTATTCTAAAACATGCTGCAGCTACAGAACACAAACGGTTAACTGGCACTCCACATCTACAAAGTGTAAGGTTAACTGACAGGAAATACAAAAATCTAATAATTATTGATTATACTAATCAAATAAAAGCACAGTTTTGTCAAATTATGTGGGTTTATTAATGTGCATAACCACACAGGTTTTTCGGGAGCAAAAAGTAACAGACAAGAACAAAAGTGAAATATGTAATGAACAAAAACAAATGCACTATATACAGTGGAACCCCGCAACATTTGTTGCTGTATTATTCTGGCATCACATGATCATAAATTGGCCAACCAGGAGGGGGTGTCTGGTTTGCCGTGCCATGCAGTTACAATCTGGAAGAGGTGCACGTCAAGGCTGTGCGGGCCAACGCAGGGCTGTCCAAAGTGAGGCAGGATGTCTGAGCAACCATAAATCCAGCTTTACAGTGACACAGAACTTTTGGTATCAGACATCTGGAACTGACATATACATCGATGGCCAAAATACAAAACCTCCTATCTGAAAAAAATCACTTTTTTCAGGAAACAAAAAAAACGTGGATCCTGGAGGATTCTGTTGGGTTTCTGTAAATTGGCTTCGAATCTGGTTTTGACCAACTCTATATGTAAAGTGTCATGAGATAACTTTTGTTATGATTTGCCGCTATATAAATAAAATTTGATTGATTGATGGTTTAGTTTTATTATAGTACGGTCTTTGTTGTTGTTGTCAGGTGACCTTCATGTCATAAGAAAGGGTGGGGTTATCTTGCAGATAGACTGAAAATGTGGAGTCATCCTTGTTCTCACCATTTAATGTGAAAACTCAAAATGTAAAAATTTGCAGATAGGTTTTGTGTTTTGGCCATCGATATTTAACTTTGTGATCAAAATAACTTGTATTTTGCAAATTCATCCCATGGGCAGGATTGGACTCTTTGGTGGGCCATTTTTGGCACCCACGCTAAGGGTTCATTTACACTTTAAGCAGTGGAACCACACTGATACTGAAATAAAAAATCCTCATTGTTGCTTTGATTCATTTTGTGTGTGTGTGTGTGTTTTTAACAGAGACCATCCTGGTGGCCTTTCGACATCTCTCCCACCTGTTTGGCCTTCGCTGTTATTTGGCCGTTTGTGGTGCAGTGGCTTATCCGTCTGTACTTGAAGAGGAGAAGGTCATTTTTAAGGATAAAATACAAAATTGATCTACAGTGAAAAATAAAATAAACTCATCATGTTTGTGTCTTTTTCAAATAAAATAAACTCATCGTGTTTGTATCTTTTTCTCTTTTCCTTTTTAGACGAATCAACTGAAAACCCACAGGCACAGAGGAGTCCACTAAACCTCTCCAGTCGGGTGGCTAACAGCTGAAAACTCCCCCCTGCTTAGTCCCAGAGCCCAGTAATTTGCTTTTGCACTATGAAAGAAGGCACCTAGAGTAACAAGCAGGACGAGGACGTCTCTCATGCGTGTTGTTGTGTGGATGTGGAATCAAAATGAAACCCGAATGTATGGACGCCTGTAATAATTATACAACATTTTTAAGATGACACCACTGAACTGGAATCTGTCTCTGTATGAAACAGTTTGTGTTGAGAGGAACATTTGTGGCCGGGCCATTGTCAGTGTGTTGAACTGCGGTAGCTTCTCAATTATTTCTATAACTAAGGCTTTTTGCACAAAAAAATGGGCCTAATACTTTGTTGTTTTGAGTAAAATGCTTGATGTGGTTATAAATTTTCGCAAATCACTTTGGTTAGTCGCCCAGGCCATGCTGCTAAATAACTGTAGAGTAGAAAGGAGGATTGAATGTAATAATGTATTGTGTTGAATCCTTTTAATTCTGATAAGTTAGTATTTATTGCTTTGAGACCGTTATAAATGAAGGCTTTTCAGTCCAGATTTTAGATGCGTATGTGATGTGTATGTTTGTGTGTGTGTATAGATTAGTGTGACGTGTTCTTATCACCTGCTCTGCTGTATATCAGTCTGTGCTTTATGTCACGGTTTATTGTGTTTCATTAAGGGGAAAAAAAAGTGCCTCAACATCTTAAGGTACAATCATACTGTAGGTGGCATTATATCAAACACTGACATGTAGCGTTTCACTACTGGACCAAATTCACATTAAACTCCTTCCACCTAGTGAGCCATGAGGAGGTGGACGTCAGTTTCCATTCGATTTGTGTCATTTTATTAATGTATAACCCCCATCACCGTCTCTGTCATGTTTTTCTATGTTTAATTTCCATGTGTGATTTGGTAAATACATTTGTAATATATTCCAGAAAGGTTTTGTCCAAGTGATAATAGTGATGTTGATGAATTGTTTGCAAAAGCAGTGAGATCTATACAAATTGTATACAATAGCTGTACAGATGGATGATTAAAATGCAATATTTTAATTGCATTCCTGTGTACTAATATAGAAAATACTATATCATATTTACAAGGTTTGCATCTGCAACGGCACTAATCTTTCCAGAGCCATTATGTTTTAATATAAAAGGAATAGTTTACCTTTCTACTGAAATGTACTAAGGCTTTCTTACCTCTCTGCCTGTGGATAGAGTGGGGTTTGCATGTGATAATCTAAGCCGAAAATAAAGTTTTCAGTAAGCTAATGTTTGCGTATGTTTCTGACGATTACACAGTTCTCACAGAAAATTTCATAATTCATGCCTTTTTTTAATTATACCCCCACCCACCCCAGAGAGCAGGGGTGTGTGTATGAAGTTTGGACACACCTCCTCATTTAATGGTTTTTCTTTATTTTCATGACTATTTACATTATAGATTGTCACTGAAAGCTTCCAAACTCGCATGTATGAACACATGGAATTATGTAGTTTACAAAAAGTGTGAAATAACTCCAAACATGTTTAATATTTTAGATCACAGGTGTCAAACATGTGGCCCGGGGGCCAAATCCAGCCCTCCAGAGGGTCCAGTCCAGCCCTTGGGATGAATTTGTGAAATGCAAAAATTACACTAAGATATTAACAATCCTTTTAGTTCAGGTTCCACATTCAGACTAATTCAATCTCAAGTGGCCAGGAGCAGTAAAATACTATCATAATAACACAGAAATAATGACAACTCCAAATTTTTGTCTTTGTAAATGTAAATATTTTCATGTATTTACACTAAAACAAAAATTAGTTTCGCAAAAAATGTGAATAACCTGAAAAAATATGAACCTGAAATGTGTTAAGAGAAGTACAATTTTAACAATAATCTGCCTGATATTAAATGTTTTTTGTATTTGTAGATCCGCTGTGATCTGTAAGTTATAATGTACATGTGTAAATGATAAACTGAGGAAGAATATTGTTAAAATTACACTTATTTTTTCAGTTTGTTCATGTTATTCGGATCTTTTGAAAGGATAGTTTGTAGATGTAAACATTTTCATAATGTAAATTTACTTTTTTCACTCTAAAACAAAGAGAAAAGTTTGAAGTTGACATATAATAACATAATAATATATAAATTTTACTGGTTCGGCCAACTTCAGATCAAATTTAGTTGAATGTGGCCCCTGACCCAAAACGAGTTTGACACCCCTGTTTTAGATCCTTCAGACTAACCACCCTTTGCTTGATGCTGAGCACTTGTTGGCCCTTTTGCCTTCACCTCATCCCAAATCATCTGGACTGGGTTTAGGTGACTGTGGAGGCCAGGTCATCTGACGCAGCACTCCATCGCTCTCATTCTTGGTCAAATAGCCCTTACACAACCTGGAGGGCACTGGACAAAATCTAAATTTTACCAAGTGTATTTTTCTCATTTCTAGTCAAAAATCTCATCACAGTTAAAATAAGAAATAATCACCTAAATAGTGACTTTTCAGTGAGATACAAGCACTTATTTTTAGACAATAGTTCTTGAAAATCTTATTTCAAGAAATCTTACCAAGATAATTTTCACTTGTTCCATTGGCAGATTTTTTTTTTGGCTTAATTCAAGCAAAACCAATCATTTGAATCAGTTTTGACTTTCTGGGATTTGTGGATTTTCACTTGTACTTCCCTGCAACAAAACTCCGTTAACTCTGCATTTGACACGCTGTACAGGGTGGGGAAGCAAAATTTACAATGAATATTTAATTGTTTTTTCTCAGCAGGCACTATGTCAATTGTTTTGAAACCGAACATATATTGATGTCATAATCATACCTAACACTATTATCCATACCTTTTCAGAAACTTTTGCCCATATGAGTAATCAGGAAAGCAAACGTCAAAGAGTGTGTGATTTGCTGAATGCACTCGTCACACCAAAGGAGATTTCAAAAATAGTTGGAGTGTCCATAAAGACTGTTTATAATGGAAAGAAGAGAATGACTATGAGCAAAACTATTACGAGAAAGTCTGGAAGATACTATTAAAGAAGAATGGGAGAAGTTGTCACCCGAATATTTGAGGAACACTTGCACAAGTTTCAGGAAGCGTGTGAAGGCAGTTATTGAGAAAGGAGGACGACACATAGAATAAAAACATTTTCTATTATGTACATTTTCTTGTGGCAAATAAATTCTCATGACTTTCAATAAACTAATTGGTCATACACTGTCTTTCAATCCCTGCCTCAAAATATTGTAAATTTTGCTTCCCCACCCTGTATATGTCATCCATGGTGGATTTACATGACAAATCTACTCCACTAGACCAAATCTCATCAAATTAAACATTTTTTTCCATAAAAGTAAATATTACTACTGTTGTTGAAACCAATCATGATTCAGTAATAATGCATAAATAACAAAAGCAAACACAAAAATAGATTTGCACCCTGAATTGCTGGGTGATGGTAGCTGATTAGAGCTGGAGTCTACAAACCTGAGCAGGAATATGACAATTTGGAGAAGGATATCACATACATATGTCTATATAGCACCCCCCATTCCATTTTTTCCTGTGTCTGCCACATATTATTTTGGTTATATTCAAGTTAATTAGTATACATCCACTTCTCTTTCACTCAATAAGTGCTTTAATTAGTCATTTGGTGTCCACCCTGTCCACTGAAGCAACACACCCCACTGTGTATCCAGGCAACCTGCAGTGACTTTTTAAGTCCACCAGATGGCACCATGAAGCAACACCAACACAGTGTCAACACCGTGTAGACACAGTTAGAGGAATGTGCCACACACCCCATGTCAGGGGGCATCATTTACCCATCACCAGTCATAAATGCTCGCAGTTACTAGTAATTATTATTACTGTAGCATTATCACCATTACAAACCTACAAAAATGACAGTAAAATATTGCCAAAGACCTTTGCATGGTACTGTATATATTATCACAACAAAATAGAGTCATATTATTATGTATCAGAAAAGGGAGCAAAGACCTCTTACTGGCATAGTGTCATGGGAAAGATAAATAGTACTTTAAATTTGAATTTGGTCCTGACACCTGCGTTGTGTCTTCTGAATTTCCTGGAACATGATGTTACATTAGAAGTCAAAAGAGCACATTGGCTTAAAATTGCACACACTACAGCTAAGAAGGTCATACTAAGGCACTGGAAGGGGCAGATACAACCCTACTTATTCTGAATGGTATTCAGCCTTATCAGAGACCGCCTCATTTGAAAGACTGATCCACAAGATAAATGGACAGATGGATATATATAGAAGTATGTGGGAACCCTTCTTAACACAGATCGGCTCATATTGAGGGATGCTGATTGAACTCAGCTCATGCTGGAAGATCCAATGTGCCCCCCCCCCCTTTCTTTTTTGTTTGTTTGTTTGTTTATGACTGACTGACTGGGGGAGAGGGGGGATTGTGGGAGAAAAAGGAAGAGTTGTTCCTTCAACATGGACATCTTACTAATGTGTGTTCTTTCCAATTTAGTGCAAGATGGAATGTGTTCGGCTCTGTGTTAGGGCTGTGGACTAATTGTGATGTCTTTGATTTATTTTTTTTAATAATGTGATTTGTGAACTTTTGAAGGACTCAATAAAAATAAAATTTAAAAAAAAAGGGAGCAAGTAGTTACAAACAGATTTTATTTGTGGTTTCTTTTTTCCCTCAGACTGAATAAGATTAAAAAAAAAAAATCACACGTAGGTAGAAGCCTAGTAATGAACTCAAAATGACAAACAAGCCGACATTAAAAGCAGTAAAAAAAACAAAACAGTTGTTACATTACAAACTACCCACTCCTTAAAATGATGACTGTTATGAACAAAGTTTACATAAAAATACATTATCTGTAACATATACATATATTAGGGTGTTTTTCTTACAGTATTGACCCCCTCAGAGACAAATGCAGCAGGCCTGCCCACCCAGTCTACTATCAGCAGGGGAACAGTCTGAGAACAGTGCAGTGAAATGAAGCTGAAGTTTACACATGGAAAGTTAACACCACGCAGGAAGTGCCACATTTACATGAAATAATATACAAAGTTATTTTATCTTTCACCAATACAACATCATACCTACACAGAAATCAAGGCTTAAAGGAATAGTAAATGTTTCTAGTAGAAGGACCTAATTTAAGAGCTGGGACTGTATATACATATATGATAAAACAAAACACAATGAGGTACTATATTTAAAAAATGTTCTAGGTGATTGCACAAATGGAAGTTGACAGCCCTGAAGAGAAAACCTTAGATATTTGGAGGTGAGAGCATGTGACCCAAGGAATATGCACACCTGATCTGCAGCCAAAATATCTTGGTCGTTTCAAAATAATTAAAAAAGACAGAAGGCTTTGAAGTGGAACACAGTTTTGTTGTCTACAGACTGAAGCCGGACACGGCGATGTGCTGGGCGTTGTTTCTTGCATCAAAGTATGAGGTGTCTGTCTCATCCTCTGGCTGAGGAATGAAAGGCATCGGCTGGTTCTGCAGGTTGTCCCAGTCCAAGCCCTCGAACAGGGGGTGGACCTTCAGTTCTGGTGGCAAAAAAAGTCATTTTATGTCATTTCATATCAACATCATGTGCAACTATATTGCAAATATGTAAATTTATATATATATGTATGTATGTACAGAACAGTCTTCCACACTGTCTGTATTTTGCAGCTGTAAACACTGCAATTTCCCCACGGTTGGATCAATAAACTCATATCTCCTCTTAATTAAAAAGCCCTCCATCAGTTTGTAATAGAGTTCCAACTAAATACACAATTTTATGATATTTTCAACAATTTTGTGTTTTTCTTTAATGTTCATTTTCAACCATTTGTATTTTTTTTTTTTTTATTTATTTAACCTTTATTAAACCAGGTAAGTTAGTTGAGAACTGATTCTCATTTCCATTAAGGACATAGCCGATACATATGGGTGCAGCATGTGGATGAGTGAAAAGGCAGATTGTGTCTTAAATTGAAATGCTATTTTCACTGCATAAAAACATTAAAAAAAACATGCACTATAAGTATCCAGATACAGTACTAAAACAGTCAAAAACATATAGAGAGACAATCTGGATCAGGTTTGTTTTCACTGGTCATTTTAATAGCATGTATCTTTATTTATATATATATATATATATATATATATATATATATATATATCTCCTGCATTTTATTTTAACTTGATTTTTATGAGGAAATGTGTGTGGTGTTGGTTTTTTTTACCTTTTTACTCTTTTTTTATTGAAATTAGAACAATGACAACATAAAAAAGTCATATATAGTATCCAATATGTGTGTCAGAACAAGAACACCACACCTGCACTCACATGTACATTGTCACATACACAAACAAAAAACAAAAAAAAACGGGGGGGGGGGGGGGGGGGGGGGGGGGGGGTTCTGTCTACTTACTTAGGACTGCCAAACTGAACAACATAACTTTACATTATCTTTTAGTGAAAATTAGATTTTCTCCAAATGTAAGTGTTGCATGTCTTTCAATAGAGCCTGATGAGTTGGAGGATTTTTGTTCTTCCAGTTTAACAGAAGGCGGCGTCAGTCAGGCCAGTAGTGTCACAAACTTCAGAACAACATTCTGTTTAGTGCTACGATCCACTCCTGTTGGTTCCACACTGAACATTATTGTTATTGGGTCTGGAGGGATCTGTCTCTTACAAATCTTAGACAAAGTCTGTAAAGTTTCAGTCCAATAGGTGAGCTCTGGCAACAATGACCACAAAGGGGGTTCAAATAGCCTGTATCTTAAATGGTATGGGGGTGCATTAGTACCTATGGAATGCATATATAGGTATAAACAGGTTTTAGAGCAACGTGTGTTCCCATCCAGATGACTTTTTCAAGGAAGGCTTTGCACATTTCAACAACACAATGATAAAAAAAGTAAAACATTTGAGGGTGAAATGCTGGACACTTTTAACCCACCAAGTAGGGGTCCCATCAAACCTGTTACGCTTGCAAAGCTAAGGATAGTTACCCTGCAGGTTTACCTATCCTCAGCTTTCTCGCTACTTTAGCAAGTGACATAACATGTGGTCGGTGAAGACAGCACGATAATGGGCTATGTACATGCAAATCAAAGTAAGAGCAGGCCATTTTTACTCATTTCTAACAAAACTGGATAAAGTTAAGCATCAAAAAAGGCCACTCATTTAATTTCAAATATTTACTTTGTAGCAACAGTACATCATTAAAAAGAAAAAAAACCTTGCTATCATTTTCAGTAAGTGCAGTCATGATAACTTTGAAACAATACTATCTTGGTTAAATTTGTTCCTACTACATTCTTTGATAAACGATTCTATTCAAAATATGTATGTAGGATCTACACTACATAAATGAATAGTTTGTCTACAAAACCTAAACCATTCAGCACTATAGGTATTAAAATTAGTAGTCCAATTTAAACGGCATTTCCATCATTTGTTCTCCAGATCAGGTGTGATTTGAATATGTAGATATCAGATATAAGAGACGTCCTCACCCTTGAGACCGGCCCGTTTGCTCATGTCCATCGTGAGCAGAATTTCAATGGCATTCCTTGAAGTCTCAGATAGCTCCTCCTCTCCCTCAGGCCAAGGGATATCTAAAATTATTCCAACAAAAAAGTCGTGACGATTATTGGTCCAAAAAGACAAAAGAAATACATATGTGCATGTGCTACTGCTTTAAAGTGATGTCACACCTACCTCTGTTGAGAATATTCTGGAAGACCAACTGAGGCGTCTCGTCGTTGAAGGGGGGGACACCTGTGAGGAACTCGAAAAGACACACACCTAGAGCCCACCAGTCCACCATGCAGTCTGGACGGGGGCAGAGGAAAAGTCACATTATGTTGCTGTTGTAGTAGAGCAGCAGTTTAAAGCTCTACAGTCCAGTTAGAATGTGCACAACTACATGTACCGCTGTGGCAGAAGCAGGGCCTAGGCCTGTCACAATTATTATGGAATCACCTTATTGCAATTCATTGACCTAGCCCTAACTATGAATACTTAATATAACAGTAACAATCGTCTATGTTTACCCAATTTACAACCTGAATTCCAAAAACATTGGGATGCTGTGTAAATTGCAAATAAACAGAATTCAATGATTTGCCACAAAGAAAACACATCAAAAGTTCAAATTTAAATGATGAGATCATTTTGTTTTTGATGACAGTCTGCCATCACATTCCGGCATTATCCCATCCCAAAAAACATTGTGATGGTGAGAACAAAAGGCTAAAAAAGTAAGGTGTATTAAAAATAAACAGCCAGAGGAACCCTGCAACAACTTAGGATTCATTAACATGACAGGGTAAAAAGAAAATGTTAGAGAGGCAGAGTCTCCCAGAGGTAAAGATGGGCAAAGGTTCACCAGTCTGCCAAAAACTACACGTACAAACTGTGGAAAAAGTCCAGAATAATGTCCCTCAGTGTAAAATTGAGAATGATTTGAGTATCTCATCATCTACAACACATAATCAAAAGATTCTGAGAATCAGGAAAAATCTCTGTGCACAAGGCACAACACTGAAGATCAATACTGGATGCTTATGATCTTGAGGTCCTCAAGAGGCACTGCACTAAAATCAGACATAATTCTAACAGATATCACTGCATGGGCTCAGGAACACTTAAGAATTCATTGTCTGTGAACACAGTTGACCGTGCCCTCCACAAATGCAGGTTAAAGCTCATTACTGCAAAGAAGAAGCCACATGCAAACATGATCCAGAAACGCTGCCATCCTCTCTGGACTAATGTTCATTTAAAACCAACTGAAGCAAAGTGGGAACTGTTCTGTGGTCAGATGAATCGGAAACCACGGATGTTGTATCCTCTGGACAGAACAGCAGAGGGATCATCCACTGATATTAGTGTTCAGTTGAAAACCCTGCATCTGTGATGGCATGGGGCTGCAGCAGTGACTATGGAATGAGTGGATTACACATCTGGAGAAGTATCATTGATGCTGAAAAGTAAATACAAGTATCAGAGCAACATATGCTCCCATCCAGAATACAGGTTTTGGTGAGACAATGCTAAACTGCATCTATTAAAACAGCACGACTTCATAGAATTAGAGTCCTGGTCCTGAATTGGCATGTTTACAGTCCAGACCTTTCACCAACTGAAAACATTTGATGCATCATGAAATGAAAAGCATGATAAAGAACTCCCAGTGCTGTTGAGCAGATAGAATCCTATATCAGACAAGAATGGGACAACTTTCCTCTCCCAAAACTCCAGCATCTGGTCTCCTCAGATCCCAGATGTTTATAGACTGTTGTTAAAAGAAGAGGGGATGCTACACAACATAACCCTGTCCCAACTTTATGGACAGGTCTTGACGTTAACGAATTGGCTTTTTTTTTTTTTTCATAAAAACAAACAAACAAAAACATTTTCTCAGTTTAAAGGTGCGGGAGACTTCCGTGATCCGATTTTTCATCAAATCTAATGCTCCAGGCGGCTGCGCGAACCTCTGTTTCCCACAATGCACATCGCGACAAAAATTTCCGAAGATGCCCGAGTGACCGCCCAGCTCTGAATGTAAACACATAGTTTTGTTTATGGTGGATGGCACTTCGAAATTGTTCCCTGTAATGCAAGAGAATCAGATGAGTAATCACAGAAAGACTTACAGATTTGTGATACTTAGGCTATGACTGAGGTTTTACAGATTTGATGAAAAAATTGGTCACAAAAGTCTCCCGCACCTTGAAGTATATTATACGTTTTCTCTGTTCTAATGTGAATAACATATTGGTATATAAGATTTGAAAATCATTGCATCCTGTTTTTCTTACATTTCACATGGTGTCCATGTTTTTTGGAATTAGGGTAGTAAAAGATGAGTGAAAATAAGAAATGTTACACTTCCACCACATTTTCCACCGTTTGAGATTTGACTGGCTCTAGTGATGTTGTCAGTATTAGGTCAGAGTTCAAACACTAAGAATCTGTTCTGGGCAATTTCTCTCAACTAAAGTTTATTGCAATCATCAGCTAAACTTTCATAATTGTGACAGCCCTTGCTGGGACCAGTTAGGTAAAGGATGAGGGGATTACACATTATGATTCACTTAGTTATTATGGATTATATTTCACAGTAGTTCCTGGAGTGGGCAGTTACAACATGAACATTTCTTTTCCGTTCCAGCGGCAGTATAACAGCCTGAGCTATCTGTCATTATTCATCGCTGCTGGTTTCCAAATCCAGTGAAAATCCAACATATAAAACACATTTGTGGCCAGAGTTGTAGCTCTAAAGAATTAAATATGCTTCTTGAAACTTCAAGGATTTGAAATAACAATTATCATTTCTTCCAAAAGCTCTCGACAGCAGCAGATGAATAAAAACTGCCGCACAAGGCCATTCATGTCAGAGCTGACAGGAAACACCAGCCTCAGCCCATTAGGATCTGAATAAATAATAGCATGCTAAATCAAAGGTTTATTATTAACTGACATTTTGCATGGAAGTCGCTAAATGTCAAAAATATAGTGTGGCTGACTTTGCATTGTGAGAAACCACAAACACTTATTTTAAGAGCAGAACGACACCATTTGGAACAGTTTAGACTGATCGGAAATCTCCTGCTCTTAATAAGTTAGCTCCATGTTAGAACCCTTTTTTTATTTTAATCACACACTTGAACCCATTCCCTCTGATCAGGCCCACAGTTTGTTCACCAGTTCAAAGTCTAAGAAGCAGAAACAGTGGCGATGGGGAAATGGGAGGAAAAAAACAAAACAAATCAGCTCATTCCCTTTCAAATATTAGCAGGTTGGGTTACATGCAAGCTGGCTCACAAACACTGCACCGTTTTCATAAACTTACCACACTGACCCCTTCCTGAAACTCAAAGAGAATGCCTGTCACAAGGGCTACAATGTCAAGCATCCTGAACTTAAACACTGACTGTGGGAATGTTCGGGTTAAAACAGCCCATGATTCATGGGACCATGTCTTACCGTGTGGATTTCCAAGAAGGAGCTCTGGAGCCAAATAGTCCGGAGTCCCTAAAATCTGCACCCCCTCGACAGGCAGCGCACCCCTCCGTACACTCTTTGGGGTCCTGAAGGGGGTTTGGGAGGTTGACATGGGCTGAGGAGTCTGAGGGGTTCAAGAAACCAAAAGAAATGTGACAAATGTTACTGAGAAGAAAAAGTTTAACAGAATAACATAACATAATCAAAACATGCTTGGAGGAGATGCTTCAACATATTGTAACACCGTGGTGGAGGAAGATCTCACATGTTTAACTTAAGTTGTAATACCACTGTGTAAAGATACTGCAGTCCAACATTCAACTCCATTTTTCTCCTCTTTGTTTTAGTGAAAAAAAAGTTAAACTACATGAAAATCCTCCTTTTCAAGTATAGATGAATGATTTTGGAATTTTGAATTTGCATGTATTCTGTAAATGCTTGAAGTAAACAAACAAAATGAAATGAAATTAAAATGTGCACATTTACAAACTATCCATTCACAAAAAATATGAGTAACCTGAAGTCTTAAGAGAAGTAAGTGCAATTTTAACAATATGTTGCTAAATGTTTTGTGCATTTATAGATCCAGTGTGATATCTAAGTTGTAATGCTGCTTGTATAAATCTTAAGGGTAACAATAAGGATTTTAACCTATAAACATACTGATGATTATTCAAAATGTCCCAGTTTTGGTCACGTTGGTCATTAAAGTACTAAAAATAAAAGTGCATGTAACTGCTTAGTTATTTCAGAGTATTCCAAATTTTAGAATATTATAGAATTAGAATTCTTGATGCATTTGTTGTAACGGTCTGGATGTTCAACCACTGTATGTGTATTTTGATTAAGTTTTAAACGATGACAGAGATATTTGATCATATTTAGGTGTGGTGTGTCGTATCTACAGCCTAAAAATAATTCAAACCTAACCTAAAAAACAATAAATGAATACAAACTATTACAAACAGAGGTACCATTTACTGCAGGGTCACTGAGTAGAAACCAGGGTTCCTACAGGTTTCTACAGGTTAAATTTAAGACCACTTAGAACAGAATTTAATGCACATTTCACAGCCATAATGAGAAGAAGAAAAAAAGGTATCCTGCGCACTGTCCATTCAACTTGCAAAAAATTTTAATATAATAACGTTTCGGTCCTCTGGCACATTGCTCAAGCAGAGATAAAAAACCCCCCAAAAAAACAGCCATAATGAGAAAAATTTGTGACTCCTAGACTTCAGAAAAATGCATTTTACTCCAAATTGAGTCATTTCTCACCGGGGGCTGCAAAGTTCGCGATAACTGGTTCCTAATTTCAATATAAATTGTCAAATTGGAACGGGTGGAATTGAGTCAACTGACATTACTGTCTTTGCAGCTTGGACATTTATTTCCCGGACACATTTAAACACAGTACAGTGAACAAGTTTATGACAACGGAAATCAAGACCTACCATATAAAATGTAAGACCTTTTAAAGACTTTCTTAAGGTATTAAATGCAGAATTGTAGATTGAAGACTTTTTAAGACCCTGTGGGAACCCTGTGAAATGCACTGTGAAAGTTCGTCATTGGCCCCCCCCCCCCCCAAATTCACCCATTTGGTAAAACTAATGTGAACACGACTGATGATGGATAAGTGGATCCTGGTCTGCCTACCTGACACTGAGAGCTTCTGGACTTGGGTCTTTGATGAACAGGTGTTGTGGTGCCAGACAGATATGAAGCATTTGTGGACATCTCCATGGGCTCTACAGACCCGGTGCTCATCCTGGACAACCCTGACATGTTGGAACGGTTTATGGAGCTGTGGTAGCTACGGAAAGCTACGACGTTCCTGGGTTTGAGGAATGAGGGGGATTGGCCGACACCACACTGCAGGTCTGGAAGACGGTTGAGCAAAGAGCACTGGGACTCTCCTCTGCGACTGAAATGACCGAGTTTTGGTGTTTCATCAGTGACAACACAGGGGGTTCTCGGCAGTGGATCGGACGGGGAGGACCCTTCGTTTTCCTCTTGCTCGTCGAATGAAGCTGAAGTGACGTTTATGGAACAGCAGCTCGGCTTCAGGGAGGCGTGGCTGACGGATGTGAGGGATGTGTCGTGGATGGAGCCCTCAGAGTCCAGACTCAGGCTCCTGCAGATGTCACTGTTCCTACTGAGCGGCGATGTGAAACTCAAATGAGACAAGTCTTTGGCTCTGTCTTCAAACACATCCTCCGCCGGATCTTCCAGTTCAGAAAACAGAGTCTTGGCCACAGCAATGGGACTGGAGCGATTCGGGACCTGGTCTTGATCTAAACCGATCCCCTCATTACAAGCCATGAAGTCAGTGATGTGGATGGTAGAAAAGTTTCCTGTCAGGCCGGTGTGAAACCCTGCAGTCTCATTCGGAATCTCGTAGCATCTCTTATAATCTGTATTATTCTTCTTGGCTTGAACCTCTAGCAGCTCTGGGCTTCTTTCTAAATCTGAAAAAGTTCTTTTCACAGCTGGTGCCGTGACGGTTTTACTGTCACCTCTTTCTGGCAGACTGTAATCACCCTGTGTCGTCTCCATCTTCTCTACAGTGTTTTTTGGCAGATTGATTCTGGTTCCAGCGGTGTCTAGTTTGGTTTGTGCACCGTCCTGATTTGGAACTTTGGACGCTGAATGCCTTCTCCTCTGCTCATTACGATGTTCATTTTCTTTCTGAAGGCATAAAAAAATAAAAACAGGGAAAATAGGTAAACAGAAATGTGAGAAATGATATCCTCCTTGAAATCATATGGAAACCCATTCTACAACATTAATGAGCAATTATCCAAATGAAATAAGGATTTTAACCTATAAACCTACTGATGATAATTCAAAATATCCCAGTTTTGGTCATTTTGGTCCTTAAAGTACTAAAAGTAAAACTGTATGTAACTGTTTAGCTATTTCAGAATGCTCTAAAATTTAGAATACTATAGAATTAGAATTCTTGATGCATTTGTAGTAATGGTCAGGGTGCAAAATGGGTCCTGGAGCTTTTTAGTGAGTAAACTACTTAAAAATAACATGGCATGTCAATTCATATTCCTGATTAAGATTCTAAATGTTGACCTTAAAGATCATAACTATTAAAGATGAAAACAACCAAATAGACAAAAATTTTATAAAGGACGGAACAAAATTAAAGCAACATAAAAAAGATGAATGTTACATAAAAAAAAGAAAGCAATGTAAAAGACATAATTAATTTTATGAAAACAAAAATTTTGTTATTAGTGGTATCTACTGGGAAATTTTGTTTGTCATAAAAAAATATATTCTCATTGTAAGACTTCCTAAGATATTCAAGTTAATATAAAGCTTGATTTAAAGGAGACCGGGAACAATTAATACTATTACCGTGGTTAATTTTATGTTTATGTTTATGTTTACGCATTTGGCAGACGCTTTTTTCCAAAGCGACTTACAGGGGAAAACCAATTAAATCACTCAATCAATCAAATTTTATTTATATAGCGCCAGATCACAAAAAAGTTATCTCTTGACATTTTATATATAGAGTTGGTCAAAACCAGACTCTAAGTCAATTCTAAGAAACCCAACAGAATCCTCCAGGAGCAAACACTTGTGACTGGTGACAGTGGCGAGGAAAAACTTCCCTTTAACAGGCAGAAACCTCGAGCAGACCCAGACTCCTGGAGGATGGCCGTCTGCCTTGACCAGTTGGGGTTAAAGAGAGAGAGTAGAGAAGGGGAAAAAGAGAGAGCGATAGAGATAGGGACTGGGGGAGAGGGGGAGAAGGGGGGAGTAGGGGGAGACACATGGAGGCGGTTGAGGATAAGTGAGTGGTGATGATGAGGGCAGGGAAGAGGCCGGACCACCGCAGCAGGTCCAGAGATAATCGTGAAAGAATCTGTGGTTGTCCTGGGAAAAACCTTATTAGAATATTTAAAATGGAATGTTTGAAAGTGCTAGGACAGGAGGTGCTCTCGGAAGAGCTGGGTCTTCAGGAGCTTCTTGAAGATAGGCAGGGATGACTCTGTTCTTGTAGCACTTGGTAGAGCGTTCCACCAATGTGGAACGACCCATGAAAAGAGCCTGGATTGTCTTGTACAAGGTCTGGGGACCACCAGACTACGTTCCCCAGACGAGCGGAGTGGTCGTGGGGCGACATAAGCTTTTATTAGTGCACCTAAGTAGACAGGAGCAGACCCACGGAGAATTTTGTAGGCTAGGATTAAAGATTTGAATTTGATGCGGGCAGCTATGGGTAGCCAGTGTAACTCAATGAGTAAGGGGGTGACATGTGCCCTTTTAGGCTGATTGAAGACCAGACGCGCTGCTGCATTCTGGACCATCTGTAGTGGTTTGACAACACAAGCTGGGAGGCCCGTTAGAAGAGCATTGCAGTAGTCAAGACGGGAGATAACCATAGTCTGCACCAGGAGCTGGGTGGCCTGTTCGGTTAGGTATGGCCTGATCTTTCTTAGGTTGAACAGAGTGAAACGGCATGATCGGGTGACAGAGGCAACGTGATCCGTGAAGGTCAACTGATTATCAATCATGACTCCCAAGTTACGTACTACACTGGTAGGAGCCAGAGGTATGGAGTCAATAGTGATGGAGATGTCCAGCTGTATGGTTGGCTTAGCTGGGAAGACCAGCAGTTCAGTTTTGGACAGGTTCAGCTGAAGGTGATGGGCTTTCATCCATGCAGATATGTCAGAGAGACAATCTGAGATCCGCACTGAGACTGTGGAGTCATCAGGTGGGAATGACAGATAGAGCTGGGTATCATCAGCATAGCAATGATATGAGAAGCCGTGTGAGTGGATGATCTGACCGAGTGAGGTGGTGTATATGGCAAAAAGGAGGGGGCCCAACACAGAGCCTTGGGGGACCCCCGTGGTGAGGCGGTGAACTGCTGATGTGTGCCCTAGCCAGGACACACTGAAGGACCGACCAGTAAGGTAAGATTGAAACCAGGAGTGTGCGTGGCCTGTGATGCCCATGTTCCAGAGTATGGATAACAGGATATCATGATTGACAGTGTCAAATGCTGCTGATAAGTCCAGTAGAATGAGTACTGAAGACTTGGCTGCTGCTCTAGCCTCTTTCAAGGCTTCTGTCACAGACAACAGAGCCGTTTCAGTGGAGTGGCCGATTTTGAAGCCAGATTGGTTGATGTCCAGGAGGTTATTTTGGGAGAGGAATTCTGTGACCTGTTTGAAAACAGCCCTTTCGATGATCTTAGAAAGGTATGGGAGGAGTGAGACTGGTCGATAATTCTCCACTTGAGTGGGGGTGAGGGAAGGTTTTTTGAGTAGTGGTGTTACCTGCGCTTGTTTAAATACTGTAGGAAATGTTCCTGAAGTCAGTGAAGCATTAATCACATGTGTGATTGGTGCTGTGATAGTAGGGGCAACAGACTGTAAGAGGTTGGATGGAATAGGGTCCAACAGGCATGTTGTAGGACGGCTAGAGGAAAGGAGTTTAGACACCTCGTTCTCTGTGAGGGGAGTAAATGAGGGGAATGACGCAGTTGGGCTTTTATCAGTTGAGTTAGTAGTAGCCATAGTCAGGGGAGAGGAAGCAGTGTGTGATGATGATGATGTTGAAGAAGGAGGCGTGCAGTCTATGGGTGGATCAGTGAACTGACTGCTGATAGTAGACACTTTATTTGTGAAAAATGAAGCAAAATTGTCTGCTGTCAGATTAGTAGTGGGCGGTGGAGGTGGAGGGTTGAGTAGTGTTTTAAAGGTTGAGAATAGTTTCTTGGTGTCGGTGGCAGAATGAATTTTGTTATTATAGTAAGCCTTCTTCGCAGCAGTGACACTGGATGAGAAGGATACCAATAGTGACTGGAATGTGATCAGGTAATTTTAACCTTTATAAATAACAATGAATAATTGCAGTGCTTTAATCATAATAAACAATTTCCTCAAGGGCTAATAAAGTATTCTGAATATGAATAATACTGTATATAGGGCTGCACAATTTTGGCAAAAAATAAAATCCCGATTTTTTCCCCTAAAAACTCGATTTTCGATTTTTGGGTAAAACTACAAAAGACAACAGAAGTCAGCATGTCGTTTTTGTGAGCAGCCCGCAATGCAAGCCACTGCTCCGACCTCAACTCTGTTATGATATCACATGATGAACCCACAGAAGTTTTTTTTTTTCTTCGTTAAATCTATATTGAATGAAGTAGAGTATACAAACAATGTATACTAAACAAGAAAATAACATAAGTTTGCCAGGGCGAATACACTACAATAAAATGTCATCAGAGCAAATACTGATGGTTTTTTAGAGCCTTTTTGTTTCCAGATTTATCTAACAGCTTTAAATAAAGTTCAGCATCTTTTAAAAAATAAATATTTGGTTTTGTGTTTCAGAATGTACATTTGTGAATGAAAAATTTAGCAAGTAAGATGAAATCGATTTGACGATTTCCCGTTTTTAAAAATCGTCCTTATTAAAAAATCCGATTTCGATTTAAAATCAATTAATCGTGCAGCCCTAACTGTATATTTAATTTTCTGTTTGTCATATTATCAGCAAGTTTTTAGAGGAGTTCAGATGCTTGAACAGAAACTAATCTTATTACAGCTAATAAGCATACGTTGACGTGTTTATTTTAATGACAGGTAATGAGTTGTATGGGAGCCACAGTGGAAACGTCCAGGGTTTGATCCAGTTTTCTGATAAAACCAAATCATGAAAAGTTTTACTGAGGTGCCATATACCACCTAACATACAAATACAATAAAACACATTACACTGTTTGGTATTTCAAGTCCATGTTGACAAGTAACAAACTAAAACCAATGTTTGTGTAATATGCCAGCACAAGAACGCATTCATTTTCTATATTTTTAAGTGAGACTCATAAGAATAAAAGCACTAAATAAGAATGTTCAGCCTTTTTGTAGTAGGGCTTTTTTCCCTAAATATTGGTTATCAGTATCATCACTAAAAAGCATATCAGAGGGTCTAATCCTTTATTTTAAGATATACTTTTTTAATCCCCCAAGGGGGGACTTCACATGTACAACAGCACAAGACAATACATATAAAATACAATAGAGAAATAAAGAGAAGATAAAAAAAATTGTTAAAGTAACTTATTTGTTAAAGTGACTGAATGACATAAACAGTAATAATAATAGTAAATAAAGTAACACGTGTGCAGTAGGTGATACTGATAAGCGTGCAAGTGAGTGACATCGACAGATGCAAAAGTCTGTTCAGAGCAGGATGTACTTTAGGCCAAGCTGCATTTCACAAATTTGAGACATTTTAGAGAACACTGTTTATAGGTTACAATAGCACAATTGTCCAGTCACTGACCTCCTCACACTCCCACAGTGGACTGATGCCACCGTCAGTGTCTGTCGTGCTGCCTGCACTCATTGTCTCAAATCTCCTCCTGGTCTTCAGCAGTGAGGGGGTCAGATTTTTAGCCAAGTTATGTGGATTGAACACACTGTTAGGTCCTGTTGGGGTAAACCAAAACATCAGTCCTCCACTATGGGGTAAGAAACTGTCCAAATATTTGTGTGCATAAGGTAAAAATGCATGCATATTAGCCTATAGTTGTGCAAAAATAAATATAAACTCTTGAAAGAGTTCAATCGTACATAAAATGTATTGTGTGTATTTTATCTGTCAGAATAGGAATACGTTTTGACAACAAGAATTACAAACACGAAATGCAACTTTATGATTGCGCTTTCTCCATCACGAATAAGAATTCACCAACGTGACACTACTGTCAAAAATACATCACCACTTCACAGGCATTATTTATCGAGCAGAAAATACATCGATTCCACAGACTGCACGTGTTCAGGATCTCCTTCTGCAGCAAGATCGGGCAGAATCACTGTGCAAGATGGCCGACGAAGTCAGAATGAAATCAGGTCAAATCAAACCATTTGTACATTGTTCTGACCACGGAGAAGGAACCTGAACTCGTGCGCTATTTGTGGAATTGATGATAAATAATGCCTGTGAAGTGGTGATGTATTTTTGACAGTAGAGTTACGTTTGTGAATTCGTATTCATGATGGAGAAAGTGTAATGGTAAAGTTGCATTTCGTGTTGTAATTCTTGTTGTCAAAACTTATTCATTCGTATTCTGACAGATAAAATACACACAATACATTTTGTGTGCGATTGAACTCATTCAAGAGTTTACAAATACTTATTTTTGCACAACTATGGACTAATATGCACATATTTCTATCGTATGCACACAAACCTTACCCCATACTCCACACATAATGGGTCATTCCTCAAGGCTTTTGAATAGAAGAAAAACTGGAAGCCAAAATAAACTTGTTGAGTTTCCACAGTACTTACCCCATTTCCATGGGTAGCCTGCAGGAGAGTAGGGTTGATCTTTTTTCTTCATTAGAGGTGAATCAAGAGAGCTATTCTTCTGTTTTATTTTGCCACAGGTCATGGGACTGGACACAGCAGATGCACTGCAGTGACGCTTACCTTCTGCTGCAGGGGTGTTCTGTGTTTAAGAAAACAAATAAATAGTTATTATAAAACTACGAAAGCTGTAGGATGTAAAAATAAGATGAATTCACTCACAAATCCAAGCGAGCTGATTAAGGAAAGGATCTGACCAGGGGTTCGAAAGTAGTCTTTTTTTGGTTTTGCCAAGGATGGGGTAGTAAGGATATCAATGAGATTTAGCTCTGATGGGGAGGACAAGCAGAAAATACAGATGTTAAGATGACTAATAGAAAATCAGTTTGTTTATGCAAGAAGGTGATGGATTTTTACCTCTATCAAGCTTGACTTTAGAAAGGCCAAAATCTGTTAATTTGATGTGGCCTTTGTTGGATATGAGCATGTTGTCAGGCTTCAAGTCCCTACAAAGTCACATTACACATCAATATAAACCACAGGCTTATACATGTGTAACACCACCTAAAGAAGTTTAATTTAACATCACATTACCTGTGGATTATGCCATGCCGGTGAAGGTAGTCCAAAGCTAATGCGACCTCTGAGATGTATTTTACAGCCATATCCATATCGAAATATCCATAAATGTGAAGCAGAGATTTGACATCCCCTCCAATGAGGTATTCCATGACCTGTGGGTTAAGACGCACAGTAATGACGGCTTAATATCTACAACTCTTATATACTTAATGATACGTTACATATGCCACTTGATGTTACCAGATAGATCTTTGTGGTAGTTTGAAGGGAATAAAACAGGTGAACCACAAAGGGGCTTTTGCTCAAAGCCAGGGCGTCTCTCTCTGCCTTCATTTGCCCCGTCATGTTCTTATCAACCATGTCAGCTTTTCTCATCACCTGGAGGTAAATTCAACACTGTGTTAGAGTATTTTTTAACAACTTTGTGGTCTCAGTAGACAGTTAAAGTCTAAAGCACAGGTGTCAAACATGCAGCCCAGGGGCCAAATCCAGCCCGCCAAAGGGTCCAATCCAGCCCGTGGGATGAATTTATGAAATACAAAAGTTACACTCAAGATATTAACAGTCAATCATTTTACTTTAGGGGTCATAAAAAACCCTACTTTAGTCTCAAGTGGGTCAGATCAGTAAAATACTACCATAAAGGTACTATCTTTATTATTCTATTGTTTTCTATTTGGTAGTGGTTTATTGTTCTTATTCACCTATTTATTTATTTAAGTTAATTGTATGGCTTTTTAATTTATTCTTGTATTTTATTCTTTTATCTGAGTTTTATTTATTCTTCTGTATAGCATATTTTTCTTTTTTGTACAGTTTCTACGTCTTTAAATCTATTTCTGTATTTTATTCTTCTATTTCGGGTTTATTTATTCTTCTGTACAGCACTTTGGACCACCGTGGTTGTTTTAAAGTGCTTTACAAATAAAGTCGGATTGGATAAAAACCTACAAATAATGACAATTCCAAATTTTTTCTCTGTTTTAGTGTAAAATAGTGAACATGAAAATGTGTAAATTTACAAACTAGCCTTTCACAAAAAATATGAAAAACTAGAAATGTGTTAAGAGAAGTAAGTGCAATTTTGCTAATTTTCTGCCAGTTACTGAAATATTTTGTAAATTTGCAGATCCGTTGTGATCTGTAAGTTGTAATGCACATTTACAAATGATAAGCAGAGGCAAAATATAGTTAAAACTGCATTTATTTTTCTTGATAAATGTCAGTTTTTTCATGGTTGTTCATGTTATTCACATTTTTAAAAGGACAGTTTATAGATGTAAACGTTTCCATAATGGAATTTTACTTTTTTCACTATAAAACACATTGAAATGTTTGGAGTTGGCATTATTTTTATATTATTAAGTTATTAATTCACTGGTTCGGCCCAGTTCAGATCATATTGGGGTGAATGTGGCCCCTGAACTGACATGAGTTTGATACCCCTAGTCTAAAGGGTTATGCTAATTTACCTTTATGGCATACAACCGGGAATTGCACTTCTTGCGAGCAAGGTACACCTTCCCAAACGCACCACGGCTGATGGGCTTCAAAACGGCGAAATCCTCGATAGACGGTGGCTTTGGAAAATCCGCTGATTTGTGTCGTGAATTGGATTCATTCTTTTCATCTACCTCCATGTTACTCATTACTTAAAAGAAGATGTATTCTGTGTCTGGAACAAACAGCTAGCTCAAACTAAACACCTGCATGATCCAACAGCAATCTTGGGTTTGTTTTGAAATTCGAATTCCAGTTTTTTTTCCGCGGGGTCCTTGGCCCTTGGATTAGATAACCCTCATAACTGCCTGTTTATAAAATGTAAAATTCCCCAGAAAGATGCTTTACCCCTGCACTATATATTAAATTTAGCCAGAAAAATATGTATTAGATTACGTGATCAAAGTTATACTGTCAAAAATACAATATATATATATTTTTTTATTTTAAATGTTTTTATTTTGATTGGGCATAAAGTACGGACATATAAAATAAATCAAAGCTAACTAACACCTTTTTGTATTTTATTTATTCAACTTAACACGGCCTAAAACACTTTTTAATTATTTGTTTTATTTTAATATTAGTTCTTTTTTTAATTGCACTCTTTAAAACTGTGCTTTGGCTTACAAAGCCATGTGATGACGCAAGATGACGCAAGTACCCGGTAGTTTTCCGCTTTTACGTAAATTTGTAGTCCATATGACCTTAGAAGCCGGAGCATCCATTTGCCGTCATTAGATAACCTGCTGGAAGTTGTCAAACAGGGTAAACAAAAGGACACCTCTACGGAGAGGACTCATTCCTTTTGGGTTATATAGAGGGTCTGTCCTCCTTCCATCCACCCTCAGAGTCTGAACTATAAGTCGGCGAACATGTCGTTTCAGCCCCAGCAGGTAAGTGGACTGCACAACAGCCGTTTGACTCGCTAGCTTGTTAATATGCTCACCGGGAAAACTTATTTTACTCCGTTTTTGACACTGTTTATTGAAAACACGTATAAATATTTATTCCTTAAGAATTATGGGCTGTGTAAGTTGTGTTCTGTAATCATAAACCTGATCACAGAATGCTTGGATAATGAAAGTAAGACAGCGGCTAATGTTAGCATTGATAAGTTAACGTGAGATAGCTCCGTAATCAGCCCATGCTTACGTCAGTTTGTCATAGCTGAAAGTAGGGCCCCGGTTTACACAGAGGGAAAAAAAACTACGTGCGGTTTTAGTCATGAATCTGTCATATGAGATGTTTGTATAGACCTAGCTCTAGTGGAATGACGTGTTAAAGAGTTAACCTAATTTTCAGATAGTTGAGGTTACATAACTCGCATGGATCTTCGTCTCCCTGGTGTTCCTTCTGTTAGCGTCAACACAGGCTGTTATCCAACTGCACTGTCTGGAAGGTCAGACAATATTTAACAAAACTGATGAAGAGGTCAAAACAACAATTTTCATGTCTGTTTTGTACATACAGTAAGCAACTTATTATACTGTAGAGCTGGAGGATGTGGCCAAATCTATCTAAAATCATTAAATAATACAACTTTTTTAGGTTAGTGTTGTTATCATAATGAAATGTCCAATCATTTTTTCCCCCTCAACTTTTAAATTTAGGGAAAGTTTAAGTCAAAGAAATCAGTCAATTATTTGTGGTTTTACACTAGTCCTTACATGACAATCACCAGTACAGCAGCAGAATATTTAAAGGTAGAACATGTAAAAGTCTTTCAATGATAAAATCATATTTTGATATTTCTGCATGTGGGAGGCTTAGTTGCTGAGATGAGTTTTTGTTACTACATGATGCAATTTTGCATAAATCTGGCCAATATGTAGAAAATATCAGTGCCGATTCATTCAATATGGTATTTTCTCCGTAGATTCGTAGAAAAATGTCTCTTCTTTTCACGTGCTCTGCTAAACCATTAGAGTTGTGTATGTGTTATAATCATATGTAAAATTCTGTACATGAATAAAATTAAGTTCAAGTGTTTTTAGACAAAATAAACTTGCTGTAAGACTAAAATTAATGCATATCATCGTAACGGTAATCATTGTGATATTTATCAGAATCATTTTATTGCCCAGCCCTACAGTATATCATAACTTATGCTTAAAAACCACCTCTTCTGTGTTTCAGATGGTAGCTCCTCTTAGCCAGCTCATCAATGCTCTTCACTCACTGAAGAGTTCAGCCACAGCCTCGGTCCAGAGCTTACACAAAGACTTCACTCCAGAGCAGAGTTCGTATCTAAAAGAGGTGAGAACACGGCCTGGATAGAGCCTGATCTGTTTGGATGTTTCATTAATAATGCAGAATAATGGTGCCACTTGATGTTCATGATAAATTGACACTTCAGTTTGCATTAAGTGTTCCAAACATGTTCATTAGCATCAGTAAGGAATGCATAATCTTCTGTTAAATTGAGTCTTATTTCTACAGCTAGACTGATGAAGTTGTACTCTCTGAAGAGTAACCTAGCTTAAAAATTTTCATATTAATTCTAGTGTTTGTCCATGATCCTTTATAGTTTTTTACCGCATGGCATTTTAATTTTGTTGTATATGTTACAATGACATAAAGAATATTCTGTTATACTCTATTTTGGTAATTCTCATACAAAACTGAAAATGTACTAATTGTTGGTTCTTGATTTATAGCCTAGTGTTAGTTTGCGTGAGCTTGGTCTGTCAGACATCAGGGAGAGTCAGCTGGAGGAGCTGGTCAGCAGATTACTACCTACACTCGGACCAGAAGAGCCTCCTGCCGGTCCCTCAGCATGGAGGACGAGTCATGTTTCAGCAGACAACTTCTTTCACAACAAGCATGGTGAGCAACTGAACTTACAACAAACCCACCTCTTATTGTTTTGTGTTGTTTTTTTGTTTTGTTTTTTTTTAAAGGTGCGGGAGACTTTCGGGACTAATTTTTTTATCACATCTGTAAAACCTCAGTCATAGCCTAAGTATCATGAATCTGTAAGTCTTTCTGTGATTACTCACCTGAATCTCTTGCATTACAGTGAACAATTTCGAAGTGCCATCCACCATAAACAAATCGTATGTTTACAAACAGAGCCCGTAGGTCACTCGGGCATCTTTGGAATTTTGTCGCGACGTGCATTGTGGGAAGCGAAGGCCATATGATATTATATGGATGAAAAAACACAACGCAGAAATGGCTGGAGGGATAGGCGTAGTCTGAAGCGAGCCCCTGCCATTTCCGCCCTGTGTCTGTAGCAGCTGGTGCTGCCAGACAGCGGTGCGAACCAGCGTTTCCCACAATGCACATCACGACAAAATTCCGAAGATGCCCAAGTTACCTCCCGGCTCTGGATGTAAACATATGGTTTGTTTATGGTGGATGGCACTAAGAAATTGTTCACCGTAATACAAGAGATTCAAGTGAGTAATCACAGAAAGACTTACAGATTCGTGATACTTAGGCTATGACTGAGGTTTTACAGATTTGATGAAAAATTGGTCACAAAAGTCTCCCACACCTTTAAATGTTTCAAGAATAGAATAGTTTGTTATTGTCACTGTTACAGGAACAATGAAAATCAGTTTAGCAGCTCTGTTTCTTATTTAGCAGCAAAACACTTAAAGTGCAAGAAGACTGTAAAAATATCATACAAAATTATACTGAAAATGTATGTTGAAAAGTATTGGGAATATACAAAAAATTCTAAAGAAATACTCAAATATACAAAAAGCTAATTTTATATTACAAATGAATAAAAGAAATGTACACTGGCAGTATGGGATATGTGCAAGGTAAGATTAAAAGACAAGGTACATGGGTTATGATTATTGAGGTAGGGTGAGTATTGCATTGTCCATTAGACTGGAGGTGATGGAAAGTTTAAAGTTTCAGTTCAATAAAAGTGGAAAGTTTCTATTTCTATCTGAGACAACTGGTCAGACTGAAAATGATTTTTTACATTTAAATCAAAATTAGAGTATTTTTTGACGTTATATTCTCTCACAGGTTTCTCACACAGAAGGTTGGGGGTTTTCGGCTCACCTATATTTCGAAGACAATACCACAGCCCTCTAAAAGAAGTTTGTGCAGAGCTACAGTTCATGCCTGGTAGGAGACTAACTTTGAATATTTAAATATTCCTGCTGATCGTTGCATGAAGGGCTTGAAATGTACAGTTGTGTGTCATAATGAAGTGTTTGTTGTTTTTAGTATGGATACAGAGTCGAGGCTTCAAGACACTTAGATCGAAAACTAGGAGAATGGAACCCAGCCATGAAGGTCCAGCAGAGTCCGAAACCTACACACCGGCTTTCATGAAGGTCAGTTCTCAGACATTATGGACTTCTCTGTAAATGGAAAGACATGTGTGATGTAAAGTAGACACCCTGGCTGTCTGTAAACGGACACAGCAAAGGAACAGACATGGAATTACACAACATGTTTTTGTTTGCTGAATGAGGAGTGGTGGCACATTTTATTTACTCTGAAGCTCAACGTGTTATTGACCTGTGTGTTTGTGGCTCAGTGACATTATGGTAATATTTCTGTGTCCTTATTGTTAAGTTCAATTCAGAATGGAAATTCCATTAACAGGTTACCTTTATACAGCTTTCTTGAGTGTAGAATAATATAAAAAAAAAATTGCTTAAAATTAAACGTGCTTAAAAAGTGTGAAAGTCTTAAAAAGAGTCCAACTTGTTTGGCCTGATCTTACATTAAAACTATGGTTGTTCCTCAAGTCAAAACCAGGTTTATAATTATCACCAGTGTCAAGTTTGATATGACTAAAAGTCGGGTCCAAATACAAGCAAGGTAAAAAAAAAAAAAAAAAAAAATACACAGGTGCCAGTTGTGTAATGCGCTGTTTTCAGCCATTCTAGATCACTCACCTAAAGTTTTCATATCTGGTATCGTCACTGCAGGTGTGTGTTCTGCATTTTATTTCTACAAAATTACAAGTTCAACAGTAAGACAGTAACCCCTTTTACACAGTACTTCTGTTGTGGTAATATTTCACTTTTATTCTGGAATGACATCTGTGTAAATGAAATGGTGGAACATTTGGTCCCGCCTTTATTGTGGCTTTGTAACACCTCTGGAGGTTGTAACAGAGTCATGATGAAGGTAGAATCATGATTCCAGAATGCTATGTAAAAGGAACACCACTCGTTCTTCAACCAAGGTGTTGTTTCGATGACATATTGCAAGTGCGACTCCTGCGCTGGGGGGATTTAAAAATGAGCATGGGCCGTGTACAGTAAACAAACATATCAGCGCGACCACAAAGATGTTGAACTGGGGAGACACTGAGACCCACGAGCTGTTGTCACTTCAGGTGGAGAACTCTATCCATACTAACATTTGTGGAATGGTGAAAGACTCTGGAGAGGTTAGCAACACCGCTATGCTCGGAGTATTTCTGACACAGATGTGATACATCACGCTATACGCTGAGCTTTGTCAACACCCCTTTGATTCTGGAACTCAGGTCCACTGTGTAAAAGTCCAGCCTGTCTCACCTCTGTTACTCCTTTGTCTTGGCTGTGAAAATCAGTCAGTGGTTGAAAAAAGGTGGGACCGCCATCTCACTATTTTTCTGGGATCTCTGTGTAGAAGTGGCTACTGTTTACACAACAGAAGTTCTGTTATGCAGTGAATAGTTTCTGAAATGCCACAGGGATTTTATTTCGTGATTGTGAAGGAGGTGTTGGATTTGTAGGAAATTGTTTTGCAAAACTTTTAGCGTTACTAACACGAGGAGCTAAAATGCAGTTTCATAATAAATAGACCATTTCCACTTGTCAAACAACAGAAAGTAGAAATTAAGACCTGACTCTAATAGAAACCTCTTTCAAATAGGAACCTGGTACCTTCTGCAGCTCAGTTAGATAAAGGCCCCAGCCACTATTTGTGGAAATACAGTATTTAATAGTAAATAAAACCAATGGAATATCCTCATTGTAGCTATTCTAATTAATTTGAGTAAGTGGTGTAATAATATTTGTCACTCTTTTGTGGTGGTGCTATTAACACTTTCAGACACATTCACTCTTATTTTAATTAGAAAATGGCACAAACATCATTTCTAAATACATGAAATCAGCATTAATACAAAACATTTAACAACCTGATGCATGGATGGAAAACACACTTTTAAAAGGCTTCTGAATTCCTCATATCGCTTACTCATTACTGACCCATGTATACATTAGCTACAATAATTGAGGGTGATGAAGAGGTAAAAAAACAGATTTGAACCCCCCATCTGATTCTCTATTCTCCTCACAGGGTTTGCTGCAGAGAGAAAGAGCAGAGGCACAGTCACTGGATCAAATAATGAAACAAAAAAACCTTCCAGAGACCCAGCAGGAGGCGTTTAAGACAGGATTCACAGAGGGGTTCATGAAATCCCAGGCCTTTACTCAGAGAACACAAGGCAAGTGCTTATTTATTTACGTACAAGGGAAACAACCCAACCTATCATGCAACTCCCTTTTGATCCATGTAACAGTTGCACCAGATTTTCTGTAGGGGGCAGCATTGTGTTAAATAAACAGAGCTCCACCTGTTATGCCTACAGTCGTCGCGTACTCAGAGATGCCTTTGTGTTTGTTCTGTGTTGACAGACTCGCTGAGGAGAACCCGGTTGATCCTGTTGGTCCTCTTGCTAATCGGTATTTATGGTTTGTCGAGAACCCCATTTCTCTCGGGTAAAGGCTCCTTTTCTGATGCTGGTTTGTTTCAGTTTTCGTTCTTTCCCACTCTTCAAATCATCTCACACTCTACATGCACACCTCATGTAGGTCACCAGTATCTCAGAGGGTGTGAATGAGTTATTGAAGCTGAGATTCTCTTATATAATTCAGTTTTATCTGCACCTTGAACCCTGTAACCTGCAGTAGAGTCATTAAAAAAGAATGTACCTTCTACGGTGTGCATGTACAGTTCTTGTGACTTCTTATTCTGCTGTTTACTATCTTTTACTGTTATTATTACGAATGTTCATTACTGTGTAAAAGACTAAGGCCACCTTTAGCTTTGTTGTTTTTGCAGGGTTGAAATACCAATACTATTTACAAGAGATGCCATATAAATATCCACATATTTTACATGCAGATTTACATTTTACTATGAGTATTTAATATACAGTGCTGTGCAAAAGTCTTAGGCCACCTTTAGCTTTGTTGGTTTTTCAGGGTTGAAATGACCAGACATTTAGTTCTCATTGTCTTGTTTTCAGATCCAACTAGAAAATACATAAAATCTGTGCTAAGCCTTACAAAACACACAAAAAAACTGAACTAAAACAAAGGGGGAGGTTGCACTAAATATGAGCACTTTGGTTTAGAGAAGGTGTTTTTCTCTGACACTTCTGTTTTTACTGCTCTATAAATTGCACTTATATCTAGATATAATTTTAATACAGAGTCTGAGAAATGCATATGTGTGGTCATTAGAACTTTACAAAGCCAACAAACCTAGCCCTTTGCCCAGTACTGTAAGTATTAATATAAATATCCAGAACTATCTATGCATTATTTAAGTCGTAGGTACTGATAAATTTACATGTGGATCATTTTTCCACATGTCCAGCAGTAACAGTTGTATTCTCCATGACCTTGACATATTGTTCAATTCCCTGGTTTTACTGTATTCAAAGAGTTGTTTTTTGGTTTCACAGTGAGGTTCCGCACCACATCTGGTCTAGACTCTGCAGTCGACCCAATCCAGATGAAGAATGTGACATTTGAGCACGTCAAAGGGGCAGAGGAGGCAAAGAATGAACTACAAGACGTGGTGGAGTTTCTCAAAAACCCTCAGAAGTTCACGGTTCTGGGTGGAAAGCTCCCTAAAGGTACAATAGGTTCATTTTTGTCAATGATTTTATCTCATCGGCCGATAGCTTTGTCCGGTGTCGTCTTCATCGGTGTCATGTTAGCAATTTCTTCAAACATCTGTGATAAAAGTACTGAGTGGATTCATTTCAAATTCTAGATGTAGCTTCCTTCCTTTGTTCAGTGTTTTGAGAAATTTGGATTTTTGAAATTTTTATGAATTATTGAAATATTAAACATTTGTCCTGCACTAATAGGAAGTCATATATGGACTTTCATTTGGGTCCATGACCTTTGACCTTCAATGACCTTGAAGGGTGAAATGCAAGGTCATCTGTGTCTACATTTCAACAATCTTCTTCTCCAAACCTACTAGTCAGATTAATTTAAAATTTTATTTGTTGGGTCACTGTCTACAATGTTTGCTCACAGTTTTGAGAAATTTAGATTTAGATTTTTTAAATAATAAACATTTGCATTTACTTATAATGGTCCATATTTTGATACTTATAACATGTAAATGGTTAGAGATAGCAGTATAGTTACTGTTGAGTACTGATAGGAAGTCATATATGGACTTTCATTTAATTAGTTGAGTTCTCCTCCAGTGAAAGTACCACCCACTTCTGTTGGGAGGTTGACCTTGTGCATCAACACCGCAGGACTCTAACACAGAGACAGAACCTGACAACATCGCAGATTCAACTTGTTATTGATGCTTGATAGAACATTCCGGTGAGATACAGGATCATTGGTCCTTTTTTCATCAGGTAATGTGTTCTAATTGCTGTTACGTGTCTGTCTTCATCTCCTCAGGGATCCTCCTTGTGGGCCCACCCGGCACAGGAAAGACTCTGTTAGCACGAGCCGTTGCTGGAGAGGCCGACGTGCCTTTCTACTATGCCTCAGGCTCTGAGTTTGACGAGATGTTTGTAGGTGTCGGTGCGAGCCGCATCAGGAACCTGTTCAGTAAGTGTGGCGAAATGTGTAAAACATTTCAGTGTTGTCTTGCAGTGAAGTGAACCTCCAGATGGTTGACACTGTTTACTCACCTCTGTGAGTTGTACTCTTCGGTAGGATGTCCTGCTCTGGCCACCAGAAGGATCAGCCACTGGTACATGTTTATATCTAAGGCAATACTTAGCCTATTGTCTTTATACATTTGTACATTAATTATGAAGAGAAATTCTGATATTTATTCTCTCTGGAAATGATCATGTGTTGCTTTCTCTTCCATTCACCCGTACAGAACTGGGTCAAAGGGTTTTTCTTTGCTTTGTTCCTTATACATGGAATTAGCTGCAGAAAGACTGGAAACTGAGTTCATTTCTTTGAGCGCTTTTCAGTCCAAACTGAGAGTTCTTGACTCCATAACTTGCACTTGTTTTTCTTAATCTGCTTGTAAATGTTAGTTTTATAACTATTTATTTTTAAATGTGTGTGTTATATGTGTTTTAATTGAGTAATCTTGTAACTGTGTGTTGTATTTGCTGCTGCCTATCTTGGCCTGGACCCTCTTATACAAGAGAATCTTAATCTCAGTGGGATTTGTTCTGGTTAAATAAAATAACAAAGTGGCTATTGACACAATTCTGTGGTATGAAATATCAGTTTGTTTATTACCACAGAGCCAGTCAGCACCCCCATTATATCACGTCTGGACTGGTAGCTTGTTACATCCCGAAAAGTACCAAGGCAATCAGATAGCAAATAGGTCAGGCTTGGAAACAGTGGAGATTTAGCTCAGTAGGTAACATTTCAGACTGTAATGCAGACGACTGGGGTTCAATTCCCAGTCGAAGTAGCATTTTAAAAAAAATTTGGTGAAGATTTTCAACCATTGATGTAAATCAGCCACTGAGACAATGTTCAGAGTGCAGAATTCGGACCACAGCACTCAGTACACTGAACTGACACAGAACTGAGAAGTCACACGGCACACTGCTGCATCTAACGTGTAGCTCCACCCACTTCAGCCTCACTGACTGCACAGAGCAAAGAACACCATAAAACAACGTATGGAGCATTTAGAACAATAATTCCTATTCTATACTAAAAACTATCACTAATTTGTCATTTCTCCCATCAGTTGCCACAGTACTGTGGTAGCAAAATGCACATAAGAATGTACTGAAGTATACACCATATATCACCACAGTACTGTGGCAACAAGAGGATAATGAGTTCATGGAACAGTATCCATGACTGGCACTAGTACAAATGCTAACATTTGATTGGCTCTGTGGTAGTAGACAAACCGATATCTCATGCCGCATTAGCCATTGCCAATAAAATAAACCTCCTCAGCATTCTCTTTCTATGTTGTTTTGCAGAAGAGGCAAAAGCCAATGCCCCCTCTGTCATCTTCATTGATGAACTGGACAGTGTTGGAGGGAAGAGGATTGAATCTCCTATGCACCCGTATTCCAGACAAACCATCAACCAGCTGCTGGCTGAAATGGATGGGTCTGTTTTTTTTCTGCTGTCATTAACCAGAAAACAAATTCTAAACAGCAGATTATGAATAAAAAGCTGCCACAACCTCAATTTACCACTTTTCATTGTTTTCACAGATTTAAACCAAATGAAGGTGTTATTGTCATTGGAGCTACAAACTTTGCCGAGGCTTTGGATAAGTATGTGTGCATTTTTATAAATATTTCCCACGTTTTTGGTCTGTAGTTAACCATTGAGATCAAATAGCCTTGAACCTTTTACCACTTTTCAGTAGGTTAAACAAATAAGGTCAGTTCATACAGTAAACATTTCATACAGAAAACACATTGACTGTTCCACTTTTTTTTTGCTTCCGCCTCTGTAACCTTTTCCCTCTGGCGGTCACCTTAGGATGTTTTATCCTCGTGGCCTTGTCCTAGTTTCACTATATTGCTCTGTGAACTCAACCATTTCATGTAAACAAAGCACAAAAAACAAATACTGAAAATCAAACACAGACCTTTGACCTGCGCTACAGCATGTGCACTTAGGGCTTCATTCCCACAGTTCAGCAATTCAATAGACAAATTGTGCTCATGATATTTAATTATTTTTATGTTGCTGTTACTTTTCAGCGCTCTGGTTAGGCCGGGAAGGTTTGACATGCAGGTGACAGTCCCTCGCCCAGATGTAAAAGGACGCACTGAGATTCTCAACTGGTACCTCTCCAAGATTAAAGTGGACACCGGTAGGAGTAAATGTAAAGTAACCCACAAAAAATGAACATATGAATAACTAGTGTCTAATAAATAAGATCTCTCAGGTTGTTTTTCTTACATGTTCTCAAATTCTACATGACAGTTACACAAGTTACAAAATCCTGCACATTTTGTGGATGCAGAGTAAAACTTCAGAGCCTCAATCAGGGTGTCTGCAGAATCTTCAAAAGTCTTGAATTCAGTTTCATTATATTTAAGGTTTTTGACATTATTAAATAGTCTTAAACCTGAATTAAATTGCCCATACTCACAATTAACATTTTATCTAATGCCATTCAAAGTCATTCATTATTTTCAGTTTATGTCCAGTCTACAGCTCTGATATCAAGTTACAAAATGTTAAATTTAGCAAAAATTAAACCGGCATTAACCAAACTCACGCATACTAACTCATACTTACCTGAAACACTTGATTAAGAAAAAGGTGATTTGTCTAAACCCCTGTTTTAACTTGAAAGTATAAAAACTGTTTGTTTTCCTTTTTAAATGTATTACTTCCGCTAAGTGAAATGGCAGAGGTTATGTTTTCATTTATCCTGAATTGTTCCTCACCTGTAGAGCTATAGGGCAAATCAGTACGGCACAAAGAAACAAAAGCCTCCTAAAGACAGAGTGTTGTACTTGTTTTACAGCCGTAGATGCAGAGATTATTGCCCGGGGCACCGTGGGCTTCTCTGGGGCAGAACTTGAGAACCTGGTGAACCAAGCGGCCCTGAAGGCAGCAGTGGACGGCAAAGAGATGGTCACAATGAAGGACCTGGAGTTCGCCAAGGACAAGATCCTCATGGGTGAGTTCATTTAGGTCTATGAATCTGCTCTGAAGTCCTGCTGACTTATGACTAATCATCCATGCCACAAGGGACAAACATACAGCTCGTGGGCCAAAACCAGCCCGCCAAAGGGTCCCATCCGACCCACAGGATGAATTTGTGAAATGCGAAAATTACACTGAAGATATTAACAATCAGTGGTGTTAAAGGAGGGATATTTAGCTTTTTTGAATGGAATTATGCATTTTAAAACATTTCCCTCTGGTCTACATAAACTGTAAATGCTATGCTTGGGTCTGAATTCTTCATTAATTCAACTCCACATGTCCATCTTCAACAATATTTCTGAGTAATGACAGGAAAAAGGTAGTTTTGAGCGCTGGCCCTTTAAATGCAAATGAGCCACTTCACGCCCCACCCCCTCTAGGTTGTTGGCTGTGCTGCTCTGTCCCGTTCAACCAACAACTGAACATTTTAGGTAATCGGCTCGAAGTTTGGACATATTTTCAGTATGGACTACAATCGCTGCTGCTGACAAACAATTATGTCGTACTCGGAAAAATGTGCGTCTGAAGTTTTGACCACAAATGTGCAAATGTCATGACGTAACTAGTTATAAAACGTAAAAAATTAAGAAGGAATTGAAACGGGTTGTAGAATTCAACTCGATTTTTGCTGGAATAAATGTAAAGATAGCTTTGCAGCACCTGGAGGGTTCAAATTCAAACTTTATGAACTGTTAGAGTCCAAATACACAAATAAATGGACCAAGGACTAATAAAAGTGGATTTAACAAAATATAACCCCTTTAAAATCGTTTTAGTTCAGGTTCCTTATTTATTTTATTTTATTTATTTATTTAACCTTTATTTAACCAGGTAAATTAGTTGAGAACTGATTGTCATTTTCAACGACATGGACATATAGAGATAAACAACCAATCATTCTCACATTCACATCGATGGGAAATTTAGATTAACCTACTGGTGCATACCTTTGGATGGTTGGAGGAAGCCTCATACAGACCAATATGATGTAAAGTGGATCAGACAAGTAAAATGCTATTATAATAATAACCTCTAAATAATGAGAACTCCACATTTTTAGTGCAAAAAGTAAAATTACATACAAATTTTGATATTTACAAACTATCCTTTCACACAAAATGTGAATAACCTGAACAAATATGAACAACCTGAGATGTCTTAAGAAAAATACGTGTAATTTTACCAATACTCTGCCTGTTACTAAATGTTTTGTGAATTTGTAGATCCGCTGTGATCTGTAAGTTCTAATGCACTTGTGTCAATATTGTAAAAATTGAACTTATTTTGCTTAAGACTTTTCAGGTTGTTCATGTTCTTCACATGTTTAAGTAACCTTTGTAGGTGTGAACACTTTCATAATGTAATTGTACTGTTTTCGCTGTTATTATTTTACTGCTTTTGCTCACTTGGGTTCATATTGGTCTGAATGTGGCCCCTGAACTAAAATGAGTTTGACAGCCCTGACCTACACTCACTCTAATAGCAGCTCAGTGACAGACGTACTTCGAATGACCTCTAATCCTTTTTATTTTATTGTCATTCCAGGCCCTGAGAGGAAGAGTGTCGAAATAGACAAGAAGAACAAGACCATCACAGCCTATCACGAGTCTGGTCATGCCATCGTCGCCTACTACACTAAAGACGCCATGCCCATCAACAAGGCAACCATCATGCCCAGGGGTCCCACTCTGGGCCACGTAAGTACTTTCCGTTGTTTCATAACACACATATATCAGCCTCCCCTAAAGCATTTGTGCCACTTTGTGTTCCACACTGTAAAAAGTGACCGGTGACCTCTGTGGTTCCCTGCAGGTGTCCATGCTTCCAGAGAACGACCGCTGGAGCGAGACCCGAGCTCAGCTGCTGGCTCAGATGGATGTGAGTATGGGCGGACGAGTGGCGGAGGAGCTCATCTTTGGAGATGACAACGTCACCACTGGTACGCAATTAACACACACTGTTAAAGACTTAGATTTTTGACTTGGAAAACGGGGTGTTATGCCAAGTGTTCTAAACATTGCACTATTGCTGTATGTGCTGCTGTTTGGTTTCACTACACACCTCCTCACCTCATAACTGTCACTGTATTGCATTAGTGCTGCTACTGCAAATAGACTGACATGCACAGTTTTATTTATTCTTTTCACTTTATCTCATTTTATTTATTCTACAGAAGAGGATTAGGGCCCCTGGAAAAAAAATGAAGGTCCAATATATATGTTTTTGTTATTATTCTGAGAAATAAGTCAGAATTCGGACTTTTCCTCAGAATAATAATAAAAATATATATATTGGACCTTAATTAATTTTTTTTCCCCAGTGGCCCTAATCCTCTTCCATAGTATTCTTATTCTATTTTACCTCTTTTTTAAATTATTTTTTTATTTGAACCAATAAATAAATAAAATAAATATATTGTCAACTGACTAAATGTACAGGACAAACGGTGAATTCAGATACTGCTTCTCTCTCACCTTATTAAATGCCATGACCATTTATTTATTTTATTTATTTATTTATTTATTGGTTTGTTTAACAGGGACATTGTACATTAATTCACATTGCTGTAAATGCACCAGAGCCTAATGACTATTGTTCATCTGCAGTCCTTGGACAGATGGTGAATTGTCACCATAAAAGGTAGCACAAGGATATAAACGAGCAATTTTTAAAACATAAATTTAAAATACCTAAACACAGATGAGTAGAATACAAGTTTGGCAATAGAACATTTACAATTAATAATACATCAGACAAAGTAAGTAAAAAATAGTTAAAATACACTTACTAATACACTTAGACATATGAAAAAATACAACAGTGACAGGACAAACATTTCTAATGTTGGGAGCTCCAATTATTAATATACCAATTTTTTAGATGCATTTTGAACTCATTGTAAGGTGTCACTTCTCTGATTGCCACTGGAATAGAGTTCCACTCATGTGCTCCTGTTTTGTTTTCTAAAATAATTTAAAAAAAATTCCTTATTTGTAAAATTCAGTTGATCGTACAAACAGTGTCTTTCATAGCATATGGAGCAGACAGTTAATGCCATGCAACAATAGCTGAATTATTTCTCCATAAACCCCCCATATCACACCATGTGCATGTGCAGCCACAATCTAAATATGTAAATAATATTCAATATTTAATTTGAATTCTATATTTATATAAATACCACATTTCTTACTTTTCTCTTATTTTTTTTCTTTTTTCACTGGTTTGTGTTTTTTTTTTCTCTGCCTGTCTTTTTCTCTGCACTTGCTTGTTGTATGTTGCTACTGTCAACTGTGAATTTTCCCCACGGTGGGATCAATTAAGTCTTATCTTATCTTATTTGGCAATATTATTACTTAGTCAGAAGGACAAGTGCTTGATTTTAAAACCATTTACTTGTATAAGAGACACCTACCTATTTTAGTCTGTTATAAAACATTGCATAAAACTCAACAAAGAAGTCTTTTTTTTAGGTTAATTTCCAGATAGTTTCCAGTATGGGCTGTATATGTGTTTATTTGTGGATGTTAGTTTCAGTCTTCTGTTATTGTTCTTCCAGGAGCCTCCAGTGATTTTGACGGAGCAACTAAAATAGCAAAAATGATGGTGACCAGATTTGGGATGAGTGACAAGGTAAAACATTTGTCATTGATTGAATGTCCTGAATGTGTTATGGCCACAAGGCTTTTTCTAAAAATTCTTACAGCAGTTTTTTTTAATACAGTACATTTTTAAGTGCTTGAATTATGTAGTATAGAGTTAACTGTTGTATATTTCAGTTGTATTTTAGTATTTTTAATATTTTACTTGAGTAATTTTTGTATATTGCCGATATTTTTTAGTATTTTGTGTGATATTTGTTATACTTCAATTGTTTTCTGCTCAACAGGTTTTCATATTTCCAGTAACAATGACAATAAAGATCTATTCTATTCTGTATACTGTTGAAGAGCGTCTCAAAGTGCTGTTCACGCTCTTACTGATTAGGAAATAATTAGGAAATCCAGAAATAGGACACTAGTATTTGGTCGAAAAATCATGCTTTGTTTATCAGCAGTGGAATGACCTGCAATTAGACTGAAACTAATGAAAACATCTGTCTGCTCAGCGTCCCCAAATGAACTTAAGCAGCTTACAAATGAAAAGGTGTATTAGATCTACCTTTTTTTTTTGCCCCTTTCTGCTGCAGCTCGGTGTTATGACCTACGGTGACGTGTCCAAGCAGAGCCCTGAGACTCAGGCCGCCATCGAGCAGGAGGTTCGGGCTTTACTGAAGGTAAACTGACTGATGGCATTCACAGATGGATCATTTACACTATTTGTTGCTTCCTCTGGAGTAAAGCCAGTCTTTCTTTTTTACCCAGGATTCTTATGACCGTGCTAAAAACATCCTCAAGACCTACAGCAAAGAGCACAAGATACTCGCCGATGCCCTGCTAAGATATGAAACCCTGGACGCCAAAGAGATCCAGATGGTGCTGGAGGGCAAATCCCTGGACCACTAGATACCTCAGTACATTTCAGACTCTATCGTGTACATATAAAGCTGTGCATTTGAGCACAGGCCTTTTGGAGGCCTTGTATTTCACTTGTTTGAACCCCTCTTATTTTTAATTCAAAGATGAATTTATGTTTCGCCCACATTTTTAGATCTTATTTAGATTTTTCTTTGCATTTATGGTAGAGAAGAGTTTAAGTTTATTTTAATGCGTTTCACATCTGGATAAGAATAAACATGTTCATCATACAGCAGACATTTGCTTTAAAATCAGGATGTAAGGCAAACAGTTGACACCAATGACATAAATAATTTCACCTCTGTGTTTAATTGCTCACATTTTTAGTTTGTACAGACAATTGAACACCACAGGACCTTAAATACCTCAGTCTGAATGTACCGTATGGCTGTAGCAAGGTACAAGGAATAACTGTGTTCACTGTTGAGACTTTGTTTGCTGTTTGTAGTGCATCTGCCGTCTACTGTCTTGTTTCTTATTTATTTGAAGTGCCCAAAGGTGTGTCATCATTCTCTTGAATTAGCCGTAGGCCCAACACGTCCTATTCCACACTCACATGCATCTGACGACCGAGGGGAACTGTGTATATACTGTAAGTGTGCAAGGTTTGGCTTTGTGCTTCTCTTAGTTCTTGTAGACAAAGGCCTTCCTGAAGCTCAAATAAAGGTTACTCTGACTTAAAAAAAATGCATTTTACCTGACTGTGACAAATGCACCCACTGGGGACCAGCTTGGCATAGAAGCGCCTTTTAATCTTACTTAGGTCAACATCCAACAATCAACAGTGGCAGAAAGGTTGAAATATTACATAGAAAAAAAAGAGTAAAGAGGGGTAAGGCCCAATCCCAATTCACCCCTTGGCCCTCCTCTTTACCCCTTCCCCTTGGCCCTCACACTTGGTACTACCCCTTGAAACGGAGTTGCAAGGGGTAATATAATTTACATAAACACATAATACAATAACACATATATATGTATATATATGTACACAGATATACACTACCAGTCAAAAGTTTTAGAACACCCCAATTTTTCCAGCTTTGTTTTGAAATTCAAGCAGTTCAAGTCCAATGAACAGCTTGAAATGGTACAAAGGTAAGCAGTGAACTGCCAGAGGTAAAAAAAAAAAAAAAAAAAGGTAAGGTTAAACAAAACTAAAAGATAATGTACATTTCAGAATTATACAAAAAGGCGAACAAGAAATGGGTTAACAGCTTAAAGCAGTTCTGCAGCAATGGAGGTTGATCAAGCCTCGAAAGTTGGTGCTACCAGTTCCTCCAGGTGTCCCAACGTTTGTGAATTCCTTCCAACCCCCTCTGTCTGCAGAAAAGTAGTGTTGGAACACACTTTGGTACCATACCGTTGTGAGCATTATTTGAACAGTATTGTACTGCAGAAAGTAGTGTGTTACTATAAAAGTGGTGAGGAAAAGGCAATTAACCATAGAAGAGAGACAGACCATCAGAACACTGAAAAATGTAGGTCTTTCCTGCAGAGAAATTGCCAAGAAAGTCCAGGTGTCAGTAAGTCCAGTTTCCTTCACCATCCAAAGGCACTCAGAAACTGGAGGAAATGCTGACAGGAAGAGGTCTGGCAGAGCCAAAGACACAACAGAATCAGAAGACAAGTTTATGACGGTCAACAGCTGGAGTGAGAGGAGACTCACAGGACAACAGCTTCAAGCACAGTGAAAATAGTGGTCGTAGTAACAAGTCTGAGTTTCAACTGTGAAGAGAAGACTTCCAGTTGCAGGTTTGATCAGTCCATAACACCTTCTTCCAGTCTTCAGTCGTCCACTGGTGGTGTTTCATGGCCCAGCCAAGCCTCTTTTTCTTATTCTGAAGTCTCAGCAATGGCTTTCTTGCTGCAACTCGACCAATCAAACCTGCAACTGGAAGTCTTCTCTTCACAGTTGAAACTCAGACTTGTTACTACGACCACTATTTTCACTGTGTATGAAGCTGTTGTCCTGTGAGTCTCCTCTCACTCCAGCTGTTGACTGTCATAAACTTGTCTTCTGATTCTGTTGTGTCTTTGGCTCTGCCAGACCTCTTCCTGTCAGCATTTCCTCCAGTTTCTGAGTGCCTTTGGATGGTGAAGGAAACTGGACTTACTGACACCTGGACTTTCTTGGACATTTCTCTGTAGGACAGACCTACATTTTTCAGTGTTCTGATGGTCTGTCTCTCTTCTATGGTTAATTGCCTTTTCCTCTTTTCCATTTTTAGAGTAACACACTACTTTCTGCAGTACAATACTGTTCAAATAATGCTCACAACGGTATGGTACTATTGTGTGTTCCAACACTACTTTTATGCAGACAGAGGGGGTTGGAAGGAATTCACAAACGTTGGGACACCTGGAGGAATTGGTAGCACCAACTTTCGAGGCTTGATCAACCTCCATTGCTGCAGAACTGCTTTAAGTTGTTAACCCATTTCTTGTTCACCTTTTTGTATAATTCTGAAATGTACATTATTTTTCAGTTTTGTTTAACCTTACCTTTTTTTTTTTTTTTTTTTTTTTTTTACCTCTGGCAGTTCACCGCTTACCTTTGTACCATTTCAAGCTGTTCATTGGACTGGAACTGCTTGAATTTCAAAACAAAGCTGAAAAACTTGTGGTGTTTTAAAGCTTTTGCCTGGTAGTGTATATCTGTGTACGTATATGTACATATATATGTTATTGTATTATGTGTTTGTGTAAATTATACTACATTTATTCATAATAATATAAAGCCAGAACAAAATTATTTAACAGTAAGTATCAGGCATTAGAGTATAGATCTGTTTAGACTAAGAAGCCTATTATTGTTATTAATTATATAAGGAGAAGGGGTGGGAGTTTATAAGTTCTACTTCTTCTCACTCCTTTTCGAATATGGATTGTATGTCTTACGTTTAAATGTTTTGTTTGTTTATTTATTTTTCTTCCTTTTTGACATTCATATTCCAAATAAATACATCAATCAATGCTTTAGGGTCAAAACAGGGTAGAATAACAGAAAAAGACATAGAGGAATTTAAGTTTTATAGGTTTTTACTAAATATACTCAGAATGTAGATCAATAAGAGATTTAGGATCTTGAACATGAACTGTGAACTGGAACACACTGAACAACAACAAGGATTTCAATTTTGGCCCAGTAGTTTTTCTTTTAGAGCTCTTCTTTTCCAAATTAGTCCAGCTGCTTTTTGGCACCTGAAATCCAAAAAGCAGTAAAAAAAAAAAAAAAAAAAAAAAAAAAAAAAAAGGTGAGTCACCACAACACTGCAAACAACAGTCAAAACAAAAACATAAAAAAAAAACCACAAAAAAAGCCCAAATCATCTACTTTTTGAGTCGTCTCACTCGCTGCTCTGAGTTTTGCTCCCTATTACACAGGCAGTGGGGGTTGAACTGAGCATGCTCAGATGTCTATGGAAAAGATAAGGTCTATTCTATCAGCACATTCTCAAATTTTTCCTATTGAGCAAAACGGTTGAATTTTTATGAATATTTAAAATAAATCGTACATTCAGAACGCTCACCACAGACACATCAGAGGCCAAAGGGTTAACCATAACCTTGACTGTATTAGTGCTGCGTCAGCAAATTAGTGGCCTAGTCCTTGCACCTAAGGTAACTGCAATTTAAGGGTTTATGTAAAACTAACTCTTTAAAGAAGTCAATATTCAGACCATGAGTCAACCATTTATGACTATCATTTATAAATTATATAATAGCGTCCACTGTCCATTTTGTGAGTTTTTTTTTTAAACATACGCACTAATAAAAACTAGTGTAGCAAATAACTTTAATGCCATCATGTGAGTGCGAGGAATGGATAAAACCAATAAAATAAAGATAACAGTTAAATATTGATATCACTGATCCAGGATTATATAAGGACACCCAAAACAACAACGAAAACTGGAAGAAGTACATGGGTTTTACTTATATTTTTACATTAAAAATGAATTAAAACTCTACTGGTCTACAAGGAAAATGCTTCCAGAATAAAAGTAATGAAATTTTACCACATAAGAGTCAATGATAAAGAAAAATCAAGTCAAAAATGCTGGTTGGCTGAACTTTCCAAGATACAGCCTTGGATCAAAATGTGAAACTCAAGAATTAACGAGAGAATGGGTTTGACTCTAAAGCAGGCATGTCCAAAGTCCGGCCCGGGGGCCAATCACGGCCCGCGGTCAGATTTTATACGGCCCACAGCTTGGGTTTTATATTATATTATTTATGGCCCACTTGGACTGTTCAACCGAGTACATGAATCATAAAAGGTTCAAAATGCAGTTTCTCCTTTCACCTCATGGTGGCAGCACCACTCTAACTCTATCTGGCTCTGTGACCTCGCCGTGAACCTTTTTCGCTAATTTCTAACCACGGTGCCTGTAAATAAAAAAACGAAAGTTGACAGTGAGGGCCGCCGCTTCCAGAAGAGATGGGAATTACAGGGTTTTTTTTTACTGAAAATTGAGGCAATTATGTTTGCCTAATTTGTCAAGAGACTGTTGCCTTGTTTAAGGAATTCAATGTAAAGAGACACGAGCAGACAAAACATGCTAACGCATACGACAAGCTAGCAGGGAGTGAGCGCTCCGAAAAAGTGAAGCAAATTCAAGCTGCTTTAAACTCACAACAGTGACTCTTCATGTGAACCTCGGAGTTCAATGAATTCACCACCAGGGCAGGCTACCAAGTTGCCAGGTTAGTTGCCTCTAACTGCTGGTGTTATGTACCTGTAGATGTGACACAAAATATTACTTTCTGAATGATTTTGTGAAAGACAAGTAAGAGTCATATGTTTTAATCTTAAACGTTAACAGACTTTACATTACTGAGTAATATATGAGTAATGATTACTCATATAAGTCATGTTTAAAATGAATGTGGGGTTAAGATTTTTATCAACTTGGATGTTTAAGATACTCTATACAGTTTGTTCTATGTTATCTGTCTCCAGATGTGAAAGGAAGGCAGAATTGTTTTGTTTTTTTTTTTTTTTTTTTAATTAGTTCACACCTGAGTGACTTAGATTTGGTTACATTGCCATTTAAAAAAATGATATTGTGACAATGAAAATAAAATTGTTGTAGAACAGCGCATTTAGATGTAATTTTTACTGTTTAAAAAATGTCTGAAGGGACCACTGGCCCCTGGCAATGTCCACATTATCAGATCTGGCCCTCGTTAAAAAAAGTTTGGACACCCCTGCTCTAAAGAATATTTGTCTCAGAGCTACAACATCTACTTCATAACACTGTCTGCACATTAGAATACATTCACGTTACAGGTTCTATTTAGTGGAAGATTATAAAACTATTATATAAATGTACATAAACCAATATACAGGGTGGGGAAGCAAAATTTACAATGAACATTTAGTTGTTTTTTCTCAGCAGGCACTACGTCAATTGTTTTGAAACCAAACATATATTGATGTCATAATCATACCTAACACTATTATCCATACCTTTTCAGAAACTTTTGCCCATATGAGTAATCAGGAAAGCAAACGTCAAAGAGTGTGTGATTTGCTGAATGCACTCGTCACACCAAAGGAGATTTCAAAAATAGTTGGAGTGTCCATAAAGACTGTTTATAATGGAAAGAAGAGAATGACTATGAGCAAAACTATTACCAGAAAGTCTGGAAGATACTATTAAAGAAGAATGGGAGAAGTTGTCACCTGAATATTTGAGGAACACTTGCGCAAGTTTCAGGAAGCGTGTGAAGGCAGTTATTGAGAAAGAAGGAGGACACATAGAATAAAAACATTTTCTATTATGTCAATTTTCTTGTGGCAAATAAATTCTCATGACTTTCAATAAACTAACTGGTCATACACTGTCTTTAAATCCCTGCGTCAAAATATTGTAAATTTTGCTTCCCCACCCTGTATATGTGTAATAACACTTAATCATATACCTTGAAAACATCAGCAAACCGGCACTTTTGTCATTTATTTTCCAATTAATCTTATTAAAATATGCAACATTTAGCGCATTTAATGTCTGAAGCAAATCATTTCTAAAAAACTGTAGACCAGTGCTATCCATGTTGTGAGCTTAAACATGATCAAAATATTAAACTAATGGAACCAAAATTAAGGAAATATTCTATCTGAATGTGTTGTGCACATTTCGTCTTATACGAAGTACTAACTAACATTGTAAAGTCATTACATCTATTACTTAACAACAGCTTTCACTTCATCCAAAAGATGGAAGATTATGCTGTATTTGATTAATGGGAAAGATTGATTTCTTTGACTGTTTGATTGACTTATATAATAATCACCAATGAAAGATCGAAAGTCACCCCTTTGTTGACCATTATATTAGTTTACTTATTAAACTTGGTCTAATCATTTGCAAGAGTCCATAAATGTGTGCACTGAAGTCCATCATCTCCATGGTCACGTAAACAATAAGTCATTAATGTTTAATAAAGAAAAGAAGGCGGCTATAAGAATCAACGGCTCGTCAGCAGTGATACCATCAGAGAGGTAAAGGCAAATGGTATTGATGTAAGGATGCACTGCTGCATGACCGACCTGGACTAATGACACACTTTTAACCTTAAACACATTTACTTGTAGATGTGATGCTGCCTGGAGGACAAACTGGTGCCAACGTGATGCTCCAGTAAAGGTTTTTGATTTTCTGGACGTCAGGATGGAAGAACCTGAAGGTGGTATTGCTGTGGTGGGCATCGGGTGTAACTTTCCAGGGGGTAAGACATTTTTGGAACAAAACTTTGTAATGTTTGTTCTGACTTGTTTTCATGTATAGGCTCTGTCACTGGGATGTACGTTAAGATGTACTGAAATATGTCCCAACAAATGTAGACATATCGGTCGCCTCATACACATATAGACAAAAGTATTGGGACACGTTGAATTTGGGTGTTTCTTTTCTATCAGGGGTCTGGGATACAAAATGGGAGAGATGGAAATTACCCATATCTCTTTATCGCTTGTATTTATGTGTAAATGTTCATTAACCCTTTCTTGCATAGCGGTCACTACAGTGGACAGTTATTCTACAGCTGTTCTCTTGTATATTCATGGATTTTGTTGTTTTAGTTTTACATCAGCCAACATATTGGACACTTATGCATCATCTCATACACTACAATTAATAACATTACTGTAGCTTTGCTGTTCTTGAAAAACCTGATCTAACATGTTTGAGTTGTTATTGTTATTAGACTGTAATTAACAAAAATTTTTTTTATTTTTTTTTCATATTATCTCCAAGAATTGAATAATGACTACTATAAGAGTATGTTAAAATGTGAGAAAACATCAGATTAGCAGCATTAAAATGTTTTTATTTCATAGTTTTCACACAGTGTATCAGTAAATACATGTTTCTTTGCTTCAAAAATTAAACGCATGGTGTCCAGCTGAGTGGACATTTTTGCAACTCCATGAAAAATAGCTTAATAAAAAAAATGGATCACATTGTTTTATTTTTAATGCCTAAAGAGGAATCACTCAAGAAAAAAAAAAAACTTGATTAAGGTTCTTGTAATTCATGCATGAAAGGGTTAATATGAACTGTCCCATTAAAAAAAAAAAAAAATCAGTCAATCAGTCAATCAATCAAAACAAGAATGACAAATGTCAAAATATACTTTTATATTGTGATAAATACCATATTGATTATTAATATTGATGTTTGTTTCTCAAATCAGCATGAACAGGACATCTTACAGCTGTAGACGTGACGTGTTTGTCCATATAGTTTATAAACATCAATATTTCCTTAAAGTTTAATGGGAGATTTTCCTTCCTAAGAAAGAAGAAAGTAGATGGTGAGTTGTGGTAGAAAAGTATTATTTACAGTCAGAGCATGAAAAATATTTGAGAAATTTAGAGGTAGAACATTTAAAATCAGTCATGGATAGAAAAAAAGAAAAAAAAAAAAAATCAATGTTGAGAGAAATGAAGTAAAAACCATGTCTGAGGCATTTTGGATCTAAAGATAACAACTTAAACCAAACAAACCAATGAAATGTAAATGTATCACAATATAAAACTACATTATGACATGTGTCATTATTGTTTTGCATCCCAGACCCCTGTTAGAAAAGAAACACCTGAAATCAACGTGTCCCAATACTTTTGTCCATATAATGTGTGACTTGCCGTGAGGCTAACGATATGAGAAAAGTTAAAGGACAAATGCATCATTTTAGTGTTTTAAGTTCATTTCATTCCTGCTGGTTTTAAATAGCGTGTTATCAGTAAAATAAGTGACTATGATTCTAAATCTCTTCCTTTTATTCAGACTTTTTGCTGTATTCTGTATACGTGTTCAAACAGGAGAGGGGCTTGATAATTTCTGGAAGGTTCTGGTGGAAGGAAGAAATTGTTCTGTACCCATTCCCAGAGAGAGGTTTGACTTGGCGAGTTGGTATGACCCCGATGAGAACAAACCGGGTAAATCCCGCACAGCCAAAGCAGCTCTCATTGACGGGTATGGGCTTTTATATATCACACATTATCGAAGCTTTAGGCAGATTCAGTCAAATGTGTCTCTAAATGTTCTGTATTGATCTGGGATGTTTTCAGGTTCAATGAGTTCGACCACAGGTTTTTCGGCATCAGTGACAGTGAAGTGGAGCAGATGGATCCTCAACAGAAGCAGCTCCTTCAGTGCGTCTACAGGGCTTTAGAGAACGCTGGACTTCCTCTGGAGAAGGCCAGCGGGACCAGGACTGGAGTGTTTATTGGTAAAATGAGGAAAACTCATTTTTGTTAGGTTTTCACTATTTTATTAGTGTTTTTGACTAATCATATGCTTTTTAACTTAGAAAATGACAACACTCTAAAATACACTGGGTAAAACAAGAACAGATTACATGCTGTAAACACACCTCCATAAAAAAAGACTCATGCATGTTTTGGTAAATATGAAATTGAACTGAATACATTTAAATCATTTATTCATTATTTAATTAAAATTTTAATAAACTTTAGTAAAAAAGAAAATAACTTAATTGTGTAAGACTGGGTAGAGTTTAATGCGGAAAATGGAAAAATGAGAAAACTGATTAATCGTACACATTTTAAAGTTAAATTTTTGTAAACAGAAATATATGGATACTTGACGAATCTAAGTCAGTTTTTGTGAAATATTTAGTAAATATGATCAAATCTAAACATTTTCAGAGCAATTGGAATTATTTCTTTAAATACATTAAAATTTTTCTCCTTAATATTAGATGTCACTTTGTTGTTTTCATCCTTATCAAATCTCTAAACAGTAAATGTTTGTGAGTATATTGTTTTTTTTTTCTCAATCATAGGTCTGATGAACAGAGATTATGAAACGAATGCAGCTCACGTCCACCCGAGTGTGATCAACCACTGGACCGGCACAGGACTCGCCATGAGCATCGCAGCAAACCGAGTTTCCTACATCTTCAACTTCACCGGACCTTCACTGTCAGTCGACTGCGCCTGCTCATCGTCACTGGTTGCTCTTCATCTCGCCTGCCAGGCCATCAAACAAGGTACCTGGATGTGCATGTTTTCAGGCTCCTCCAAATGGGAGTCATGCCAGTGTTTCGGCTGCACCTTAAAATGTGTTCTATCTTACCAGGAGACTGTGATATGGCTGTTTGTGGAGGGGTCAACTGTATCATAGAACCGAGAGTGTTTGTGGCTCTCAGCAAGGCCAAGATGATCTCACCTGAAGGCACCAGCAAACCTTTCTCCAACAGAGCAGATGGCTACGGTAGAGGAGAGGGCTGTGGGGTGGTTCTGCTGAAGCCACTCAAAAAGGTCAGATTATGCAAACATCATAATTTACCAACAGATTAGAAGTTGCATCCTTCTTTCATATTGTTTAATAAACCATTTATTATTACCGAAGTCATGTTGGAATTTGGTTTGTACTGACAGTTGGTCATTTTTTATGTTGGCTAAAATATCCCAAAGCTAACAGCAACTTATATATATATATATACTTTCAGTTACTGTTTCTTTGGGGCAATGCATTCAAAATTTATGTATCAGAAAATTTTAAAACAAGTTTCTTCGTGTGGAATTTTAAAACAGAAAACCACCATTCTGAGTTTAGGTGCGTTGGACACATGATAACAATAGCAGTTCACACATAGGATGATGTTTAGCACAGATGAAGACAGCTTAAGATGAGAGTATCACACCGTATCACAACAGGGCTACAGACTAATTTTTCCAAACAGTTTGTAATTTTCTGATTATTTTGACCTTTATTGCTACTTTTCAGGCTGTTCAAGACCATGACCACATCTGGGGTGTTATCAGCAAAACAGCTGTCAACCAAGATGGACACACAGTCAGTCCAATCACCAAACCCTCCATGACGCAACAAGAGGAGTTGTTACGTCGGATCTACTCACAATCTGACATCCAAAAAGTTCAGTACATTGAGGCACATGGGACTGGAACCCCAGTTGGAGATCCAACTGAGGCAGGAAGCATCTCCAACGTGGTCGCTAAAGCCAAACCTCCTGGTTCAGAGATACTCTGTGTTGGCTCCGTCAAAAGCAATATCGGACACACAGAATCTGCTGCTGGAGTTGCTGGACTTATTAAGATACTGTTGATGATGAAACACAAAACTATTGTTCCTTCGGTTTTCTATTCTGAAGACACTGCAAGTGTCGATGCCAAAGCCCTGAACATCAAGGTTCCTAAAGCAGCTGAAGCGTGGGAAGCCTCTGGTGACAGAGTTGCAGGAGTAAACAACTTTGGCTTTGGGGGAACCAATGCACATGCCATTGTCAAACAGCACAAACAACCATGTGCTAAGCAACACAATGATGGTAAGAAGACAAAATATTTTGTCTTATCTGCAAATTCACAAAAATCTCTGACTCTGATGATGGAGGACACCATCAAACAGATAGAAGCAGATGTCCAAGTTGATCTAGATGCTCTGTTGTACACATCAGCCTGCAGGAGGAGCCACAAAAAACATAAGTACAGAAAGGCCATGGTGGTTTCATCTGTAGATGATTTGAAAGACAAGTTAAGTGCCAATAAAAGCAAAAATGTCAGCCCATCATCTATAGATCCCAGGTTAGTGTATGTGTTTTGTGGGAATGGTGTCACTTACCATGGCATGTGCAAGCAGCTGCTAAAACATGAGCCTGTTTTCAGAGAAAAGATCAGTCAGATTTCACAGCATTTCCAAAAGCTGAGCACACTAAACATCTTGGACAAACTTGAGAGTCAGACTGAGAGTAGTGATTTCAAAAACCCAGATGTAGTCCAGCCCCTTCTGTTTGCTATTCAGGTTGGCATTTTTACTCTGTTCAGACACTGGGGTGTCAAGCCTGATGCCATATTGGGACATTCAGTTGGAGAAGTTGCAGCAGCTCATTGTTCTGGCATTTTGTCTCTGGAAGATGCAGTAAAAGTCATCTACTTCCGCAGTCTCCTCCAGACCAAAGTTACTGGGGGGAAAATGCTTGTGATCAGCAATATGCCTGTATCAGATGTGACAAGCCTACTTCCCAGTTACTCTGGTAAGATATGCCTTGCTGCTTCAAATAGCCCACAATCCTGCACCCTATCAGGTGATGCAGATGCAATCGAGACTCTTAATAAGGAGCTGAGCAACTCAGTTAACAGTCAGAGTCTGTTCCTTCGAGTACTTGATGTCCCTGCTGCATACCACAGCCACATGATGGACCCAATTCTGTCAGAAATCAAGACAAAAATAGGTTCCTTACAGGTTAATGATTTGGACACAGAGTTGTTCTCAACAGTGACAGGAAAGGAAGTCCAACAGGCTGAGTTCTGTTCAGGTGAATACTGGGCCAGAAATATTCGTGAGCCAGTAGCTTTTGAGCAGGCAGTGAGGTCCGCAACTAAAGGAATGAAGAATACAGTCTTTGTAGAGATAGGGCCAAGAAGAGCCCTGCAGAGAAACATCATGGAATCTCTGGGTAATGACGTAGCTGTTCTTGCCTCAGTGCAGCCAGGGAAAGATCATGAAACAGCAGTATCTGTAGTTTCTAAGCTGTTTGAGCTGGGTGTCCAGGTAGACTGGGACACCTTCTACAGAGGATATGAGACAGAGCCCCTTCTTTTCCCCAGATACCAGTTTGACTGCTCAGACCGAGATGTTATCATTGGAGCAGCACAAAAAAACACATCAAGTAACCATCCTGTGCTCTGTCAGACAGGAAGTGAGAGCAATGTTTTCAGCTGTGATCTGATGTCTGACTCCTCTTTTTACCTGAAACAACATAAACACAATGATGTACCCATCATTCCTGGTGCCTTCCATGCTGAGCTGGGTTTAGCTGCATTCATGGCCAGCGCCAAACCAAAGGTCCCTCTAAAGTCACTGCAACTCAGTGTCAGTTTTCACAGTCCATTTGTTTTAATGCCAAACTCACCAGAAATGAAGGTGCAACTGGACCAAACAGAGGAAGAAACTAGGTTTACTGTGCTGTCACCATCTGCAGTTTATGCATCTGGTACAGTGGTTTCAAAGAAGGAGCGGCTGGTTGAGGAGCAGTGCATTTCACTAAAATCCATCTATGAAAGATGCCGCTCTGCAGTGAGCGCTCAGGAGTTCTATGGGTATCTCTCCCAGGGAGGCTTTCAGTATGGAGATGTGTTCCAGATCAAAGGGAATGTGCATTATGGGGAAGATCTGAAAGAAGCTTATTCACTGATCATAGTTCCAGAGAAACTGCGGCCTCAGTTGCATGATTACTGCATTCATCCAGTGGTTCTGGATTTTCTGATGCAGCTTCTCCCAGTAACAGTTGAGCACATTTTTGCTGGTAGGCCAGGATTTCCAGCCAAAATAGGAAGCCTGACAGTGTTTGAACCCTTGGAAGAAGAGATGGTTGTGTATCTGAGAGCAATTGATGTGGGTGTTGATCATTTTGAGGTTTGTGGCTGCTTTGCAGATATGGAAGGTAGGGTTTTGGTTGAAGTTAAACATGTGATAATCAAGTACCTTGGCAGCCGTTCTCATGTGGTTGACGAGTACTTTTACCACAATGACTTCAGTGTCATTCCTGAAGGCACGGAACCCACTTCCCGTCCAAGGGCCTTGGTCTTCTGTGATGACCTGGGTATCTCCAGAGGTCTGGAACAGCATTTGGACTCAAGGTCGAAATACATTTCATCCAAACATGCCAAAGACATCTTGAGTCATGGCTTCCCTACTCTTCTGAAGAATCTTAACATCAAAGATATTGAGAAAAACTTTGATGAGGTGTTATTTTTATGGGGCAAAGATGATCTCTCATCCATGACAGCAGATGTCGTCCTACAGAATTTGGCAAACTGCTGTGAGGTTTTCCGGCAAATAGTCCTAAAGCTGAAGCAAATTCACTTCCCAAACTCTATCAGAGCGGTAACATACCGTTCCTCTGACATCACAGTAGACCACATAAGTCCAGGTTTTGCTCTCGCTGGTATGACAAGATCATTTGCTGCAGAAATACCAGATCTTTCATTTCAGCTCATTGATATAAACAATGTGTCCGCTCAGGACATCGCAGCTCTTTCTCAGGTCCTAAGAGCATATCCTTGCAGCAAGTATCCTGAACTGGTGGTAAAAGATGGAATGATCTTGAAACCTTCCATTGTCCGTACCCCACCTCAGGTCACTGACAGTACAGAGGGCACTTTTTCCACTACTATGTCTGATCCCTGCATTTTTCAGACAGACGATGCACACAGAACAACAAACATGAGTGCCGTTCATTGTGTCGAAGAGGTTCAGCCGATAAGTGAGCAACTGGTTGAAATTCAGCCCACTAACATATGTGTTCATTCATCTGACTACTTCCCTGTGAGTGCTTCACATCTAAAATTTGGCCAGACACTGTATTGGAACAAACATTCCTCTCAGAGGCACAAGCTGATTGCTCTTGATTTTAGTGGAACTATTACAGCAGTCGGAAAAAATGTCAGGAAACTGAAAGTAGGAGACCATGTTGCTTCCTGTTATCCAGTGACAGCAGCCAGCAAAGTCAGAGTTCCAGAAGATGTGTGTTACAGTACCAAGCGATTCCCATTCTGGCAAAAATCACCTTGTGTTTCCTACTTTGTTCTGGCGTGGGAGGTCTTACACCGAGCATTACCAAGGCCAAAACATCATCTAGGAATCATATCCTCTGTTCATGATTCTGTTCTGGTGAAAGTCTTGGCACTTACAGCTTACAAATCAGGGTGGACTGTGGTTGTTGGAACACAATGCAATGGGTCTTTTGTAGATGTCAGTAAAATTGAAGCTTTTGTCATCCTCCCTCCATTTGATGAAACCCTGATCGCTAAAGTTGGCAGCTTTCCTGGTGTCAAAAACATTGTCACTGTCTGTGAGTCCCAGCAGCAGTGTCTGGTTGCACAAGAAGTGTTGCAAAGCATGAAGGAAAGTGTCCACCTGCAGACAATTCAAATGCCAGTCATTCTGCGAAAGGGATACTTGACAACACAGAAGCCACAACTGTTGCATTGGCTTAAGTCTTTGAACTTCAGCAGGAAATTTACTCTTGAAAGTTTTACTTTTCAAAGTCTGAAACCTGAAAACATCAAGATCCTTGATTCAGAAAAATCTGAATCATACTTCAACTCAACAAAAGTGCCTGTTGTGGTTTTGGGAAAAGATGACAGTGTAACCCAATCTGACATACCATTGCTACCAACAACAAAAAAGCTCTTCCGTAAGCGGGCACTCTACATTGTGGTAGGTGGTCTCTCTGGTTTAGGCTTTGAAACTGTCAAGTTCATCTCACAAAAAGGAGGTGAGTACATTGTTATACTGTCTAGAACCAAGCCTATTCCAGATGTGCAGCAAGAGATACACAATGTAGAGAATCAGTGTGGAAACTGCATCACTACCATGGAGTGTGATGTATCTGTCTCTGAGCATGTGCACAGGGTGGTCCGAGCCATTGGCCAGAAGTTCCCTGATTATCCAATCAGAGGAGTTTTTCACAGTGCAGTTGTTTTGCATGATGGTCTGATTGAGACCCTTGACAGATCTCTCTATGAGAAAGTTTTCAAACCCAAAGTAAACGGTGTTCTGAATTTGCACAATGCAACACAGCACTGCCAGCTCGATTACTTTGTGTGTTTCTCATCTATCTCAGCCTTTCTAGGAAACGCATCACAAACTAATTATGCAGCTGCCAACACATTCCTAGACATGTTCTGTCAGTACAGGCGCAAACTTGGTTTGCCAGGGCAGTCAATCAACTGGGGAGCTCTGAACCTTGGTCTCCTCCTGAATAAAGAACATTTCCAGAGGTTTCTGGAAGCAAAAGGGATGATGGTGCTGGATGTGGGTGAGATTCACAAAAGCTTGGAGCAGTGCCTTGTCCTCAACCGACCCCAACAGGCAGTTTGCAGGTTTCACTTCAGAAACATCAGATACAACATTCTTTCCCAAAATGCTGCGTTGACCATGAGGCTGATTGCATTGGTAGAAGATGCTTTCAGAAAATCCACAGAAACAAATGCAGAAACAAAACAGACAGATTCAGTCTCACCCAAGGAGTATGTCATCTCTCTGCTCAGTGAAACCATTGGTATGGACGAGAGTGAGCTGAAAGATGAATTGCCTCTTTCATCCTTAGGAATTGACTCCATGCAGGCCATGACTCTGCAAAATCTCATCTTTCAGGAGAGAGGAGTGAATGTTCCTTTGGTGAAACTGTTAGATCCCACTGCTACAATATCAACAGTAGCAGAGATACTTAGTGAAGGATCAGGAGGTGATATTCAAGATCCCATTCCAGTTGTAGAGATGGAAGTTGTGTCAACCAAATTGTAAATTATCAAACGCAGATATTACAAAATGTAAAGCTCCGGGTAAAGCCATAAATGTACATATTACTTTGAATTTTTTGATCCTCTTTTCTGTGATATGTTCTGTTTATTCTTTTGTTTCATTTCTGCATTGTACTTTAATATTGTTTTTAATGTATTTGCCATGATATTTTATTCGTGTATGTTTTATATTTGCTGTTCATCAAAATCTCAATGATGAACATGAAACCAGTCAAGCAGTGCAATTAAAAACACAAATATTGTTGACATTGATTATCTTCATATATTATTATGACTGGTTGTGTAAACTGAGTACATTATTTTATTGTAAACTATGCATTTTCAGTAAAGTTCTATCTTTGAAGCATGTATCAATGTTTGTTTCAGACCTTGGTTTGTACAGTACAATAAAGTACCTCTTTCCAACTCACCTCTTATGTCATGGTCAGTTTTTATCACTGCATTTTCACTGGGTCTGATTAATATCTTTATGATGCTCACTAATGTACAAACAGTAATGTAGCATTTTGCATTGATGTTCAGTTGAGGAAGTAGATTATTATTGAGCCCTGATCTTTTTAAATCATTAACCCATAAAGACTCAGACATCCCCCATCGACTAAAAGCATCTACTGATCTAAACTTTTAATTCACTAATTCTATCAATACATGGTCTATCAATAATTGGTGTAAAATGCAGTTTGTCATCTTTTCATGGTCATCAGATATGACCCATTTTGACGTTCAGAAGCTCCGTAAGTGAACGTAGAAACACTATCATCTTCTGTAACATCGATTCACCAGTAAAACCCATGGAGTTGGATCAATGACAGTGGATGGACACACTTGTTTTTATGTTAATGATAGATTTTACTGAACAAGTCACTTTTTTCATTTTTTTCTGTTTTGATATATTAACCTTTGACTTTACTCTGAGCTTTTATGATCAACTATATGATCAGTTAATTAAACATAGGAAAATACATGATTTTAATTGGAAAAAACTGCAAAATTCAGAAGATAATATTATAATAAATGGTGTTAAATCATTTAGGAAAGGTTAAATAGAGAGAAAATTTTGGGGGGAATTGCCACAAAAGTCACACTGGGTCCTTATGAGTTAAATTATAACATACATAAGGACAATGTTCTTCCACACAAACCTGTCAAAATGATCAAAATTACATCAGAATGTATTTCTTGAATACTTGTGTATTCATTACATTTATTAATAAGAGATCATTCAGTTTTCTCCTCAGAAATAATAAGTAGTTTTTGACTGCAATTTATCTTAAAATATAATTTAAAATTGAATGCTTGGAGTTACTTTTGGTATGTCCATAGTTTCAGTAACCTTCATTACAGTGAAAATGTCAAACAAATAAGAATGCATTATCAGGACAACATTTGTCAGGTGTTTATTTCCAGCTTCATCATAACAATAGAATACCTTCCACTGTTTGACGAGGGTGCTTTATTGATATATTTACACAGTTTCACTTTCATTAAGTTTAGAAAGGTAGAAGGTACACCTTTAGGTCATAATACCTGCTCTTCTAGAGTATCTTTATCCATCAACTGACATCAAGATTAAGGATAACCTTATGTAAAACTGCAAGACAACAATACAACTACTAAACAGTTGCAGTTCACAGATGCTCATACAAAGAAATGAATAAAACAAACAAAAAAATGAACAAACATAAAAAAAACTTTCTATTGGTTGTGTAACTGTTTGAACAAATACGACACTATTAAACCCATTTGACAGAATAAAATGTTGCCACTGAACACTGCTGTGTAGATCGTCGATTTTTAAACCATAAATTTCATATAAAGATTTTCAGATATGTGCATGTCATCATGTGTATGTTTATATTGTATAGTTTTAATTGCTTGTGGCACTTTCCAATTACAAGCCTTAGAATATATCTGTGTACAATGTTTAACAGTTTTTAACACTAGTGTTGTTGTACTTGAGAGTAGTCTTTGTCTTTGAATATCTTGGTCTGAAGACTGGTCAAGGTCACAGCTGTTCGGACTTCACAAAATTTTTGGTGCCTTTGTTGTCTTTAATTTTTGCCCAATTGTCATGTATGAGAGAGGATTACAGTTATCAAATTGTTTACACGAAGCAGTTGAATTGTATCTTACTTTGCGAGACATTGTTCGTCCACTACTTATGGAGTGGAGAACATTCACACACAATACTTTTCCAAAAACACACTGTTTATAGTTAAAATACAAAAAAATACAAAACAATATGCCTAATAAAAAAATATATTTGTTTGTTAAATTAAAGCCACTTTTCTATTCACTTTTCCTGTTGTAAAACTTGTTATAAAGTGAGCAAACCAGTAAAAGAACATTACATTTTTTTGTTCAAGAAGAAATTTCAGACTGAAGATGAATGATGGGCATACAATCACATTATGTTGACTGTTAAACTTAAAAGCTGCCTGGCATGTAAAACATAACAGGATTTGTTCAGAATTAAATAAAGTGAGCACTTAATTAAGGAAAATGAGCACTTGTTTTAACCAAATCGAGTTAATGAAACATGCGCACGTTTAATTAACTTGTGTGCACGACTTAATTAAACATGTGCACATATCAACAGGTGCACACATTTTATTAAATTGTAAACACTAGTTAATAAAGCATGCACTCGATTTGGTCAACATTAAAAAGACACTGAATGAGCCTTCAAGGCTTTCGTGGCCTTGGTCTTGCTTTCAATCTTTCGATGTCTTGGTCTTGATACACTCTGTTCTTGACCATGATTCAGTCTTGGTTTAGGCCAGTGTTTTTCAACCTTGGGGTCAGGACCCCACATGGGGTCATCTGGAATTCAAATGGGGTCGCCTGAAATTTCTAGTAACTGGTTGAGAAAACCAGAGAAAACACCTATGTAAAAATATGCTTTTAGGTCAAATATTTGAGTATATTTTTTAATTTATTACAATTTTGATTTTATATACTTAATATTTGGAAACAATATTCACTTTTAGAGTCTTTGAAAAGGTTCGTTAAGTATCTGTGTGTTATTTATGCAATACATTATATACATTTTTCAATTAGGATTTTATATTTTTTGTGTGTTTTTTGTCCTTTTGTGTTGATATAGTGGGTCAAAGTGAAAAAATAATAGGCAGGTGAGATAGATGAAGTTGTGCTGAAAAAAGAAGATACCCAACATGGGAATAGTAAACATTTGTTTATATAGTATATAAAGTCAAAATCAAAAGAACTCAAAAACAACCAAAAACAGGCTCAGACCACTAATGGTTCAGATGCTGCAGCTCTTTCATAATTCATTTTGAGTTCTTGTTTTTTCAGTTTTAATTGTCAGCCTAGTAAATACAAGCAGGACTGACTGTACATATCCTGACCAAGGAAAATTAAATTAATTTCAGCAAAAAAAATGTCTGTTTTGAAAGTCTGGGGTCGCAAGAAATGTGTGATGCTAAAATGGGGTCACTGGCCAAAAAGGCTGGGAACCACTGGTTTAGGAGATCTTGACGACAACAGTATTCATCACTTGGTTAGTGTTAGAGAATGATAGTAGCAAAGTTTCATATATATAGTATCTACCATCCACCCAAACTGCCTTCTCCCTTTGGAGAATAGATCTTTCACTGACAAATTATGTGTGTCTTTGAATTTACATACAATAGTAACATTGTTATTCCCATTGACTTTGCATGAATTAACCTTTTTTTTGTACAGTTTTTACCAAACCTGCAACTGTAGTGTTGGGGTCCAGTATTTTTACCAAAGGTACATTCACAGTGGTCTCTTGGAAAATTTTGTTCTGCAGAGTCATGGCCAACATTGAGTCAATCCCAAGTGCAGCCAGAGTGGAGTCATCATCCAGATCATCAACACTAACATTAGTGATGTCACTAATAATTGCTCTCAAAGTTTGAGTTGTGGAAGAAAAGTTCTGACTCCTACACTCATTACTTACATCTTCTAGCTCAGTTTGAACCAAAGCTGACAGTCGTTCTCTGAGAGACATATTTTGTGAAAGAACGTGAATATGAAGATTTTTAAAGTTGAACTTGCATATGACTTGTTGTGGTCTGTTCATCATGAGACACATTCTCAGTGCCTCATGTACCTCCCACACATCCATTGTCATCATCCCTTTTGCCTCCAGGAACTTTTGGAAATGTTTTTTGTTTAACAGGAGGCCAAGGTTCAAAGGGCCCCAGTTGATACACTGTCCAACAAGCCCAATGTTTCTCCGATAGTGACAGAACATGTCTAGGAAAGAATTGGCTGCTGCATAGTTACATTGTGAAGCATTGCCAATGAATGAAGAGATAGATGAGTAGCACACAAAGTAGTCAAGCTTGTAGTGAAGCGTGGCATAATGAAGATTTAGAACACCACCCACTTTAGGCTTCATCACCTTTTGGAAGAGAAACCAATCAAGTGTTTCAATCAGGGCATCATGCAATACCGCAGCACTGTGGAATACTCCTTTAACTGGCCAAGAAGAGAATCTCTCTTCAATCTGTGAGATCGCATTTACCACCTGTGCTGAAACTGATACATCACATTGCAGATTCATGACCTTCACACCATATCTTTCCTGGAGGTGTTCCATTTCTAACTGCATCTTATCTGTAGGAATACTTCTGGACAATGTTACAATACAACCTCCTCCATTTTGAGCAATAAACTTCACTGTCTCTGATCCTAATCCAGAACACCCTCCAGTTACAATGTAAACACAGCTCTGTTTAAAAAGTTGTCTAGGCCTTGAGAGTAGACGAATGTCAGACTTTGGGCAGTTTGACTCTCTGTGGTCTAAAACCACTTGCTGCACTATCTTTGTAGTGAAGTACGACTTGGCATCTCTATCGCTGTTGGGTTCTTTAGCGTTTGACTGAAATGTCTCCCTTTTTAGAGGTAGAGATTCTATACCAAACCCTAATGACGTCAGCCAGTTGAAGATATTTCTGCTCTGTGCTCGAAGATTGGCTTTTTGGAGAACATCAACCACATGAACTTCATGTACATGCATGTTCTCACTCTTTGATGCAAATATCTTTGATGAGTGTGAAGACATGTGATTGGTGCACACAAAAACAACATGTCTTCCATGCACGCCATTATCATGTTCCTCCCAGCAACAGTGGTCAAATGGGGGCAGAAATACAAGTGCATGGCTCTTGTCAAAATGTGGTAGCTCTACTCTGAAATGGTGAAAAGATGAAACATTCCAGCCTAATCGATTTGCTGTCAGAGCTAAGACCTTCATCAGAGCAGAGGCTGGGCTTGAGGAGATTATACCTAGCTTTTTATGTTGTTGCTTTACTACAGAAAGCTTCCTATGCAGAATCTCCCATGCAAGTATGAAATATGACATGCATGGATTCTCCTTTAGAAATGGGAGTCTCTTTGTGTTGTAGCACACAGCTTCAGGAATTATAATTTTTGATGTGGATGCTACTGGGTAACATGAAGCAATATGATCGCCTTCTTTGAGATTCTGAACATTTCTTCCAACAGTCGTGACAATGCCACTGAAATCTAAAGCCACAAGTTTGTGATTCTGTGATGTATGTCTGTTCCAATACAACGTTTGGCCATACTTCAAATGTGAGGTGCTGACAGGGAAGTAATCAGCTGAATGAACGCATACATTTGTAAGTTGAACCTCAACTGATCCTGGATCTAGGACAACATTTTCATTTGTGACACAGCGTTTGGCAGATAAGTCTGTCATTTTATATGGATCACTAGTCTGAAGAACAAAGTCTGTAGGATACACAGTTTGCACTTTACCCTCAAATGAATCACTGTCCTTTGTGGGAGTCCGTGCAATTTTTGGTGTGAATATCTGCCCTTTGTTGATGATAACCTCTTGTTGTTTGCAGTTGTTGATTACATGAACTGCTGCTTTGGTGTTTTCACTGGTAAGAGATGCAAGGTCAATCAGCTGAAAAGAGAGTCCTGTCATCTCTACTGCACAAGCCCTTGTCAAACCAGATAAGGTAAAACTGGGACTAATATAGTTTACAGTCACCTCAGTTGATCTATATGTTATGACACGGACTGTGCAAGAACATTGGCTTTCTTTCAAGGCTAAAACAACGTGTTGAAAGAGTACACAGACATTAACCAATAATTCTAACATCTTCTCAGCTGTCATGAGACCAAGATCCTCTACACCCCAAATGAATAGAACATCTTTAAAATCCTCTCTAGATTTAAGTGATTTCAACACTAAATCTTGAAGTTGAACTGAGGTCCAATGCTCTCCTCTTCCAACTGTGATTGACTCTGGGTGTATGTATGGTCTAAGTGCTTTAGTAACGCCAAGTTCATCCTCAAAAATGATTGCTTTTATTTTGCTCGGCAGGTACGGCACTTCAGCAATTGGGATCACTTCATTATGAAAAAACAGTGACTGAGGAACATTTGTGCAATGGTCTAGAAATGAGATCCTCACTCCTGTAAGTTCCACCAATACTTTCCCCTCTATGTTGGAGAAGCAACCACATACTTCAATGAAGTCTGGTGTTTCTTGGGCTGCTCGTAAGTACATGACCATATGCTCCTGCAGGGGGGCTGAAATCACTACACTGCCAATAGCTGAGGGGAATGCCTTCTTGACTGAGAGCTGCTTGAGAGCTACCACAGCTGTCATTTGCAGGAAATAATCGAGTAGCACAGGGTGAATGAAACAGTCATGTAGGTGTTTCAAGAGTTCACCTGGGACCTTAACTGTTGTTATGGCCTCTTTGAATTCATCCCCAAAATGAACATCATTGAGATGTTTGAAAATAGAACCATACTCAAATCCTGCTTTAGAAAGAAACAAATAAACATCTTGACTCTGAATAACTGATTTGCATCTTTTAGAGATCATGCTAAGACAAATGCATGGTTCCTCTATTAATGGCTGGTCATCGGTACACCTGTAAGTACCAGATGCATGAGTTGCAATTGTCGACTGTATTTTGAATGTTGTTTCATTCTCTGCATGACCAAGTGTCACATTTAACTGATGAGAGTTTGAGCTGAGGGCAAGCAGATTCTGAAATCTTATACTGAGCTGGAGCAAAGAGATGGGCTTTTTTGGCCTTAAACTTGCCATTAAAGAGGCATAGGCTAGTTCAACATAAAACGAACCTGGCACAATAGAAACACCATTATTTTTATGCTCCCAAATATATGGTAGAGTCTCTCTTGTGAGGTTGTACACATTCTGCCTGTTTTGTGTCATGTGGGTTATGAGTGAATGGGAAGAAGAAACAAATGACTCATTGCCTTTCCTTAAAACTTCAAAACTCAATTCATTTTTTACATTATCAAATTGATAGACTGGAAATTTTGTGGGTATAGTTTCACAACCTTTGTAAAGCAAATTCCAGTTCAAATTGATGCCCTTTTCAAACAATTTTGCCACTGTGAACAACATCGTTTCATAATCTTTCTCTGGTTGAACAGAAGAGAGAATTATACTGTCATTTCCCAGAGTTTCCTTTATGTTCCTGTGAAGAGCCCTACGAGGAGCAATCTCAACAAACACTACATTTTTTGCAGACTGCATGTCCTTGCTGACAGCATGCAGTGTTTGCTCAAACAAAACAGGTTCACGAACATTCCTTGCCCAGTAGCTTCCTGTACAAAAGTTACCTGCCGAATGCCTTTCACCTGTCACTGTTGAAAAAAGTTTGCACTCCATGTTACTGGCATGTAAAGAATCAATACTCTTCTCAATCTCATCTAGAATAGGATCCATCATATGGCTATGGTGCGCTGTTGGTACATCTAAAACATGTAGAAAGACATTTTTATCAGCAAACATGATCCCTAGCCTCTGGTGCAGGGTGTCTATAGCATCTTCATGTCCTGACAAAGTGCAAGACTGAGGGCTGTTGAAAGCGGCTACACAGATTTTCCCACTGAACTCTGTACTGATTTTTAAGACATTTTCTACATCCACATTACTAACAACAAGCATTTTTCCACCTGTAACCTTACTCTGAAGGGCACTTCGGTGGTGTATCACTTTCACAGCATCCTCAAGAGACAAGAGACCAGAACAGTGAGCAGCAGCAACCTCTCCGATAGAATGTCCAAGCACTGCATCAGGTTTGACTCCCCACTGTTTTAGGAGTGTGGCAATGCCAACCTGAATTGCAAAAAGAAGAGGCTGGACAACATGTGGTTTAGTAAGATCTTCCTCTTCATAGTTACCAGCAAGCTTCTGACTAATACTGATGCTAGTGTATCTCTTGAAAAGACTGTCAATTTCAGTGATCTTATCTCTAAAATGCACTTCGTTTCTCATGAGATGCTTACACATGCCACTGTATGCAACTCCATTACCGCAGAATACAAACACCACCTTCATGTCTGCCTTTGTTGGCTCAATCTTTGATGCAGATGCTAACTGACACTGTAAGTCTGAGTGGGAAGACGTTAAGAAAACTTTCCTATATTTGTGTCTTGAATGACTCCTTCCACATGCCGAGGTGTATGAGAGTGCTTCCAAGTCAATTGTATTATTGCTGCAAAGCCTTTGTTGAGTGTCACTGATAGATAAATTCAATGATTTTTGTGATACTGCAGATATTACAAATAATTTTGGACAGCATTTTGGGGTCTTTGTGGGATTTGTTTTCTGTTTATACTCTTTTAGAATAGCATGTGCATTGGTGCCTCCAAACCCAAAGCTGTTAATTCCAGCTACCATTTCTGAACATTCATTTGTCTCCCATCTTTCAGCTTCAGTTGGGATGGCTAAATTCAGAGATTTTGTATCTATGCTGGCTTTGTCCTCAGAGTAGAAAACTGAGGGAACAATAGTTTTATTCTTCATCATTAAGAGTACCTTAATAAGTCCGGCAACTCCAGCTGCAGATTCTGTGTGTCCAATGTTTCCTTTTACAGAGCCAATCCGGAGTGTCCTTAAACCTGAAGGTCTGACTTTAGCAATTACGTTTGAGATGCTCTGTGCCTCAAATGGATCTCCTATTCCAGTTCCAGTCCCATGTGCCTCGATGTACTGGACATCTGCAAGGTCAGACACTGTGTAGATTTGGCGCAGCAGTTCTTCTTGTTGTGCCATGGAGGGTTTGGTGATGGGAGTGACTGAACGCCCATCTTGGTTCACTGCTGTTTTGCTGATGACACCCCATATTTTGTTGCAGTCACTTACAGCCTTAGCACAGAAAGTCACATCATTAGCATACTTACAGGATTATCTATCTTCTATTTAAAATGAGTGAAGAAATAAACACTACAATATACTTACATTTTTGAGTCGCTTCAGAAGAAGTATCCCACAGCCCTCACCTCTACCATATCCATCAGCACTGATGGAAAAAGGCTTGCTAGTCCCATCAGGTGAGATCATCTTGGCTTTGCTGAGAGCAACAAACACTCTGGGCTCTATGATACAGCTGACTCCACCACACAAAACCATTTCACAGTCTCCTGGTTTAAAGATCACAGAGGGTCACACAAATATAGTGTTAGTTTGGATTGTTTGACATGGGATTTTATGACACACTTAACCATAATCAGTGATAAATGATGGGCCACTTTGGAAAACCAAACAGGAGAAACAGCACAGGGAAAAAAGCTAACTACTCTGGACATTATTTTTTATCATTTTTCCACCACCAGACTCAACAAAACAATAATTTTATCTCACCAAACACAGAAATTGCCATCGCTATTATGATAGGTTATTTTGTTTTTACATTATTGTTTGACTATTTTGTTTTAGACGACCCTCAAGAGGACTAAGCAATTCAGAAGATGGATGGATGAATGGTTTAACAGTATTTGTAGTACTGTGTGAGGCAAAATTACTGTTTTTGTCAAGGGAGGCCTCATTACTTTGAATAGCACTTGATGGCTTCAGGTCCTTGGTTAAAACTGTATAATGGCAAGATAAAGCATCAAGTGAATTTTAAATAAAATGAAGCTGACCACTACAGTGCATTGCTTAACTATTGCCCAGTAGATCTATGTGCTACTCCAAACTAAGATCTACTGTAGAGTTGATTTCCTTAACTTAGGGTCAGGACCCAAAATGGGTTGAGAAGTAAAATACATGATAATATTATTATTGTATATTATAATTTTTTATGTGGACATTAACATGATATGTGAATTAATTTTCCAAATTGAAATAGTAGAAGGCTGTTGTCTGAAGAAGTTATAACACTGGGTTACAAAAAAATGTTTTTTGCAAGTTGTCTAGGTTTTTCCAACTGAATTAGGACCATTTTGCACTGCTAAATCCAAAAATGACATCTGTTTTTCTCAATCAGGTCAGGTTTTTTTGCTAATTTGATTTTGAAAAATTTGATCTTCTCACAAGATTGATTACATTTTTGTGACTTTATCAGTTGATTTTTTTATATAGTTCTTACCCAAAATAGGTTTTAAGAGAAAAAAAGTCATTTTCTAACAGGATTCCTGTTAGGTACAATGGTGTATTCACCGCAGATGTAGCAGAATACATCAGGCTTATTTTTTGCAAGATCTTCTAGTCGAAGCCATTTCATTCACCTGTAATATTAAAAAAACCATTAATCATAAATTGGCAAAAGTAAAATCTTCAGAACTCGTTTATTGCAAGAAATATGAAAAAATTTTGTATCATATGATGAGAAAATGCCCATAAATGTAAGCAAAAATGTTAAAAAGCCAATATGTAGCATAGTTCAGAAAGTTGACCTGATTGAGCAAAATTGTGATTTTTGGATTCAGCACACCAAAATTATCCTAAATCAGCTCAAAAAACTTAAACAATAAATTTGTTGTTGACCAGTGTAATCAATCTAAGGAATTTTATGAAATGCAGAGGAAAGAGATGGAACAAGAAAGAAGAGACATACAAGACAACTAAGGTAAAATGACATTAAAGACTCAACAAAATGTAAGATGAAAACATTGTAGAAAGGAAACTCAGACACATTGTTTGGATCATTAAATGTACAGAAAACACATCGACTATGGATAAATGTGGCATGTAGCCCAGAATCAAATAACCTGAACTGATTCTTTCATAAGCTTATACTTGCTTGTAAATGTTATTTTTATTAACTATTTATTGTCAAATGTGCCTGTTATATGTGTTTTAACTGTAATCTTCTAACCGTTTATTGTATTTGCTGTTGCCTATCTTGGCCAGGACTCCCTTTTAAAAGAGGTTCTTCATCTCAATGGGATTTTTCCTGGTTAAATAAAAAATAAGTAAAATTTCAGTATAAGTTGAGTCTTTGAAAGGGAAGTAAATACCTTGCTTTATAGCCTGACAGGCCAAATGTAAGGCCACCAGAGATGAGGAACAAGCACTATCGATGGCAAAAGAAGGACCAGTTAGATTAAAGGTGAAGGAGATCCTGTTGGCTGCAACACTCGTGGCTGTTCCAGTGGCGTTGTAGTGGCTTATTGTGGTAGGGTTGTCACTTATGAGCATCTCGTAATCCCTGTTCATAAGACCTGCAACACCACGAAGAAAGCAGACGAGGTTTAATCTGTGCATTCATAACCATCTTAACATCTTCCAGATCATTAGTGACCCATTTTAGAGTTAGGGTTACTTTTGAGCCATGTTTAAAAAGATATAGTTCAGGTTGTGTGTCAGCCACGTAACTTTTATTTATTTAGTGCTAGACAAATATTGTGACAGCGTAACAACAAGGAAGTAAATCTGTCTTATCAGAAATTGAATAATAAAAGCCACTGAATTTCTAGCACTGAATATTTTTGCACTGAAATTAAATATCTGAATTTTTTCGGCGTCACATGACCAACCTAATGTACCTTGATTGGCTGGCTGTCGGTTCAGCTTGAGATAAAATCATTGCTTATCCTTGGTGTCCCGGATGTGTGATCTGAATTTTTTGCGACTGATTTTTTTGCATCTGAATTATTGCAACTGAATTTTTTAATTCTAAATTTATGAACATAGTAAAGTTGAGAGACAAAAAAGTCAGATACTTAATTTCAGTGCAAAAAAGAAAAAAAATCATATACTTAATTTCAGCGCAAAAAAAAAAAATTCAGATACTTAATTTCAGTGCAAAAAAGTTCAGATACTTAATTTCAGTGCAAAAAAAAAAATCATATACTTAATTTCAGTGCAAGAAAAAAATTCAGATACTTAATTTCAGTGCAAAAAACAAAAAAATTCAGATACTTAATTTCAGTGCAAAAAAGTTCAGATACTTAATTTCAGTGCAAAAAAAAAATCATATACTTAATTTCAGTGCAAGAAAAAAATTCAGATACTTAATTTCAGTGCAAAAAACAAAAAAATTCAGATACTTAATTTCAGTGCAAAAAAACATTCAGATGCTTAATTTCAGTGCAAAAAAAAAAAAAAAAATTCAGATACTTAATTTCAGTGCAAAAAAACTCAGTGCAAGAAATTCAATGGCTTTTATAATTCAAAATCTGATGGGACAGATTTACCTCCATATAACAAAAACAAACAAACAGACCACACAAAAAAAAAGTTCATAAGACATGGACATTAGGCAAAAGAAGACAAGTGCAAACAGAGGGCTATTTACAGGTGTGTTTGTGTATGTGTACATATGTGCAGTGGTGTAGTCCAGGGTATATGGGGGTATACAGAGTTTACTCTTTTATTTTTCAGTCATCATTGCGTATACCCACTTCTAAATCCCCTCTGATGTGCACCATTCAGAAGTATCTGTGCCAAATTGCCCATGTTTGGCCCATCTTTTCTCCTTGGCTTTTGAAAGCATGTGAGATGTTTGAGGGTACTATCTTTATTCTATTGTTTTTATTTGGTAGTGGTTTATTGTTCTTATTTATCTATTTTATTTATTTATTTATTTTGTTGTTTTTAATTGTATGGCTTTTTAATCTATTCTTGTATTTTATTCTTTTTATTTGGGTTTTAATTATTCTTCTGTATAGCTCTTTTTTTTTGTACAGTTTCCATGTTTTTAAATGTATTCTGTATTTTGTTCTTCTATTTTGGTTTTAATTATTCTTCTGTACAGCACTTTTGGTCCACTGCAGTTGTTTTAAAGTGCTTTACGAATAAAGTTGGATTGGATTGGATGTTTTCCCCTAGGATGGTGAAGCCATGACCCGCCCTACTCTGCCTCTAACTGGCTAGTACTCATAGCCTTCACTGATTAGATTGGTTAACTTTAGGCATGAGGACTGATGAGCCAATCAGAGGCAGAGTAGGGCGGGTCATGCTGAAGAAAATATTGCTAACCAGCGTTGACCACCTCTGGAACCTGATTGGACACCTCAGGTGCCAGTGCCACCCCAGTTGAATGACAGGTCACTGCACATCTCTTTGAAAGCTGCGTGATTATTGGAAATGCAAATGAGAAAGGCAGAATAAACGTCTTTCAAATGAGTGACACATATCGAGAGAGAGGTACGTTTTAAGGTAGTTTCCAAATGAGTCACTGTTTTAAACTACTGGTCATATGACTGCATATTTAGAGAAGAGATGTTGTCGCTAATAGTTAACCCTTTCATGCATTAATTTTGAGAACCTTAGTTAAGATTTTTTTCTTGAGTGTTTTTATCCCTCCATAGGCATGGGGAAAAAAAACAATGTGATCAAATTGTTTTGTTTTTTTTTTGTTTTTTTTTTCATGGAGTTACAAAAATGTCCATGCATTTAATTTTTGAAGTAAAGAAACGTGTTTAAAACCCAATATCAGAAATTGATATAAAAACAATGAAATAAAATCTGATGTTTTCTCACATTTTAACATATTCTAAGGCTAATTATTACTCTTTTCATGGAGATAATATGCAAAAAAAAAAAAAAAAAACTTTTTTTTTCTAACAAATAATTGATTTACACCGAAACATGTTACTGCAGATCAGGTTTATCAAGAACAGCAAAGTTACCATAATGGTATGAATTGCAGTGTATTATGGGATGGTGCATAAGCATCCACTGTGTTGGCTGATATGGAATTCAAACAACAAAACCCATGAATATACAAGAGAACAGCTGTAGAATAAGTGTCTACTGTAGTGACCAGAATGCATGAAAGGGTTAAACTGTGTGAGTAGGCTAATGTTATGAACTGCTAACATTATCCTATGTTTGCCTCATGTTGAATACATTTACATTCATGCAGCTGCTTCTGTGACCAGTAGAACCTACAAACTGCTCCTGATCAAGTCATGATCATTTTATAATAGTGAGCAAATGCTACTGATGTATTTTTGGGCAAACTAAATTGGGTAGTCTTTATATGTCACGGTTTCTAAAATGGCGTTTTTCTGGACTTAAAAAAAAAAAAAAAAAAAAAAAAAAAGAATCCAAAAATTGAGAGTATACCCACTTCTCCACCTATATACATGTGATTATTTATGGTTATTTTGTGCGAGTTGGGCATATTCAGGTGGAGACAGAATAGGGAATGTGAACAAAATTGACAATCTAGTAAGTATAAGGACTGAAAGCAAGAAATCAGTAAAGGGTTTTAAATAATGGTATAGAAAGAAGCATAAGGGAAAAAACAGGACAGAAAGAGAGAAAAGGAAAGGGGAAAATGAGAGACCAAAAAAAGCAAAATTAATAATCTCAAATACAATAATAGTGACAGCCTTTACTTTCTTTTTCCTCCTCTCCTCTCCTCTTTCTCCTCCTTTTTCTTATTTTCATTACCGTTATCATCACTCCAATTTTCTAGATTTCTATAATAAACATTAATTGACTTTTTGGAGGTGGAAAGACCAAGGAAAACTTTGGTCTAGCCACAAATTTAACTTTGACATTAGATGTTTCCTTCCCACTGAATTCTAATATATGTCTTTTTGCCTCATACTTCTGTTTATTAATGGTCCATCCATAACCCTAAACAATGGATGAAATGAATGGAGGTTACAAGGTTGAGTTCTTCTACATGTATTTAAATTTAACCCTTTCATGCATGAATTATGAGAACCTTTGTCAAGATTTTTTTCTTGAGTGTTTTTATTCCTCCTTAGGCATGAAAAAAAAAAAAAAAAAAAAATTGCGATTGAGGTTTTTTTTTTTTTTCATGTAGTTACAAAAATGTCCATGCATTTAATTTTTGAATTAAAGAAACATACATGTTTAAACACATGTGTTTAAAACCCAATATCAGAAAGTGAGATAAAACAATGAAATTAAAACATTGTAATCCTGCTAATCCACTGTTTTTCAACCTTGGGATCGGGGTCGCCTGGAATTAAAATGGGGTCGCCTGAAGTTTCTAATAAGTGATTTAAAAAAAAAAAATTACTAGTAAAAATATGTTGTAATAATTCAATATATGTGTCATTATAATTAAAACACCACACACTTTTCCTTATAAAAATTTTAAAAAGGTGCACTATATACATTATGTAGCCTAAATGTTGTCTAAAATTAATGTTGATTTGCGGCATAGTATAACAACCTATTACATGATTGAAAACAAATTAATTTTAGCAAAAAAAATTTCTCCGTTTTGAATGTCTGGGGTCGCCATTAATATGTGATGTTAAAATGGGGTCACAAGCCAAAAAAGGTTGGGTACCACTGTGTTAATCTGATGTTTTCTCACATTTTAACATATTCTAATGCTAGTTATTACTCACTTCATGTGGATAATATGCAAAAAAAAAAAAAAAAAAAAATTAGTCATAATAAAACATTTTGTCTTACAAATAATTGATTTGCACTCAAACATGTCACTGCAGATCAGGTTTATCAAGAACAACAAAGTTACAGTAATGATATGAATGTCTGTATGGGATGATGCATAAGTGTCCACTGTGTTGGCTGATATGAAACTAAAACAACAAAACCCATGAATATACAAGAGAACAGCTGGAGAAGAACTGTCCACTGGAGTGACCACTATGCATGAAAGGGTTAAAACTCCTATTTTTCATTGTTGAATTGTAGTCACCTATTATGACTCCAGTTCTGCTTCCACTTATGCTCTCCATAGATATCCCAGCATCCTCGAGTGCCCTGTACGCACACTGGAGGAGGAGTTTCTGCTGGGGGTCCATGCAGTCTGCCTCCACTTTAGTGATGCCAAAAAATTTGTGATCAAACTCATTAAACCTAAAAAAAAAAAAAAAAAAAAGTTGGAGGTTGATTCCGGTCTTAAAATTACAATAGAAATCTGCCATAAAACATGAACTGCTCACCCATCTATGAGAGCGGCTTTGTTCGTCTGAGTCTTCCCAGGTTTGCTATCGTCAGGGTCATACCAAAAACTGGAATCAAACCTTTCTGCTGGAATATCGGTTACACAGTTCCTTCCCTCCGAGAGAATCCTCCAAAAATTGTCTATCCCTTCACCTAAATTTAAATTAATAACACATTACATTTTGTCATAATTTAACCATGGAATAACTCAGAGAAAAAAACAAACAAACCAGTATTACCTCCAGGGAAGTTGCATCCAATCCCAATAACTGCTATGTCATCTTCTGATTCCTCCATTATTCCACTATTTCAAGACTATGTTACTCTGCAACCCAAAGAAAACTCAAGCAGTGAAAAACTGAATGATCCGTCCTCATTGTCATCTTTGGTCAGAATTAGTCTTTTTCTGCAGCTTCATGAGCTTTTATAAAATTTGGCCAGGCTTCAACACAAAGGGACCAAAGAATACAACAATACTGTGGCTTCACTAAACACACTAATTGCAGGGTAATTTACAGGAAGCAATAAATCAGCTTTTGTTCATTTGTTTCCGGGTTTGTAGACTGATGGACAATGATGCTTTCTGCACTATGAGGTAAAAGTTAAAGCTTCTATATGTTGAGTCCATAAAGGTGGGGTGCAAAATGTTTTTCCTGGAGCATTTTTTATTATATTGCTTAAAATCCCCTTCACACCCCGATTACAACCAATTAATTAAATGCTCTACCACGGGGTGTCAAACTCATTTTAGTTTGGGGGCCACATTCACCCCGATTTGATTTCAAGTGTGCTGGACCAGTAAAATAATAACAGTGAAAAAAGTAAAATTCTATTATGATCAGGTTTACATCTACTTAAAAATCGGAATAACATGAACAACTTGAATTGTCTTAAGAAAAACAAATGCAATTTTAACAATATTCTGCCTTGGTTTATCAGTTTATCATTTAAACATGTGCATTACAATTGCACAAAACATTTAGTAACGGGCAGAATATTGGTGAAATTGCATTGACTTTTCTTAAGACATTTCCGTTTGTTCATATTTGTTCAGGTTATTCATGCTTTTTGTAAAAGTATAGTTTGGTAATGTAAACATTTTCATGTGATTTTACTTTTTTACACCTAAAAAACAGAGAGAATTTGGGGTTGTCATAATTTATAGGTTATTATGATAATATTTTACTGGTCTGACCCACTTGAAATCTAATTAGACTGTTTGTGTCTGTATGTGGAACCTGAATTAAAATGATTTTGACACCATTGATTAATATCTTCAGTGTAATTTTTGCATTTCACAAATTCATCCCACGGACCGGATTGGACCCTTTGGCGGGCTGGATTTGGCCCCTGGGCCGCATGTTTGACACCTGTGCTCTACCATTTGTAAGTTAAATGAAAAGCAAATAACGATCAGATTAACATCCAGGTTATTTCATTACTTATTTTCCTTTCCAACTTCCATGCTTTTTATCATATCTCTATAGATTTTTCAGACCGAATGTGACGGATGAGTGGATGTTCATCATAGTATAGCTAGCCTCATAGTAGCCTGTGATCTTATGCTTCGTGTTTATTTTGACACTTTTCCACTGAGAGCCTGGAATTAAAATGACAAAATAACTGAAAAACTTTTTTTTATGATTTTTTTTTTCTAAACATCACATCATCACACAGCTAACATTAAAATTACAATACTGGTAAAATACCCACCCACCCACTTGTATTAAGTCTTCCTATCTTCTTGTTAATATAGAGGTTTTTTATCCCACACACACTCACTTTGAGTACCCCTGTATGTAATATATACAAACACCATAAATGTATACACAGAGGTGTCTAGTCATAGTATACACACATACATACATAGGGCATGGGATTATTGTATTTTCCGTGTGCATCCTCTTGGTCTTTAGTCTATGACATCTAAAGTAGCCAGGTATTTGCTCCATTTCAAAAGATATTTTTCCTTCTTGTCCTATATGACATGCTTTCATATGCTGCTACTTTTCCCACTTCACCACCCATTCCTGAAAAGGAGGCTCTCCATATTTCTTCCAGTTCCTCATGATAATTTGGCATCCAGTCATTAGAACAGTCACTGTTCAGTTTTTCATTGGTTTGGGAAATGCAGTGAACACTTTATGATCACCTCATATAAATAACTTGGGGCATAATGTAAATTGGCTTTTTATAATTAACAGACTTGTAAATCTTCAACAAAAATTATTTAATTTTAGGGCATATCCACAACACATTCATCAGTGTACCCTCATCTACTTAGCACATCCAGCAGGTAGGTGATTCCTTTAAGACATAGAGACCCAAACCATCTACTGATATAAAGTGATTGAAAACTTGTGTCATTTACAGGGCCTCCAGTCTATGGAATAAGTTACCTTTATACATCAAACACACTACAAGCTTATATTCATAAAAAAAAAAAAAAAAAACAAAACTAGCAGGAACTAGTCAAGGAAATACAGGAATGCAAATGATTGTTTTGACTCTCACAATTCAAGTTGCTGTAAAGATAAAAGTTGAAATGTTTTATGGTCTATGGGTTGAGATGAAATGGTCAGCTGGCTGATGATAACAATGAATTGTAAACTTGTTTCTATTTATATGTGTATTTTGTAACTGTATTTGTATTTTAACTGACCCCAGGAAGAGTAGCAGCCACTACGGTGGAAGCTAATGGGGATCCGTATAAACAATGAAATGTTCGAACCTGAGACTAGAGGAACCAAAGTGCATGTGGTGAACAACAACAGACAGACTCAAATGAGTGTGAATGCAATTTAAAATTTATTTGTCCATACAACATACAGAAGAAAGCAAACTCTGATAAAGGAGAACCAAGGGCATCACTGAATCGGGAGATAAACACAAACTGAACCAAGGGAACCAGATCTGAAACACAGCAGAGTGTGGTGTTCAAAAACACACACCGGGAAAGGAACATAAGATGGAAACCAAGAGTTGATATTTACGACGGTCTGAACTCAGACACAGACTCAATTAACAAAAACCCAAGCACCAGGAAACCACAATACCAAGTACACCAAAATGAGAGCGACCATCTTACCAGCATGGAAGTGAAGATGTTCTGGCACACAGCACAAGAGCTGCAGGGCTTATAAGCAGGAGGAGAGCTTGATTGCAGATCAGCTCCTGGTGTGTGCCATTACCTGGCACACACCACACATTACCACAGAGGGGGAGGGGAGGAAACAGAAGACAACCAAACCAAACCAAAAAGTGGATCATGACATAATACCTGTTAATCCACTAATTCTATCAATACATGTAAATACTGTGTGTTAAATACAGTTTGTCATCTTTTCATGGTCCTCAGATATGACCCATTTGGACGTTCAGAGGCTCTGTAGTGAACGTGGAAACACCGTCATCTTCTACAAAAATTAATTCACCAGTAAAACCCATAGAGTTCAACAAATGACAGTGGATGGACACACTTGTTTTTACATTCGGTTAGCAATATCTTTGCTGAGAAACTCACTTTTTCTTCATTTTTCAGTTTTGATATAATTAACTTTGAATTTATTCTGAGTTTTCATGAACATCTACATGATCTGTGAATTAAATGTAGGAAAATACATAATTTACACCAAAAAATACTAAATACAGTGGATAATATTTTTGAAAAATTGATGAAGAAAGATAGAAATAGAGATAAAAAATCATTTGTGAACTGCCACAAAAGTAGCACTGGGTCTTTATGGGTTAAGCCAAGTCTATACAGCCTACTTGGGGTCCAATAAAACCTATGCAGGATGTTCAAGACTTAAAAACATTTCCTATTAATTCAGTCTCATGCTGAGTTTCTGATGTGTAGGTAATCTCTCTCACGCATGACAGACCACAGGGCTTCAGAGCAGATCTAAAAGTTCAGTGTTCTGATATATGAGAACTCTACAGCTCCTTCTTTGTGACCATCTCTTTCCCGTCCACCGCTGCCTTCAGGGCCACTTGGTTCACCGGGTTCTCAAGTTCTGCCCCAGAGAACACCACAGTGCCTGGGAAATAACCTCAGCATCCACAGCTGTAAGAGAACAAAAAACAATAGAAAATACTACCTTTTCGAAAGGGATGAGTCTTGAGAGCACAATGGTGTCCTGACCAGAACAGGGAGCTCTTTACGCTGCGTTGTTGACCTGAATGCTTTGAAGTGGTTCTGCTGCTTCTGGACAACTTGCAGGATTTTCCAACTGACGTTTCACTGATTGTTATACAAAGTAAATCAACTTAAACCAATGAAATCAATTTTCTTGCCAATCTTTGACATGCTCCATCTCATTCATGTATTCTGGACCTAAACCATTCAATGACTTGTAGACCAGAAGACCATTACAGTAGTCGAGTCTACTGGAGATGAAAGCATGAATTAGCTTCTCTTGATCTGTTTGGGACATAAAACCTTTTACTCTAGATATTTTCTTTAGCTGATAGAAGGCAGTTTTGGAGATTTATTTGATATGACTGAAGGTCAGATCTGAGTCTATCAGCACACCAAGATTTCAAATTTGGTCTTTGGTTTTTAGAAACAGTGATTCAAGGTATTTACCAACAGCAATCCCCTTCTCTTTATTGCCGAAAACAGTTGCCTCAGTTTTGTCCTGATTTCACTGAAGGAAATTTTGGTTCATCCAGTTATTTACTTGCTCTAAACAGTGACACAATAAATAAATCCGTCTCACAATAAATCTGTGTGTAATCTGCGTAACAATAGTAGTCAAGTTTTCAAGAGTGGCTTAATGGCAGCTACTTTTAGGGGTTTAGGTAACATACTTGATTATTATTTGCTGCAAATCAGATTGGACAGACTTCACAGTAGTTTTAAAAAAGTAGGATGGCATTGTGTTAAGACAGCATGTTGATGGTTTAAGCTCCTGAACTGTTTCCTCTATAGTTTTTTTGGTCAACTGTATCAAATTTTGACATAGTGGTTGAATTATTTCTGAGAGGTTTTATGCATTGCATTATTATTGTTTTGTTTTGCTGAGTTGTGTTGATATTTGATGTTATAGATTGGATTTTTCACTGAAAAAGCAAACAAATTCATTGCACTTTTTTGTGGAAAGGAGTTCTTCAGCTATCTGTTTAGGAGGGTTTGTAAGCTTATCAACCATGGCAAACAATGTATGATAAAGTATCTTATCTTTTTTTGTCATTAGCAATAAGTAGCAACCATACTTTTCTTTTTTCTTGTGTTCAGACAAGGTTTAGTTGTAGATGTTACCTGCTTGACAGTTGCGACTGTGACTCGTCTTCCTCAGAAGCGTCATCCGAGGTGCTGCTGACATGTCATTTATCAGCTGGAGTCACAGTGGAAAACTGTCAAGCAGGTAACAGCTAAAAACTATGCCTTGTCTGAACAAAAGAAAAACGGAAAGTATAATTACATTATGAAAAGCTGCTATCGTTTCACCTCTAAACTGAGACAGCATTGGTGCAATAGTTTGTATAATTTCTGTATCTCCTTTTTATTCTTTTTTATCCTTTTTATTCTGTATGTTGTGTGCTTGTGGTTTATGGACTTGTGTCTGCAATAAAGTTTATTATTATTATTATTATTATTATTATTATTATTATTATCATTATTATTATTAACAGAAGACAAAATGAAGTCATTAGCCTTAAGTAGCAAACACATATTGTTATAGCCTAATATAGGCTTATTCATATCGCACCTTTAGACTGCTGTGGAGGCCACTAAAACTACTGACATATCAAAAAGCAACTGTCATATTCCTATAAATGTTAATGGTTTAAATGGCATAAGCCTCAGTAATGACCTATGCCCTCAACTGAACATTAATGGGAGATGCTCCATTGCTGTATCACATGCTTTGGTCAGTAAGCATCATAAAGATGATAATCAGAACCAGTGAACATACAGTGATAAAAACTGACCATGAACTATGAGTGACGAGTAGGAAAAAGGCAGATAAAAGTTGTGTTGTGTAGTACAGGCCGATGCCAGCAAGAAAATTACAGTAACACGGATTAATGATAAAGCTTTATTGAAAATGTGTAGTACAAGATTATATGCTCTCAACTTACATCTACATTTATTAGTAAGTGTACATTAAAATAATAATTAAAAAAAAGAAATCAAATTACAGCTTGTATATGGAATTGCATTGTTAAATGTTTTCAGGGTCATCCTGGACTCAAAGCTGAATGAAATACATATACAAGTTTGAGTATTTAATAGATGAGTTCAAATTAATTATAATATAGGCACAAAACAAAAAAGGAATCATAGTTTATCACAGAAATACACAAGGAAAACTCAAAACCACAATATAAACCTCTTGCACTGACTGTGGCTTTCACATTTTTACCCTTAGCATTCGCTGCAGGGTATTGTTATCAGTTTCTCGCCTGTCTGTTGATTCGTCTGGCCATCCATCTGTCCGTCCATATGTGAAAAATTTTGGCGTGGACTGAAGGCCGAGGGTTTTCAAGTGTGGGCACATTATTTTTGTAGTTAGTCTGAGACATTTTCTGTTTCTACAACAGGAAAGTACCCTTGATATCACTCCCAGAACCCTCATATTAATAATGCTACTAGTGATGATATTGTGGCAGTGGGATCTAAAAGTTTCACCAAAGGCAAATTCACTCCTCTCTCCTGAAAGATGAGATTTTGCAGAGTCATGGCCTGCATGGAGTCAACTCCTAGGGATGAAAGAGGCAATTCCTCTTTCAGCTCACTCTCGTCCATACCAATGGTTTTACTGAGGAGAGAGTTGACATACTCTTCTGGTGAGACTGAATCTGTCAGTTTTGGTTCCACATGGGTTTCTGTGGATTTTAGGAACACCTGCTCTACTATTGAAAACAGCCTATTGCTCAACGCAGGATTTTGGGACAGGACGGTGTACCTGATGTTTCTGTAGTGAAACCTGCAAACTGCCTGTTGGGGTCGGTTGAGGACAAGGCACTGCTCCAAGCTTCTGTGAATCTCACCCACATCCAGCACCATCATCCCTTTTGCTTCCAGAAACTTCTGGAAATGTTCTTTATTCAGGAGGAGACCAAGGTTCAGAGCTCCCCAGTTGATTGACTGCCCTGGCAAACCAAGTTTGCGCCTGTACTGACAGAACGTGTCTAGGAATGTGTTGGCAGCTGCATAATTAGTTTGTGATGCGTTTCCTAGAAAGGCTGAGATAGATGAGAAACACACAAAGTAATCGAGCTGGCAGTGCTGTGTTGCATTGTGCAAATTCAGAACACCGTTTACTTTGGGTTTGAAAACTTTCTCATAGAGAGATCTGTCAAGGGTCTCAATCAGACCATCATGCAAAACAACTGCACTGTGAAAAACTCCTCTGATTGGACAGTCAGGGAACTTCTGGCCAATGGCTCGGACCACCCTGTGCACATGCTCAGAGACAGATACATCACACTCCATGGTAGTGATGCAGTTTCCACACCGCTTCTCTAAATTGTGTATCTCTTGCTGCACATCTGGATTAGGCTTGCTTCTTGACAGTATAACAATGTACTCACCTCCTTTTTGTGAGATGAACTTGACAGTTTCAAAGCCTAAACCAGAGAGACCACCTACCACAATGTAGAGTGCCTGCTTATGGAAGAGCTTTTTTGTTGTTGGCAGCAATGGTATGTCAGATTGGGTTACACTGTCATCTTTTCCCAAAACCACAACAGGCACTTTTGTTGAGTTGAAGTATGATTCAGATTTTTCTGAATCAAGGGTCTTGATGTTTTCAGGTTTCAGACTTTGAAAAGTAAAACTTTCAAGAGTAAATTTCCTGCTGAAGTTCAAAGACTTCAGCCAGTGCAACAGTTGTGGCTTCTGTGTTGTCAAGTATCCCTTTCGCAGAATGACTGGCATTTGAATTGTCTGCAGGTGGACACTATCATTTATACTTTGCAACATGTCCTGTGCAAGCAAACACTGCTGCTGGGACTCACAGACAGTGACAATGTATTTGACACCAGGAAAGCTGCCAACTTTAGCGATCAGGGTTTCATCAAATGGAGGGAGGATGACAAAAGCTTCAATTTTACTGACATCTACAAAAGACCCATTGCATTGTGTTCCAACAACCACAGTCCACCCTGATTCGTGAGCTGTAAGTGCCAAGACTTTCACCAGAACAGAATCATGAACAGAGGATATGATTCCTAGATGATGTTTTGGCCTTGGTAATGCTCGGTGTAAGACCTCCCACGCCAGAACAAAGTAGGAAACACAAGGTGATTTTTGCCAGAATGGGAATCGCTTGGTACTGTAACACACATCTTCTGGAACTCTGACTTTGCTGGCTGCTGTCACTGGATAACAGGAAGCAACATGGTCTCCTACTTTCAGTTTCCTGACATTTTTTCCGACTGCTGTAATAGTTCCACTAAAATCAAGAGCAATCAGCTTGTGCCTCTGAGAGGAATGTTTGTTCCAATACAGTGTCTGGCCAAATTTTAGATGTGAAGCACTCACAGGGAAGTAGTCAGATGAATGAACACATATGTTAGTGGGCTGAATTTCAACCAGTTGCTCACTTATCGGCTGAACCTCTTCGACACAATGAACGGCACTCACGTTTGTTGTTCTGTGTGCATTGTCTGTCTGAAAAATGCAGGGATCAGACATAGTAGTGGAAAAAGTGCCCTCTGTACTGTCAGTGACCTGAGGTGGAGTACGGACAACGGAAGGTTTCAAGATCATTCCATCTTTTACCACCAGTTCAGGATACTTAATGCAAGGATATGCTCTTAGGACCTGAGAAAGAGCTGCGATGTCCTGAGCGGACACACTGTTTATATCAATGAGCTGAAATGAAAGCTCTGGTATCTCGGCAGCCACTGATCTTGTCATACCAGCGAGAGCAAAACCTGGACTTATGTGGTCTACTGTGATGTCAGAGGAACGGTACGTTACCGCTCTGATAGAGTTTGGGAAGTGAATTTGCTTCAGCTTTAGGACTATTTGCTGGAAAATCTCACAGCAGTTTGCCAAATTCTGTAGGACGACATCTGCTGTCATGGATGAGAGATCATCTTTGCCCCATAAAAATAACACCTCATCAAAGTTTTTCTCAATATCTTTGATGTTAAGATTCTCCAGAAGAGTAGGGAAGCCATGACTCAAGATGTCTTTGGCATGTTTGGATGAAATGTATTTCGACCTTGAGTCCAAATGCTGTTCCAGACCTCTGGAGATACCCAGGTCATCACAGAAGACCAAGGCCCTTGGACGGGAAGTGGGTTCCGTGCCTTCAGGAATGACACTGAAGTCATTGTGGTAAAAGTACTCGTCAACCACATGAGAACGGCTGCCAAGGTACTTGATTATCACATGTTTAACTTCAACCAAAACCCTACCTTCCATATCTGCAAAGCAGCCACAAACCTCAAACTGATCAACATCCACATCAATTGCTCTCAGATACACAACCATCTCTTCTTCCAAGGGTTCAAACACTGTCAGGCTTCCTATTTTGGCTGGAAATCCTGGCCTACCAGCAAAAATGTGCTCAACTGTTACTGGGAGAAGCTGCATCAGAAAATCCAGAACCACTGGATGAATGCAGTAATCATGCAACTGAGGCCGCAGTTTCTCTGGAACTATGATCAGTGAATAAGCTTCTTTCAGATCTTCCCCATAATGCACATTCCCTTTGATCTGGAACACATCTCCATACTGAAAGCCTCCCTGGGAGAGATACCCATAGAACTCCTGAGCGCTCACTGCAGAGCGGCATCTTTCATAGATGGATTTTAGTGAAATGCACTGCTCCTCAACCAGCCGCTCCTTCTTTGAAACCACTGTACCAGATGCATAAACTGCAGATGGTGACAGCACAGTAAACCTAGTTTCTTCCTCTGTTTGGTCCAGTTGCACCTTCATTTCTGGTGAGTTTGGCATTAAAACAAATGGACTGTGAAAACTGACACTGAGTTGCAGTGACTTTAGAGGGACCTTTGGTTTGGCGCTGGCCATGAATGCAGCTAAACCCAGCTCAGCATGGAAGGCACCAGGAATGATGGGTACATCATTGTGTTTATGTTGTTTCAGGTAAAAAGAGGAGTCAGACATCAGATCACAGCTGAAAACATTGCTCTCACTTCCTGTCTGACAGAGCACAGGATGGTTACTTGATGTGTTTTTTTGTGCTGCTCCAATGATAACGTCTCGGACTGAGCAGTCAAACTGGTATCTGGGGAAAAGAAGGGGCTCTGTCTCATATCCTCTGTAGAAGGTGTCCCAGTCTACCTGGACACCCAGCTCAAACAGCTTAGAAACTACAGATACTGCTGTTTCATGATCTTTCCCTGGCTGCACTGAGGCAAGAACAGCTACGTCATTACCCAGAGATTCCATGATGTTTCTCTGCAGGGCTCTTCTTGGCCCTATCTCTACAAAGACTGTATTCTTCATTCCTTTAGTTGCGGACCTCACTGCCTGCTCAAAAGCTACCGGCTCACGAATATTTCTGGCCCAGTATTCACCTGAACAGAACTCAGCCTGTTGGACTTCCTTTCCTGTCACTGTTGAGAACAACTCTGTGTCCAAATCATTAACCTGTAAGGAACCTATTTTTGTCTTGATTTCTGACAGAATTGGGTCCATCATGTGGCTGTGGTATGCAGCAGGGACATCAAGTACTCGAAGGAACAGATTCTGACTGTTCACTGAGTTGCTCAGCTCCTTATTAAGAGTCTCAATTGCATCTGCATCACCTGATAGGGTGCAGGATTGTGGGCTATTTGAAGCAGCAAGGCATATTTTACCAGAGTAACTGGGAAGTAGGCTTGTCACATCTGATACAGGCATATTGCTGATCACAAGCATTTTCCCCCCAGTAACTTTGGTCTGGAGGAGACTGCGGAAATAGATGACTTTTACTGCATCTTCCAGAGACAAAATGCCAGAACAATGAGCTGCTGCAACTTCTCCAACTGAATGTCCCAATATGGCATCAGGCTTGACACCCCAGTGTCTGAACAGAGTAAAAATGCCAACCTGAATAGCAAACAGAAGGGGCTGGACTACATCTGGGTTTTTGAAATCACTACTCTCAGTCTGACTCTCAAGTTTGTCCAAGATGTTTAGTGTGCTCAGCTTTTGGAAATGCTGTGAAATCTGACTGATCTTTTCTCTGAAAACAGGCTCATGTTTTAGCAGCTGCTTGCACATGCCATGGTAAGTGACACCATTCCCACAAAACACATACACTAACCTGGGATCTATAGATGATGGGCTGACATTTTTGCTTTTATTGGCACTTAACTTGTCTTTCAAATCATCTACAGATGAAACCACCATGGCCTTTCTGTACTTATGTTTTTTGTGGCTCCTCCTGCAGGCTGATGTGTACAACAGAGCATCTAGATCAACTTGGACATCTGCTTCTATCTGTTTGATGGTGTCCTCCATCATCAGAGTCAGAGATTTTTGTGAATTTGCAGATAAGACAAAATATTTTGTCTTCTTACCATCATTGTGTTGCTTAGCACATGGTTGTTTGTGCTGTTTGACAATGGCATGTGCATTGGTTCCCCCAAAGCCAAAGTTGTTTACTCCTGCAACTCTGTCACCAGAGGCTTCCCACGCTTCAGCTGCTTTAGGAACCTTGATGTTCAGGGCTTTGGCATCGACACTTGCAGTGTCTTCAGAATAGAAAACCGAAGGAACAATAGTTTTGTGTTTCATCATCAACAGTATCTTAATAAGTCCAGCAACTCCAGCAGCAGATTCTGTGTGTCCGATATTGCTTTTGACAGAGCCAACACAGAGTATCTCTGAACCAGGAGGTTTGGCTTTAGCGACCACGTTGGAGATGCTTCCTGCCTCAGTTGGATCTCCAACTGGGGTTCCAGTCCCATGTGCCTCAATGTACTGAACTTTTTGGATGTCAGATTGTGAGTAGATCCGACGTAACAACTCCTCTTGTTGCGTCATGGAGGGTTTGGTGATTGGACTGACTGTGTGTCCATCTTGGTTGACAGCTGTTTTGCTGATAACACCCCAGATGTGGTCATGGTCTTGAACAGCCTGAAAAGTAGCAATAAGGGTCAAAATAATCAGAAAATTACAAACTATTTGAAAAATTAGTCTGTAGCCCTGTTGAGATACGGTGTGATACTCTCATCTTAAGCTGTCTTCATCTGTGCTAAACATCATCCTGTGTGTGAACTGCTATTGTTATCATGTGTCCAATGCACCTAAACTCAGAATGGTGGTTTTCTGTTTTAAAATTCCACACAAAGAAACTTGTTTTAAAATTTTCTGATACATGAGTTTTGAATGCATTGCCCCAAAGAAACAGTAACTGAAAGTATATATAAGTTGCTGTTAGCTTTGGGATATTTTAGCTAACATAAAAAATGGCCAACTGTCAGTACAAACCAAATTCCAACATGACTTCGGTAATAATAAATGGTTTATTAAACAATATGAAAGAAGGATGCAACTTCTAATCTGTTGGTAAATTATGATGTTTGCATAATCTGACCTTTTTGAGTGGCTTCAGCAGAACCACCCCACAGCCCTCTCCTCTACCGTAGCCATCTGCTCTGTTGGAGAAAGGTTTGCTGGTGCCTTCAGGTGAGATCATCTTGGCCTTGCTGAGAGCCACAAACACTCTCGGTTCTATGATACAGTTGACCCCTCCACAAACAGCCATATCACAGTCTCCTGGTAAAATAGAACACATTTTAAGGTGCAGCCGAAACACTGGCATGACTCCCATTTGGAGGAGCCTGAAAACATGCACATCCAGGTACCTTGTTTGATGGCCTGGCAGGCGAGATGAAGAGCAACCAGTGACGATGAGCAGGCGCAGTCGACTGACAGTGAAGGTCCGGTGAAGTTGAAGATGTAGGAAACTCGGTTTGCTGCGATGCTCATGGCGAGTCCTGTGCCGGTCCAGTGGTTGATCACACTCGGGTGGACGTGAGCTGCATTCGTTTCATAATCTCTGTTCATCAGACCTATGATTGAGAAAAAAAACCCCAATATACTCACAAACATTTACTGTTTAGAGATTTGATAAGGATGAAAACAACAAAGTGACATCTAATATTAAGGAGAAAAATTTTAATGTATTTAAAGAAATAATTCCAATTGCTCTGAAAATGTTTAGATTTGATCATATTTACTAAATATTTCACAAAAACTGACTTAGATTCGTCAAGTACCCATATATTTCTGTTTACAAAAATGTAACTTTAAAATGTGTACGATTAATCAGTTTTCTCATTTTTCCATTTTCCGCATTAAACTCTACCCAGTCTTACACAATTAAGTTATTTTCTTTTTTACTAAAGTTTATTAAAATTTTAATTAAATAATGAATAAATTATTTAAATGTATTCAGTTCAATTTCATATTTACCAAAACATGCATGAGTCTTTTTTTATGGAGGTGTGTTTACAGCATGTAATCTGTTCTTGTTTTACCCAGTGTATTTTAGAGTGTTGTCATTTTCTAAGTTAAAAAGCATATGATTAGTCAAAAACACTAATAAAATAGTGAAAACCTAACAAAAATGAGTTTTCCTCATTTTACCAATAAACACTCCAGTCCTGGTCCCGCTGGCCTTCTCCAGAGGAAGTCCAGCGTTCTCTAAAGCTCTGTAGACGCACTGAAGGAGCTGCTTCTGTTGAGGATCCATCTGCTCCACTTCACTGTCACTGATGCCGAAAAACCTGTGGTCGAACTCATTGAACCTGAAAACATCCCAGATCAATACAGAACATTTAGAGACACATTTGACTGAATCTGCCTAAAGCTTCGATAATGTGTGATATATAAAAGCCCGTACCCGTCAATGAGAGCTGCTTTGGCTGTGCGGGATTTACCCGGTTTGTTCTCATCGGGGTCATACCAACTCGCCAAGTCAAACCTCTCTCTGGGTACCGGTACAGAACAGTTTCTTCCTTCCACCAGAACCTTCCAGAAATTATCAAGCCCCTCTCCTGTTTGAACACATATACAGAATACAGCAAAAAGTCTGAATAAAAGGAAGATTTAGAATCATAGTCACTTATTTTACTGATAACACGCTATTTAAAACCAGCAGGAATGAAATGAACTTAAAACACTAACATGATGCATTTGTCCTTTAACTTTCCTCATATTGTTAGCCTTATAGCAAGTCACACATTATATGGACAAAAGTATTGTGACACATTGGATTCAGGTGTTTCTTTTCTAACAGGGGTCTGGGATGCAAAACAATAATGACACATGTCGTAATATAGTTTAATATTGAGATAAATATCGTTACATTTCATTGGTTAGTTTGGTTTAAATTGTTATCTTTGGATCCAAAATGCCTCAGAGATGGTTTTTACTTCATTTCTCACAACATTCATTATTATTATTTTTTTTTTTATCCATGACTGATTTTAAATGTTCTACCTCTAAATTTCTCAAATATTTTTCATGCTCTGACTGTAAATAATACTTTTCTACCACAACTCACCATCTACTTTCTTCTCTCTTAGGAAGAAAAATCTCCCATTAAACTTTAAGGAAATATTGATGTTTATAAACTATATGGACAAAAATATTACCACACGTCATGTCTACAGCTGTAAGACGTCCTGTTCATGCTGATTTGAGAAATAAACATCAATATTAATAATCAGTATGATATTTATCCCAATATAAAACTATATTTTGACATTTGTCATTCTTGTTTTGATGGATTGACTTTTTTTTTTTTCTTTTTAATGGGACAATTAGTATTAATGAACATTTACACGTAAATACGAGAGATATAGAAATATGGCTAATTTGGCAAAGTAAGATGTGAAATCTTACTTTGAAGAAAAATCTCCCATTAAACTTTAAGGAAATATTGATGTTCATAACCTATATGGACAAAAATATTGGGACACATCATAGCTACAGCTGTCAGCATCAATATTAATAACCAACATGCTATTTATCACAAACATAAATTATTCTATATTTTGCATCCCAGACCCCTGTTAGAAAAGAAACACCTGAATTCAACACTTTCCAATACTTTTGTCCATATAGTGTATGAGGTGACCGATATGTCTACATTTGTAGAGACATATTTTAGTACATCTTAACGTACATCCCAGTGATAGAACCTATACATGAAAACAAGTCAGAGCAAGCATTAACAAAGCTTTGTTCCAAAAATGTCTTACCCCCTGGGAAGTTACACCCGATGCCCACCACAGCAATACCACCTTCAGGCTCTTCCATCCTGACGTCCAGAAAATCAAAAACCTTTACTGGAGCATCACGCTGGTACCAGTTTGTCCTCCAGGCAGCATCACATCTACAAGTAAATGTGTTTAAGGTTAAAAGTGTGTCATTAGTCCAGGTCATGCATTTTACATTAACCCTATAAGACCTAAACAACCACTGGTGACCGAATGCATCTACTGATCTAAAAGGTTTAATAATGTCTGAAATACTAATTCTATAAATACTGTTGAATAATGCAGGTAAAATGCAGTTTCTCACCTTTTCAATGGCATAAAATGTGTCTTAATTGAATTTTCAGAGGCTTCATATTGAACATGAAAGACTCATCCTGTGCAACATCGATTCAACAGTAAATCCTGTGTAGTTTGACAGTAAAGGACTTGTTTTTCAGTGATATATTGAGATTTTCCCAGTTTTAGTGTTTTGATATAATAATCTTTGAATTTACTCTAAGATTTTCTGAACATCTGATTAACAACTTAATTAAACATTAAAAAATACAAAGATTTTCACTGAAAAATTTTAAATGCCGAAGATAAATCTGTAAGGAAAGGTTGAATTTAGAGAAAAGGTTTTTTTTTTTTTTTTAATTTTCCACAAAATAGATCTAGATCTTTAGGTCAATATATTAACAATGTAATTATTAACAAATCACAATTTTTACTATTTTTTAGGGACTATCAGCTTTAATAGTGTAAAAATGTATATCAGTCACTTGTGAATAAAGCAACAAGAAAACTCCTTCACTTTTTCAATTTGCATTTATCTTTGTGGAAACCTCATACAGGGCTGTAAATATGCAGCTGTTATCGTTATTTTATTGACTTTATTGACTATTGACATTTTATTAGCACGACTTAATAGGTGCAGTATTTCCAGATTTCATAATGTTAATAATTAATGACTCGTTGCCTGAACATGAATAAGTTTCATAATACAACAGACGTGTTTTTCTTAACCTTCCTCTTGTGTTAGCGTCCTGTTACCTTCTCTTATGTTATGTCGGTTTTGACCCATGTCTTAAATCAGCTATAAAATACACTGAAAACTATTATCTATCATCCAGTTTGTTTCTAATCTCTTTGTTACCTTGTGAGGCTTCCTTATCCTTGAAAATATGGGTTTTAATATTTTAGGTGTGGGCCTCGGGGCCTTTTTTTGTCAGTATACCCCTCGATGTGCACTCTGCACATCACCAACTCTGTACTGAATTGACCTGACATGTGTGGACATGCCTGTCTCTGCTTGTTTCGTTTTTGTGCAGGTATACTGGATAACAAGGCAAAATGAAAATCCCCAAAAGCTGCTCACATGATTGTTAGAGTATAGTGATGGGACTTTTGGCTCTTTGAAGGGAGCCGTTCAATCAGGAGCCGTTCAAAAGACTGACCTTTTTATGTTTTTTTTGCATTATTTTGAAACACCAATGTTTTAATGACTTAATAGGCTGCATGTGATGATTGACATTACATTTTAGAGGTGTTTAATTGGCGCGGCAGTAAATATTATCTTGTTGTAAAAAAGAATAGCTAGTTAACCCTTTCATGCATAGTGGTCACTACAGTGGACAGTTATTCTCCAGCTGTTCTCTTGTATATTCATGGGTTTTTTTTGTTTTAGTTCCATATCAGCCAACACAATGGACACTCATGCACCATCCAAAACACTGCAGTTCATACAGTTATTGTAACTTTGCTGCTTATGATAAACCTGATCTGCAGTAACATGTTTTAGTGTAAATCAATTGCTCATTGTTATTAGACTGTAATTTAAAAACTTTTTCTTTTTCTTTTTTTTTCTTTTTTTTTTGTGCATATCCTCCTGAGACCCAGCAATGCATTTTGTCCTCTGTAAGGGACAAAAGTTTGACAGTTTTACTTAAAAAATACTGTGCATTGCAATGGACATTCCATTAAAAAAATCAATCAATAAATAAAAATAATTTTAAAAATGTATATGAAAAAACTGTTGCATTATGCAGTTTCCAATCAAGACAATATTTTAATGTAAAAAGGCTAAAACTGTCTATTTCCTGGGTCTCAGGAGGATATTATCTCCATGAAATGAGTAATAACTAATATTAGAGTATGATAAAATGGGAGAAAACAGTAGCAATTTAGCAATTAGCGACATTAAAAATGTTTTTATTTCATAGTTTTCACACAGTATATCACTTTCTGATGATGACTTTTGAATAAATGTTTCTTTGCTTCAAAAATTAAACGCATGGTGTCCAGCTGAGTGGACATTTTTGTAACTCCACGAAAAATAGGTTCATTAAAAAAAAAAAAAAAAAAAAAAAAATCAATTGCATGTTTTTTTTCATGCCTAAAGAGGAATAAAAACACTCAAGAAAAAAATATTGACTAAGGTTCTCATAATTCATGCATGAAAGGGTTAAAATGTGTGGGCTAAATGCATGACATGAGAGGTGACATTAGGCAAATGCTGGAATTTGACAAAAAACATCACGGTACATTATGTGGACTAGTCTGTAGCTTAAAAATGAAGAAGAAAATAAAACATTTTCTTATGAAATAACATTTTAGTCTCCTCAAAACAAGAACAATAAATGTGTGTAAACATACGGAAAAAATTGCACAAAACACAATGGTGATTAATCACTGCAGTTACTTAAATACCTGAACTATAGTGCAATTCTCACAGCAAGAACAGTATGTTGGTAAACATACAGAAAAAATGCACAAAACACAAAAGTGATTTATCATTGCAATTACGTAAATATCTTAACAACTGTAGTGCATTTTCCCTCAGAACAAGAACAATAAATGTGTCTAAACATATGGAAAAAATTGCACAAAACACAACAGTGATTAATTACTGTTATTACTCCCCCCCAAAAAAAAGAAAAAAAAAAAAGAACGGCTCTTTACAAAGACTCGGTTCCCATCTTTCATTTCAAAGAGCCGTTGAAAAGATTTGATTCGTTCATGAACATCACATCACTAATGATCTTATTTTTATAACTGGGTCGAAACTGACCCCAACAACACAACGATCATAATTTCAACCAGAGCATTTCATAATTACCTCCGCCAAGGAGGTTATGTTTTTGCCAGGGTTTGTTTGTTTGTCTGTTTGTTTGTCTGTTTGTTTGTTTGTTTGTTTGTTTGTCTGTCCGTTAGTGTGCAACATAACTCAAAAAGTTATGGACAGATTTGGATGAAATTTTCAGGGTTTGTTGGAAATGGGATAAGGAAGAAATGATTAAATTTTGGTGGTGATCAGGGGTGGGTGGGCCCACGGGGGGGGCCACTGATCAGCCTTGGCGGAGGTGTGCGCTCTCCGAGTGCTTCTAGTTTAGTGAATTTTTTAAAATTTGTATTATTTTGTTGAAATAGAGGTTCCTGACAAAGTCCCCAAGCCTTGATGCAATAAACAACTAGAAGCACTCGGAGAGCGCAGACCTCCGCCAAGGCTGATCAGTGGCCCCCCCGTGGGCCCCCCCACCCCCGATCACCACCAAAATTTAATCATTTCTTCCTTATCCCATTTCCAACAAACCCTGAAAATTTCATCCAAATCTGTCCATAACTTTTTGAGTTATGTTGCACACTAACGGACAGACAAACAAACAAACAAACAAACAAACCCTGGCAAAAACATAACCTCCTTGGCGGAGGTAAATATTATGTGGTTCTGTTATGAATTTAAAACCTAAAACAGGTCGGTGCCAGCCCTAACACTAGAGGAAGGTTAAACCTACTATTGTATTGTATTTCTGGTTCAGTTCTCTACATTAGTCATTACTAGAATGGCACAGAGAACTGAAACAGAACCACAGTACAATAGTGTAGATCACATGTGTCAAACATTTGGCTTGTGGACCAAAACCGGCCCACCAAAAGGTCCAATCTGGCCCAAGGCATGAATTTGTCAAATTACACTGAAGATATTAACAATTAAAAGTGTCAAAATCATTTGAATTCAGGTTCCACATTCAGACCAATTCAATCTCAAGTGGGCCAGACTAGAACACAGGTGCCAAACATGTGGCCCGGGGGCCAAATCTGGCCCACCAAAGGGTCCAGTCTGTCCCCTGGGATGAAGTTGTGAAATGCAAAAATTACACCGAAGATATTAATCATTTTAGTTCAGGTTCCCAATTTAATCTCAAGTGGGTCGGATCAGTAAAATACTATCATAATATGCTATAAATACTCTCAACTCCAAATTTTTCTCTTTGTAAATGTAAAATTTTCATGTCATTTTACTGCATTTACATTAAAACAAACTATCATTTCACAAAAACGCAAATAACCTGAACAAATATGAACATTTTGAAATGTCTGAAGTGCAAGTTTTCCAATATTCTGCCTGTTATTAAATGTTTTGTGTGTTTGTAGATCCACTGTGATCTGTGAGTTGTAATTCACATGTGTAAATGATACACTGAGACATAATATCGTTAAAATTGCGCTTAGTTTTCTAAAGAAGTTTCAGTTTGTTCATAATATTCACATTATTTTAAAGGATAGTTGATAGATGTAAATATTTTGATCACACAATTTTATTTTTTTTGCACTAAAACACAGAGGAAAGTTTGGAGATGACATTATTTATAACTAGAAGCACTTGGAGAGCGCAGACCTCCGCCAAGGCTGATCAGTGGCCCCCCCCGTGGGCCCCCCCACCCCCGATCACCACCAAAATTTAATCATTTCTTCCTTATCCCATTTCCAACAAACCCTGAAAATTTCATCCAAATCTGTCCATAACTTTTTGAGTTATGTTGCACACTAACGGACAGACAAACAAACAGACAGACAGACAAACAAACCCTGGCAAAAACATAACCTCCTTGGCGGAGGTAATTGAAATGTTGGGCGCATGCGCACGCAGCAACTGGCAGTGAGCGAAAGCTTGCTGCAAAACAAATCTACCCACGGGTACAAATAAAGTCACCTTGAACCTTGAACCACCTTGAACTTTATTTAATTCACTGATCATGTAGATGTTCATAAAAGCTCAGATTACAGTTGAGGGTTTTTCTATGAGAAATAGAGAAAACTGAAGAAAAAGTGATTTTTTCAGTAAAATATATTAGTAACTTAGCATAAAATAAGCGTCTCCATCCACTATCATTGATCTAACTCCATGGGTTTTACTGGTCAATCAGTGTTGTAGAGCACAGGTGTCAAACATGCGGCCCAGGGGCCAAAACCGGCCCGCCAAAACTTCCAGTCCGGCCACGGGATGAATTTGCAAAATGCAAAAATTACCCTGAAGATATTAACAGTCAAGGGCATCAAACTTGAAAATAATAGCATAATAACCTACTCCAAATTTTCTTCTTTAATGTAAAAAAAAAAAAAAAAGACATTATTCCTATAAATAATAGCAACACCAGTTTTTTCTCTTTGATTTATTGCAAAGAACATTAAATTCTGATTTCCTTTAACAATAAAATGTCAATAAACGGAACAAATATGAACAACTTGAAATATCTAAAGAAAAGTAAGTGCAATTTTAACAAATGTTTTGTGCCTTGGTAGATCTGATCTGTAATGCACATGTAAAAATCATAAGTTGAGGTCTGATATTGATAAAATTGTGCTTATTTTTCTTCAGAAATTTCTGTTTTTTTTTTTTAGATTATTCACACCTTTTTTGTTTTGGATAGTTTGTAAAATGTAAAGAACATTTCAGAATTTAAGTTATTTAAGTTATTTTTTGCACTGAAAAATTTGGAGTTATCATTATTTATAGGTTTTTATGCTATTATTTTAATGGTTTGGCCTGCTTCAGATTGAATTGGGCTGAATGTGGCCCCTGAACTAAAATGAGTTTGACACCCCTGTTGTAGAGGATGATGACAAACTGTATTTTACACCAAATATTTACATGTATTGATAGAATTAGTGGATTATAACAAGTATTAAACAGTTTAGATCAGTAAATGCTTTCGGTCTCCAGTGGCTGTTTGGGTCTTTATGGGTTAAAGGTTGGTTTACTCACTAGTCAGGATCTGGTAGATGAAGACGGCCAGTCGTCCAGCGTCTGCCTCAGGCGTCTGAAGCAGGTTGTCTGGGTGAGCCTGTCTTTATATCTCCAACTCTCTCTGTTCCAATCAAAAGTAAAAGTAAAAAAAAAAAAAAAAAAAAAAGCATAAATATTGTGGTTGACCCAGTATAACCCAGCAGCAAAAAAAAAGTGTCTCTACTTCTGCAAAACCTCACTGTCCCTACACTTGGACACTCCAAATAAGACAGAAGAACATTCTGTCACATCCATCAGCAGAATTATTTACAATCATAACACACCGTTTCTGGGAAATCCACCTCTTTTTGCCATCACATGCATCTGCTGGTATTCACTGGTACTTTACCATAATTATCAGTTCCCCTTTTGGTTTCATTATGATTTTACTTAATCACGAACTTCAAGACTCATAATTTGAAACATCAGTTTAACCGTTTTAGCTTCAGTTAGAGTCAGATATGAATTCAGTTTTTTTTTTTTTAACTAAGTGATTATCAGTCCTTACCATTCCTGTAATCATCAAACACAGTGTTTTACATGATCCTCAGCATCATTATTTTTACTCACTGTAGCCCTTAAGGTTAGAGTTACTGTGAACTGTATATGTGTTTGAAATACAAATATAACTCATAACTTTAAACAAATAAGAAAACCTACAGTACATTTCATTCTTGCTGGTTCTAAGATAAGATAAGGTAAGATAAGATAAGACATGATAAGGTAAGTTAAGATAAGACAAGATAAGTTAAGATAAGTTAAGATAAGACAAGTTAAGAAAAGATCAGCTAAGATAAGTTAAGATAAGATATGAAAAGACAAAGATAAAATAAGTTAAGATAAGACATGATAAGACATGATAAGATAAGATATAATAAGACAAGATAAGATTAAGGTAAGATAAAATAAGACAAGATAAGAAAACATCAGATAAGTTAAGATAAGTTAAGATATGATAAGACATGATAAGATAAGATAAGATAAGATAAGATAAGATAAGATAAGATAAGATAAGATAAAATAAGACAAGATATAATAAGACAAGATAAGTTAAGATTAGTTATGATAAGACAAGGTAAGATTAAGTTAAGATAAAATAAGATAAGACAAGATAAGAAAACATCAGATAAGTTAAGATAAGATATGATAAGACAAGATAAAATAAATTAAGATAAGATATGATAAGACATGATAAGTTAAGATAAATTATGATAAGACAAGATGAGATTAAGTTAAGATAAAATAAGACAAGAGAAGTTAAGATAAGATAAGATAAGAAAAGATAAGATAAGATAAGATAAGATAAGATAAGATAAGATAAGATAAGATAAGATAAGATAAGATAAGCCTTTATTAGTCCCACATGGGGAAATTCTAGATTTACAGCAGCAAAGCACACAAGGGCAAAAGAAGTACAAAGACGAATCCAAAAAGCTCTATATACTATTTCCAGCTGTGCACATGCTGAACATGCCACAGGTTGGATATGGACGATTATAAATGATTATAAATCTCTTCCTTTAAGCTGTATGTTTTGCTGTTTACTGTACATGTGTCCATACAGAAGAGGGGCTCAGTCATTTCTGGAAAGGTTTTTTTTTTTTTTTCTGTTCTCTGAAGATCAAGCCTGAGCTCATGGAAAAACAAACTAGTTGGAGTGTTGCAGTTAATGATCTTGCAAAATTGCCTGTCTTTACAAGGTCTGTGAGTCAGATGTGAGAAAGGATTATAGTTTATTCTTTCTAAAGCGTCCAGTGTATGGTAGTTATGGGCCGTATAATGGATGAACAGACAATAGTTTACGTGTGGGAGTGTCAGGGTCTCCGTTTCCTCCACTCCCAACCCCGCCTTCATTCTGTCAGTGTTCCTGGTTCAGCAGTAGGGGTGGGCTTCCCTTTTCGTTTGTCTCGTTTTCTCCTGTCTTTGGTAAGGTTGGTTAGATTTTGCCATTTGGTTTCTTTACTTTGCAGGTCAGCTTCGTTCTTATGTTAGAAAGTTTTGTTTGTTATTTTGGCCAGAGCCCACCCTGAAGTTTCAGTTGCCTTTTTGTTTGGTTTTCATTATCTGTATTACGCACTGTAAATAAATCACTTTTTTTGTTAACATGCACAGCCCGCGTCCAGGGTTTACTCTTTGTGGCTTGGGAGTGAGGAAAAGTGTCCACTCTCTTCATGTTGCTTCCTAGGGTCCCCTAGCTGGGGCGTAACATGAATTGGGGGCTTGTCCGGGATTTGAACCCCGGACCTCTCGCATCAACATTCGACATATCAACATTTCCTGAAAATTTCATGAAAATCCATCCATAACTTTTTGAGTTATCTTGCTAACAGACAGACAGACAGACAAATCCCGATGAAAACATAACCTTCGCTGTTACTCTTGGTGGAGGTAATAATGAAAGTTTTTACATTCACAAACTATAATTTCACAAACATATGAATAACTTGAAAAACTTGAAGAAAAACTAGAAAAGCACTCGGAGAGCACAGACCTCTGTCAAGGCAGATCAGTCCCTCCCTCGATCACCACCAAAATGTAATCATTTGTTCCTTGTGCCAGTATCAACATTTCCTGAAAATTTCATGAAAATCCGTCCATAAGTTTTTGAGTTCTCTTGCTAACAAACAGACAGACAAACCCTGATGAAAACATAACCTTCACCGTTACATTTGGCGGAGGTAATAAGTGCAGTATTATGCCTCAAATTATCATATTTACATGTGCATTTTATGTGGATCACAGTAGATCTACAAAGGTGCGAAACATTTGGTAACAAACACATTGTTGGAATTTAGAGTTTGGAATTAAAATGAGTTTGACACACTTGACCAGGGGTGTCAAACTCATTTTAGGTCACGGGCCAGATTTAGCCAAATTTGATCTGAAATGGGCCTAACCAGTAAAATAATAACATATTAACATATAAATAATGTCGACTCCAAACTTTTCTCTATGTTTTAGAGTGAAAAAAGTAAATTTACATTATGAAAAGATTTACATCTACAAACTATCCTTTCAAAAGATGTAAATAACATGAACAAACTGAAAAAATAAGTATAATTTTAACAATATTCTGCCTCGGTTTATCATTTACACATGTACATTATAACTTACAGATCACAGTGGGTCTACAAATACACAAAACATTTAATAACACGCAGAATATTGTTAAAATTGTACTTACTTCTCTTAAGACATTTCAGGTTGTTTATATATTTTTTTGCAAAATTATACTTTGTTTTAGTGTAAATACATGAAAATATTTACATTTACAAAGAGAAAAATTTGGACTCGTCATTATTTATATGTTATTATGATAGTATTTTACTGGTCCTGCCCACTTGAGATTGAATAAGTCTGAATGTGGAACCTGAACTAAAAGGATTGTTAATATTTTAGTGTAATTTTTGCACATTTTTTCACAAATTCACCCAAAGGGCCGGACTGGACCCTTTTGCAGGCCGGATTTGGCCCCTGGGCCGCATGTTTGACACCTGTGCACTTGACTATTAATATCTTCACTTTCATTTTGTTGCACAAATTCCAGTCTCGTCATGCCCACTGAGAGGCAAACATGCAAGGTTTTCCCCTGGTATTTCATAACTTCTTTTATTAATAGATCTGCAGAAGCCTGTAAAAATAGTGCATTCAATTAATATAGAAGTCAAATCATCGGTGTGGCATTTAGTACTTTTATTAATATACCTTTATTTTTGCATCAGCCTTCCTGTAAAAGATATTTGACATGAGATCTTTCCACACCCAGGCGGCTGTCGTCTATCATTGTCCTTTGTTATTATAACTGTTATTTTTTATATCCTTCTGCTGTTAAATATTGATTTGTATTATTATTATTAGAGGTTGTTGTACTGATGTGTGATAAGCTAAATATCACCACGGTATCATTCAAAAGTACAGTTTATCACACTACCATCGGAACATTTGTTCTATGCCAAGGTTTATAGATCAAGTATGAATTACGTCCTTGTCTGTTCAGATGCCAGAACGTCCTGCTGGACTTCAGAACAGCCCATATGAACATCATAAATGAAAATCTGAATTAATAAAGTTAACAGAAACTAAGACGGACAGTGAACTTTAAAATAAAAATATACAATAAAAATAAAATCAGCAAGTGAATAAAAACTGCAGTGAACACTACAACACACACTATAAGTAAATAAAATAGAATTGCAAAGGTTTTGTTGCTCATATTTCATGCAGTCTGTCATGAAACCCCTGAAAAAGGAAGCAAAAGCAAAAACTAACATTAAACTAATATTAGTCTGTTACTCAAACTGAAAGTAAAACTGAAATCTAAGATGAAGTAAAATTCCCCCTCAGAAAAACAGAAATTCTACACCCTTTATTTGAGGGGTTTTTTTTTTGTTTTTTTTTTTCAAGACAAAGTGAAATTAAAGGGATGGAACAGATATGTAGTTTATAACTGTACATAGTGAAAATGTTTCTGTTTTTGATGAGATTCAATGATGTTTTTGGACACATCTGGCCTATTTTATGCTTTAAATATAAGATCTTGTGTTTTTCTTCTCAGTGGAGCTGTTTCAGTCAGTGTTAATGATTTAAGTGTTCCTCAAAGGGGGACGTTTGGAAGGAGAAAGCTGAGAGGGCGGGCGCTGAGGCACAAATAGGGGGGCACTGAGATACTGTTTCTGTTATCTCAATGTCCCCTGGTCCACAGTTTGTTTCAGAAGGGGGGAAAGATATCAGGGGGGGGGTGACAAGGAAGATTATGATGAAGTGAGGGGGGTGTTACCTACGGAGTGAAACCCCCCCAGTTGCAAAAATGTTTTTATGGCGTGCCAGGCAAGGTTATAATAGTTCTGGATTTTTCATTATAATTTAGTTTTACTTAGTTTTGACTTTTTTTGTCTCTAATTCAGTTAGTTTTAATTAGTTTTAGAGCAGGTTTGCTAGTTTTTATTAGTTTTCGTTATTTTCTAAATGCTTAGTTTTAGTTTAATTTTTGTTTTTTTAAATCTTTCCTCTTCTTCTCCGTCATATTCAAATAAATCCCAGACAGGACTTTTCTGCTTTCTCCCAACTTTAGTCTCCATGTTTCCAGGTAGAGTGGGGATGAGAAGCTGACTGTAAACCACAAGTGACCACAAGTGACAGACCGTTAAATATCATGTGGTGCCACCGGCTAAAATTGCTTGAGGGAAATAAAGTGATTTCATATCAGTCCAACACTGACAAAGACGAAAACGAAGGGAATTTTATCCAGAATTTTTATCTGTTTTAGTTAGTTTTGGAAGCACACAATACAGTTTCAGTTAGTGATGAAAAATAAATGTGGCTGTGAGATGAGCCCAGAAGGCAGTAATATGGTGTGTACATGATCTAATTCCCTTTTGGACAATGACCTAAGTGTCTGGTGTATTACAGCTCACTTAGGGACATATAATGAGCATAATTAGGAACAGGTGGAGATAGCAAGTAGAGCATAATGTGAGATGGTATCATGGCCTGGGTAGCCTGGGAGGCCAGGCTTAGGCCTGATCTGGGAAATCATATATAAAAAAGGCATAAATTGGCCACCAGACACGGTTATTTTTAAATGATAAAACCTAATAGAGGCAAACGTTCAGGAAAGGGGAACTTGATAGGAGGAGCTCGGGTTTGCGGGAAATCACACCCTGAACTCCAGAAAACTGTATAAAAGACGGGGATTTCTCAGCTACCCTTCAGACCATTCCCGGATGGGTCTCCTTGTGTTTATCTTGTGCTTGCAAATAAACACTTGTACGGCTCTGAAGACTGACCGGCTCATCTCATCTTTGACTCAGAGGCGTCTCTTCCAGATCTTTACTTAGATACAGTTCATGGTTAAAATCAGGCGGGGAAAAAGACGTGACCAAGAATCAAGTCTCGTCATTAGTTATCATTTTTTTCTTTTAATTATAGTTTTTATTTATTTCACTTAACGAAAATGTTTTTACAATTCTAGTTTTCGTCATTTCGTTGGTTATCGTTGACGATAATAACCCTGGTGCCAGGACACTCATGATCATGTAAGAAGGGGGCATTTCTTCCGAAAAGGTCGAGAAGCACTGATAAAGATGATGAAAAATTTTAATATAGTGTTACTTATCCTCAGTGACTGTTTTAACTCAACTCCTTTTGCGTCCTTTTGTCAGAAAGCATTTCTCATTAAAACTTTATTTCTGTACCACCCTCTCAAATACATATGGAGCTCAAACTTCTTCATAGAGCAAAAACAAAGACATCAATTTTCATTCTGCACGATTTAACACAATAATGTTGAAAACAGAGCAATAAAATGTAGTGATGTGATGTTCACGAACGAATCGAATCTTCTGAACGGCTCTTTGAAATGAACAATGGGAACTGAGTCTTTATAAAGAGATTTTTTTTTTAAGGAGGGAGTGTCCGATTGCCTGTCAATTTAGCGTCACTGGGAAGGCATTGGGCAGGAAGAGAATGTTTGAGCAGAAAAAAAGAGTGCATTGCGCAAGTCTCATGGCAAGAAGTTAGCAAAAAAACAGCAGTTTAAAGCGTGAGGTGAGCATACTGGAGGAGGCGGAGCAGGAAGACTGGTCGAAACCAGAGACAAGTTTGAGAGGGAGTGAGTGATCTGAGGGAAAGTGCACAACAGTTGTTAAAGTATTTAAGTAATTGCAAAGATAAATCGCTTCTGTGTTTTGTGCATTCTTTCTGTATGTTTTACCAACATACTGTTCTTGTTATGAGAATTGCACTACAGTTCAGGTATTTAAGTAATTGCAGTGATTAATCACGTTTGTGTTTTATACAGTTTTTTTCCGTATGTTTACACACATTTATTGTTCTTGTTTTGAGGAGACTAAAATGTTATTTCATAAGAAAATGTTTTATTTTCTTCTTCATTTTTAGGCTACAGACTAGTCCACATAATGTACTGTGATGGTTTTTTGTCAAATTCCAGCATTTGCCTAATGTCACCTCTCATGTCATGGATTTAGCCCACACATTTGAACTAACTATTCTTTTTTACGGTAAGATAATATTTACTGCCGCGCCAATTAAACACCTTTAAAATGTAATGTCAATCATCACATGTAGCCTATTTAGTCATTAAAACACTGATGTTTCAAAATAATGCTAAAAACATAAAAGAGTCAGTCTTTTGAACGACTCTTTTCAGTGAACAGCTCCCTTCAAAGAACCAAAAGTCCCATCACTAATAAAATGTAATTAACAAATCAAACAAAAACCAGGTATGAAAACAATATAAGATACAGTGATTAGAATTTAATGAGTGCAGCTAAAACATTACTCCAAATAATATAAAAGAATACTATTGTGAAAGATTTGTATTCTAATATCCAACACTAGAGTAAAAACAGAAAGCCTCAATGACACTGTGATTGGACACAAGTCGCTTTAACGCTTTAACCCCTGAGACATTACTTCAGTAAAATGTGCAGCTGTGAATTTGCATCTGTTTCAGTGTCATAAAAGCTGCTGTGAGTATGTGCTTGTGTTACATACACACACATACTATAGAAGTCTCTATTGCTAATTGTTACTGCATACTAGAGTGATTTAATTTCAACTTTAGGTCATGGAAATGTGGCGTTGTCTGTAATATTTTCACTTTTTAAAAAAAATATTATTATAACCTTCATTTAAACAGGAAAAAAAGCTCATTGAGATTAAAAATCTCTTTTCCAAGAGTGTCTTGGCCAAGATGACAGCAGAAATTACACAAAATAGAGCCAAAATACACATAAAACACAATGAAAGTCAGCTCTGAAACTATCCATAAGACACTAAAAATAAAAACATACATATAAAACACCACCATTATTTTAAAAGATACTAACAGTATAACCACAATGTTCCTTAAAAGCATCTCAAAGCAGAACCAGAACCAGACTTTAAATGTATTTAAACAGACCAGTTCCTCCAGTTTGATCTTCTGTACATTTTTTTTGGAAGTGGGAGCAGAACATTTAAAATCTTTCTTTCCCAGTTCTGTTCTGACTTCTGGAACTCGTAGAGAACACATCATGCTGTACAGTTTTAATAATACCTGTAGTGGCTTTACCTTTAGCTACTACTATGATGTGGCAGGGTTCAACCTGTTGTATTTTTTGACGCTTGTATGAATGAATGTCCGGATGGTATTCTTTGTCTTTGGATATGCCAATCCATTTATTGGCAAATATCAAGTCCAAGTGTTCATTATAGGTCACAATCATTATTCAAAATACTCTCTATAAATAAACAAAATAGGCTACTTAACGTAAAAAAACACTGAAAATGCCGACCCAAGGAATTCATGCTGTGGCTCACAGTCAGAAAACTGTTTGGGGCTGTCCTTACACACACCGCCCACATTACACAACAGGTATTAGTAACCTCAGAACACCCATACCAACACCCATGATAAACTGCATGTGTGGTCAACACAGTCACACCCACTAAACAATTATTATAAGAGGAATAAATAAACAAAAATGTATTTTGGCTCCAACAATACCCCTTATAGTATAAGACTCTTTTGAAAGTTACAGCCCTATAAGTTACATTAACCCTTTGATGCATGAAATTATGAGAACCTTTGTCAATATTTTTTTCTTGAGTGTTTTTATTCCTCTTTAGGCATGAAAAAGACAATGTGTTAGAAACATTTTTAATGAACCTATTTTTCATGGAGTTACAAAAATGTCCACTCAGCTGGACACCATGGGTTTAATTTTTGAAGCAAAGAAACATGTATTTAACACGCAATATCAGAAAGTGACATACTGTGTGAAAACTATGAAATAAATTTTTTTTTAATGCAGCTAATCTGATGTTTTCACAGATTTTTATCATACTCTAATACTAGATCTTACTCACTTCATGGAGATAATATAAAAAAAAAACTTTTTTGTTTAAGAAAGCTGTTACTTACAGTCTAATAATAACTAACAATTGTTTACACTCAAACATGTTCGGGCAGATCACATTTATCTAGAACATAAAGTTACAGTAATGGTCTGAATTACAGTGTATGGGATGGTACATTAGTGTCCACTGTGTTGGCTGATCTGGAACTAAAACTACCAAACCCATGAATAAACAAGAGAACAGCTGGAGAAGAACTGTCCACTGGAGTGACCACTGTGCATGACCACTGTCTTTGTGTAAATTTGATGCAAAAATCTCAATGCATTCTTCAGATATTACGATTACGTTGTTGAAAGGACATGTCGCCATTTAGCCTTGAAAAAGTAGGTCAAGGTCACCTGTTTTCAATAGACTTTTGCTTCATGCCAAGTTGTATCCACAGTATAGATTTGTTCCTGAGAATCTGCTTTATGGATAATCCTGATAACTCTCTTCTGTAGACGATACAATGGTTTTGTGTTGCTCTTACACGTATTACCCCAAACTTCCACACAGTAACTCATATATGGCAATATAAGTGCACAATACAGTGTTCTCATTTGATTAAACTGTTATTTTATAGTTTGATTATACAGTGTGTCCCATAAGTCTCCATGCATAGGAGACATTAATACATTCCATACATATATGGTTCTAACATGTATTTCTTTATATTTCTTCTTTATAGTTCTTCAGCAGTGGAGGACACGCATTGAAATGTGTTCCCGACAAAATGGCAGTCATATAGAGCATATTATATAAATGAAAATGGTTTATGTCAAGAAACGTTTATTTTTCCTATGTATGGAGACTTATGGGACACCCTGTATTTTTTAGATATAAAGCACTTTGGTCTTTGTGTTGTTGTAAAGTGCTCTAGAAATAAACTTTGATTGATTGATGTCTTTTCTACAAAATTCTGACCCCATGATCTGAATATTGCAGCAGAAATCCAAACAGGTTATGAGTTAGTGCTGCCTTTTCTATCAGCGTGAACCTGTCTGACCTTTGACCTCTGGCATCAACAAGGCATTGGACCCAGAAAACTACCACTCATTAGACATTTTCTTTTTTAGGACGATCCTCTGTAAATCATAGATATGACTTCTGAAATAGGTTCAAAGTCATTTAAATCACCTTTGTTTTCCTCTGAACCTCAGGTTATCCTAAATTGTTGTCACATGATTGGTTTATTACAGAATATCATTAACAAGCAGTTGAACAGGTACCTGATAAAATGTCTGCTTTTATTTTACACTATATTCTTTATAGTATTTTGCTGCAGATCCTAATCTTTACAGCTACATTTTTCATCATTTTGATACTTTGCATTCCTCTGTATCATAAAATTTGTACGAAAGCAACATAAATACACATGGATGAGAGTAAGTGTGGCACAAAATGGGATATTAATGAAAAGGATTCTATTAAGCCAAGGAAAAACAAGTATTAGTATTGGGCAGTATGTATTTTATTATGTTTCTTGGTATTTATTTTGACTATGATTTAAAATTAAACAGATGCAGAGATCTGGCTGTAATACTTGACTAGTTTTTAAGTAAATAATGTGTTTTCAAAATATTTCAAGCCGACTAAGAAGGTAAAAACAGACACAGAGGCAAAGAGATGGAGTGTAGAACTGACTTTAATGTCATAAAATACAAATAAAGAAAAGAAATTAAAAGTTAGCTGTTAAAATCTTTGTCTGTACAGTATATCATACTTAGTGCTGCCAAAAATGAAGAGGCACATGTGATAATATAAACTGTAAAACATGTTAATGTGCTACATCAGTTATAATTAGTAAACCTTTAATAGTAATAATGAATATAATATTGTGCAAATATTGAAGTCTGTAAACCAAGTACATAGAAAAACTCAAAATAATAGTGACTTGAACCTTATTTTGTGGGTAAACAGTAGTAATGTAAAGGAAATAAGAAATAATGCATAACAGAAGATTAAAACGAAAAAGTATTTATATTCATTCAAATTTGACTCATTCCCATGTTATTGAGAGTAACTGACAGCTCAGCTCCCACAGCTTCTGCGCAGTCTCGTCGTTTTTACCAGCCGCCGAGCAGTCGGCAGGAGCACAGTCGCTAAAAACAAAGGAAGAGAAAAGAAACTTCAAATTAAAATGAATCTGGGTCTTTCCCTGAAACTGGGTTGATTTTGGTATCGTTTTAGTTTTTTAGGCCCAATAAGAAAAGAGACATTTAGACATATTTCCCCCCAGGACGTACCTAATGATGACTGTGATATTTCTAATAAAATATTAGGACAAAAAATAGGACCAAAATTGGGACAGGAAAAGCTACCTAGGTGTCAGTGCATTTTAACTTGAAACCATGGCTGTAAATAGTCTTATATACCGCTATAAATAAAGACACTGTTAAATTTGATGATCCTAGTGGATTTTCTTATTCAGACATGCAGGTTTTTCTTGAATCTCAGTCTCATTCACGGTTTCGTGCGTAACCCATCGTGTCCATTTGAGTTAAGTGCAGAACCTGCCCATTTAAACACAAATAAATCACGAGTGATTTTGCCTCTGCCTTGCATATTTACTTCAATTCCCAAAATGTACCTGAGAGAGAATAAAAAGATATTTAAAAAAAACAGCAGTGCGTAATTTTCACGTCCTTTTCTCCTATGTTACGTTGGGGGAGTCATTGCATGTAGAATCATTTGTGCACTGCTGGAATACTGACTAGTTACAATTTTAGGGGAAAACTCAAATATTACTGAGCTGTCTGTAGATTTGCATTGTGTAATAGTGTGGGTGTTGGGGAAAAAACCTGAAAGAAAAAGATGGGGGAGTTCATTATAGAAATCCGGTGTCCGTGCCACATGTGGGTTTTTGTATAAGCATGTCAAATAAAAATGTGTTATATGTGAAAAATTGTTTCTCTTTTATCTCAGAAAAAAATATTTTTAAAATAGACACAAAGTGCTTCCAAACTTGCTTCATAACATTAGTCTAGATCTCGTTTGAGTTTTTAGCCCCTCTGTTCTACTTTTAGGAACCAGTTTCATAGAAGCACCCAGATGTTTAGGTCTGAGGCTGTGGACATTTATGCAAGACTGAACTGCCCACATGTGATGAACCTGTTAAAACAGGTGTGGATGTTTTACTGTGTCTTGGGCCAGAAATAGGAACTGAACAATCTCTTTCTCTTTTTTTGAGTGTATTATTTTTTTTTTTTTTGCTTCCTTGAATTTTCATTTCTATATTATGTTGTGCAAAGAAGTCAGTTAGTAGCAATCAGGAAGCTTGTACTGATTCCATGTTAAAAATAAATGAATAAAAAAAAAAAAAAGCAGGGAATCTAGACTCTAGGAGGCCAAACCCTGCTGCTGTACCTGTAGTATCCACCGCTCTCCTTCTCCAGCGTCGGCTCCACGGCGCAGTAAATGCTGGTCTGCGCTCCCTGAGTTGAGTTTTTGGTGAAGGGACTGACAATCTTCATTACCAACTGCTGGGGCCCACTCAGGTGGCGCCACAGATCCGTCTGGACGACTCCGGGGTGAAGAGAGTATGTCGTCACACCTGTGCCTACAGAGACAAATCCACACATGGTTCAAACAGTTGGAACAAAAATAAAACCTTCGACATGAAGTTGCTCAGCTTCGACACAGACCCTCCAGTCTTTTAGCCAGTGAGCGCGTGAAGAGAACGTTTGCCAGTTTGCTCTGCGAGTACGCCCCCCTTTTGTCATAACTCTTCTCGCTGTTGATGTCCTCCAAGTTAATGGAGCCCCACGAGTGAGCCATGGACGACACGTTGATAATCCTGGCCGGTGTTGATTTTTTAATCAGGTCCAGCAACAAATATGTCAACAAGAAGTGGCCTAGAGGAAGAAAAATTAAGAAAAAGCTTATTTAGATAAAGGAGGTTTAAAGTTAGAAAAGCAACAATGCATTATTAACCCTTTAAGCGCCAAAGCAACATAACTGAATGAAACAGACAATGGCTCCAGATGGTTATCAACTGATCTGCCTGGTAAATTAAAATTAAATAAATAAATAAATAAATAAAATCCATACTGGCTGTCTGTCAGCAACTCATGTTTCTCAATAAAACTGTCTGATCTTTTCATGAAGTGCTTTTTGAATATTTTAGAAAACTGATAAAGCACTGACACTGGTCTATAATTAATAAAATGGTCTTTATCTCCTGCTTTGTAAATGGGAACAACTTTTTTTTTTTTTACAGGCTTCTGCAGCTCTATTAATAAAAGAAGTAATGAAATACTGGGGAAATCGTTCCATGTCTGCCCCCTAGTGGGCATCACATGTATGAGGCTGGTTCCACAGTGCCAACATAAGCAGGAAACCCTGGTCTATGGGTGTCAAACATATGGCCCACGGGCCAAAACTGACCTGCCAAAGGTTCCAATCTGGCCCGCAGGATGAATTTGAGCAAAAGATGACACTGAAGATATTAATAGTCAAGTGTGTCAAACTCATTTTCGGTCCAAACTCTAAATTCCAACAATATTGTGTCTGTTACTAAATGTTTTGTATCTTTGTAGATCCACTGTGATCCACATAAAATGCACATGCATAAATGATAAGTAGAGGCATAATATTGCACTTCAGATTTTTCAGGTTATTCATGTACATTTATATTGTGCAAACTGCAATGTAATAAAAACAGACAGAGTAAGTACACCTCCTAATAACCTCAGCGCTGCTTCTTTTTGACAACAAAATTGTCATCAATACTAAATGTTACAACATGATGTTGGCCTATGAAAAATCAGTTCCTTACAGAAAAATAAAACAGTGTTGATCCAGTACTACTAGGTATGACTATGAAAAAAGCAGTGTTTCTTTAATTTTTACAGATGTTTTTAGTTGAAATCAGGGGGGAAAATGTAAGACCTTAAAAATACACACATTCCTTTTGCAGCTCTCTTGTCTAGGGCGAAGTCAAAGGAATCAATAAATAAAAAATACATGAACCTGCATCATTTCATGTCACAAAGATGAAACCCCTTTTCCAAGCTTATGTTGAGCCACAGAGTAAAAGAGTAGAATCTTAACTGTGATCACTGATTACAACTGTCACTAACAGATCAATCCCACATTTCTTTCTGAAATCACTAATGAGCAGCCAAAACACCCTGTCATGGGGTAGATTTTCCACAGACTGACACCAGTGTTCAGGCACAGAGGTAGAATTATTGTTTACTTTACTTAAAAAAGAATGGCCCATTCTTGCCCTCTATATCCTTAAGTCATTTCTTCATCATACAGATTAAGACACTAATGGTTTTACTTACCAAAGTGATTGACACCGATCTGCATCTCAAATCCATCTGCCGTCTTCCCATAAGGACAAACCATCACACCAGCATTGTTGATGAGAATGTTGAGTTTTGGCTCCTCTACGGAGAAGAACATACACAAATCTTTTAATCTATTCCAACAACTGTTTGCGTTTCTATGGGCAAATGTGTTCAGATCCATACCTCTGTTAATGTTTTCAGCAAACTCCCTTATCGACTTGCTGTCTGCCAAGTCAAGTTTCATGCAGACAACGTTTTCATTGCTGGAGCTTTCGATGACTTCTTTCACAGCAGCCTGAGCTTTCTCCATATCCCTGCACGCCATGATGATTCTGGCTCCTAAACAGGAAAAGAAAAAGCAGTCAAATACACTGTCAAGACAAAAATAGTCCCATATGCAATATTTTGTTGGACTATCTTTAGCTTTGAATACAGGACACGTTCACTGGGACATCCTTAAAAGCCATGCACTGCATATGTAATATCACACATTGAATGTCACAGCATTTGTCCATTGATAACTACATTAATTTTGGTATGATTTTTGATAAGATTTTGTATTGATGGGAGAATGAAACCACTATGTAAAGACTTCTTCATTGTCTTTATTCTCTCTATCAAACTGATGGTTGTTTAAGGAATGAGAAGCTACTCACTGCATCAGTTAAAGGGTAACGAACTACAGCAATTATGCAATAGAAAAATCTGAACTATTTGCCTAGTTAAATCCATGTAGGGAATTTTTTTGCCAGGCTGTGTATAACAGCACAGGTCATATCTTTATAGATACTGTGATACTTGTATACAGATACTCAGATAATACATGGCTGAAGAGCTCCCCCTCATGACAAATGTGTGTATCACGTGTACAGAAGTTCACAACAACAGCAGCAGCTTTATGGTGAAGATTTATCCATTAAAAACATTAAATGTTATATTCTTGGTTTTATTTCCCAATAATAATTTAGTTTTAATTTTTTTTTTGCTTTTGATCCAAACCATTGTAAAATCATTCCACCAAGATATTAATTAAAAAAATATATACTAGAGCTCTAGTGGATGTAGGATATTTATATAGTTGTGTTTAGTGACTTTCATTGCTCATAAAGCAATATTTATACATAAATAAAATAAGTCAGACTCAACCAAACTAAAACCCAGCAATGATAACAAATACAGACACATATACAGGAGACAAGTTATACAAATTTTCTCAAATTATATCATCTTCTTATATTATCGCAATAAGTCAATTAATTATTTTCCTCAAGTGTACAGGCTAATTTTGTGCCAAAGTCAAAGTTGGAAAAAAAAACTCTTCATAAGCAGTGTAATTAGAGAATATCTATGTGAAAGATGCAGTATATTTTGTGATTTAAAGCATTCCTTTCAGTCAAAATGTGACAAACATGGTTAAAAACATCTAGGTAGAATATTCTACACCAAAATACATTCGAGTTAATCTTATTAAAACAACATAATATTGAAACATTTTGCAAGTATTTTAGATGACAATGTCAAGACAATAAACACAAAAAAGAAAAACATATAGAGACCATAATTTTAGGTACTGTTGATTCCTGGACAAAATAAGTAAAGTTCATACCACACTTACCCTTTGGTAAAAACAGTTATAATGTCAAATCCACTGTGGGCTATTAAGTGTTTCCACATTCTATGAAATACATTGTCTTGGGATTAAAACATGTCAAGTACGTCTAAGTATTTTTATGAAGATGAGCAATACACCTCAAGTAGATTTAATCATTCAGATCTATGCTCCAGCTTTTATTTGTGTGTCTGGAAGGCAATATTTACTCAGTAGGTCTGTGCTGTTACCACACTGCTCAATAATGCAGTCGAGCAGTGACTAGTTTTTAAAGAGTAACTATGACACAGCAAAAACACACACTGTTCTCAAAGCTGACCAGTGTGTGTTTGTCCTTTAAACCTTTGATCCATGACAAGCCCACCTCTTTTAGCCAGGTCAATGGCGGTCTCTTTGCCAATGCCGGTGTTGGCTCCAGTGATGACCACAGTTTTGTCTTCCAGTCTCTGAGCTGAGGACCAGGAAGGCCGGAAGAAATTTCTGAGGAGTTGAGAAATCAGTGATAGGTGACTCAACCAACAAGTGTGTGTTGAAAAAACAACGACGAAGCAGCCTAAAACACCACAAAACACAGTTAACTTCACAACAACGAAAAGGAAAAAGAAAACCCGTTTACTTTTAGTTTAACTTATATTATATTATTATTATTTTTAGCTAACATACCATAATTGAGCTCAATATCTGGCAACATCAGGTAATGTTGATTAAAAACAACCTCATTTCTTTTACTGTCTCTACAATTTTCACTAATATATAACGAGTGCTTACCTTATAGTCTGCATCTCAATGGGTAACAGTCAGTTAGCTTGGATAAAACAAAAAAACTTATAACCTGAAATGTATGATAATTCTTAGACGTCCAATTCAACAGGACCTGAAACTCACAAACTCCCTAGAAAGCGCTTATATATTAAAACGCCCAAATACGGAAGTATTAGTCGGTAATATCTTGACAGGCAGTGATTTGAGCCAATCAAAAGCGGGATCATTGTTCGCGGTGAGCTTTAATTGGCTGGGTGTTGAGTTTGGGTCCGTCCTTTAAGGTGTGTGCATTTGATTATTGCACAAGGTTACACCGGACAGACAGGGAGCTGACGAAAGACATGAGTTAGACGTAAAGAATGTGTTTATTGCGTTATTATTTCAATTGAAAATTGACACACTTTAGCATATTCTTGGCCTGAAATGTATTAAAACAGTCAATTTATTAATATTAACCCTTTCATGCATAATGGTTACTCCAGTGGACAGCTTTTCTACAGCTGCTCTCTTGTATATTTTATATGCATATTATATTTTTAGATTTTGTTTTAGTTTCATATCAGCCAACACAGTGGACACTTATGCATCATCCAAAAACACTGCAATTCATACCATTACTGTAACTTTGCTGTTCTTGATAAACATGATCTGCACTAACATGTTTGAGTGTAAATCAATTGTTAATTGTTGGACTGTAAATAATTTTTTTTTTTTTTTTTTTTTTTTTTTAATACAAAAAGGTTTTTTTTTTTTTTTTTTTTCTCATATTATCTCCATGAGGTGAGTAATAACTAGTATTAGAATATGTTAAAATGTGAGAAAACATCAGTTTAGCAGCATTAAACATGTTTTTATTTCATTGTTTTTCATATCACTTATTGGGTTTTAAATACATGTTTCTTTGCTTCAAGAATAAAATTCATGGTGTAGCTGAGTGGACAATTTTGTAAATCTATGAAAAAAAAAACCCCTCAGTCTCTTTTTTTTTTTCATGCCTAAGGATGAATAAAAACACTAAAAAAAACAACAAAACAAAACAAAACAAACAAAAAAAACTCGACTAAGGTTCTCATAATTCATGCATGAAAGGGTTAATATAGTATTTTAAAAATTAAATGTATAAGAGACAATGAGAATTAATGAAGTTTATAGGTAATAGTCTAGGAAATTTTTATGAGGGTTTATAAATTAACAAATTAATTCAAGGGTTAAATCATGGTATTTGAAATCTCTCTGACGGGACATTTTAGAGACAATTTGACAGATTAGTGTTGCTAAATGACCCACATTTTTTCCCTTTAAATTCATTTTATTGGCTAAAATTTAGAGGTCTTATTTATGTCTTTGTGCGTAAGAAATCAATATAAGTGAATCCCCAAAGGAACTTTGTGTTGGTAAATGCAAGTTATGCAAATTTACAGGATTTCAGTTCTGTTGCAACATGTTGATGGTCATATGAACTATGTTTTCAGCTCAAAAATGTCCAATTTCATCACAATTAATGCTATATTTTCATGTCACAAATGGCCAAGTTATATTTGAACTGAATTTACGTGAAAAACAAATATTCTATTCTTTTAGATTCCCCAATTTTTCTTACAAGATTATATCCTACATATCACATGTTTTATTTTTACAGGTTGCAGTATGGAGTATGGTGCTGATCCATCCTGCTTATGTTACGCCAATACATACATTCAGAATGTCACACGTCACTTTTTAAATCAACAGTTTTCTAATAATAAGCATTTTTTAAAAATAAAGAAATAACAATTCTATATTGTTATTTACTCTTTAGTATGATGATAAACTATACAATAAATAATTCTGATCCTAGTTTTTGCACAGGGATCATTTGTGGAAACGGTGACATGGCTGTTGAGCATCAGTATGATGGGATCCGTAACAACCATGTCACATCCGTCCACTGCCACATTTTGTGTTTTTGTGTCAGCTGTTATTGTTTTAGATCCATAATACTAACATTTATGAATAAGAGGAGAATTAGCAATAGTAAGTATATAAGTTTATTCCTAATAAAGTACTGGTGCTGACCAGATCATCATGGGTAATGTCACGTCTGTCCACCAGCAAAAGTTTTCACATACACGTGCTATTGAAAATCCAATATTTCTGAAAATAGAGCTTCCACTGTCAAATAATAGCAGTAGTCTGTGCACAAATGTATTAGCATTATTTCAACACAGTTCTATGCATTTCTTACAACTTTTTTTTTTTGACAAAAATGGCCACTCATTTGACCCCCTAAGTAAACTTTAGCCGATGTGCTTTAGTTGGACCATAAGGGATTATCCAAAACAAGGAGCTACTTTATATAGTGAAATAAATGTTGCAATGGCAATCAACTAAAGTTCACTCTCTAATGAGACATTACGGTGTTTTGACCCTTAATAACCTCCCAAGACCCTGGAAAATACAAGTTTGTTTTTTTTTTTTTTTACATTAAATAATTGCCTTTATCGTAAACAGCAGCACCCAACAGTTTTTTCAGATGCATTTTGAAAATTTTTATGGAATGTCCTTTGCTGTGGACAGCGTTTTTGTTTTTGTTTTTTTCTTCAATAAAGCTGTGAAACTCTTGTCCCCTACAGAGGACAAAAATGCATTGTTGGGTCTCAGGAGGATATTTATTTGTTCATTCTCTTTTCTGCAGATACAAGAAAATACAGGAAATATGTGCACAGGCTTAAAAACACACAAGAAACTGAATTGAATGACTTCTAAAGGTTACAGTCATGTAAAGTGCAAAGTGAGGTCATACTAAATACTACCACTTTGGTTTATAGAAGCTGGTTTTTCCCAAAACTTTAATTTTTAATGCTGTAAAACTTCCCATGTATCCAGATTATATGTTAATACATGTGTGGTCATTGTACTAAACCACAGGTGTCAAACTTGCGGCCCGGGGGCCAAATCTGGCCAGCCAAAGGGTCCGGTCCAGCCCTTGGGATGAATTTGTAACATGCAAAAATTACTCTAAGATATTAACGATCCTTTTAGTTCAGGTTCCACATTCAGACCAATTCAATCTCAAGTGAGCAGGACCAGTAAAACATGACAACTCCAAATGTTTCTCTTTGTAAATGTAAATATTTTCATGCATTTACAACAAAACAAAGTATAATTTTGCAAAAAATGTGAATAACCTGAACAAATATGAACAACCTGAAATGTCTTAAGAAAAGTAAATACAATTTTAACAATATTCTGCCTGCTACTAAATGTTTTGTATATTTGTAGATCCACTGTGATCCATAAGTTTTAATATTTATATGCAAATGATAAACTGAGGCAGAAGATTGTTAAAATTACACTTATTTTTTCAGTTTGTTCATGTTATTCACATTGTTTTAAAATATAGTTTATAGATCTAAACCTGTTCATTATGTAAATTTACTTTTTTCGCTCTACAACACAGAGAAAAGGTTGGAGTTGACCTTATTTATATATTATTATGTTATTATTTTACTAGTTCGGCCCACTTCAGATCAAATTTAGCTGAATGTGGCCCCTGAACTAAAATGAGTTTGACACCCCTGTACTAAACCAACAAACCAAAACAAAACAAAAAAAAAATCAGTACCACAGTTTGACCACTGACCAGCAGATGGCAGCCCAGGACCATTTACTGTCATTACTGAGACATTCCACTGCTTCCACACCAGCCCATGTTCCTGTGTTATGTCTATGGGCAGATTAACAGGTTGGTATTTGGGTAAATCTTATCCTTGGCTGAAACCACACTTCCCTTGCAAATTACTTTCAGAGAAAAAAAAAAAAAAAATCTGCAATCATTCAAGAGACCATTAATGTTTCATTCATAAAGATCCCATACTCGACTGGAGCACACACTGGGATTTTTTTTTACACTGTGGACAGAATGTGATCATTACAACAGGAAACATAGTGCCAGTCATCAGCTGATTGTGTGTAAGCGAACATTTCCTTCCCCTTTTTCTGTGCTGGATCAGTCAGAGAAGAAGTAGTTGTGCGTACGTGATTGCTAACATGAAATTTTTATGTGAAAGAGAGGTCAAAAATACAACCAGAGGACATATATAATTATCCACTATATTTAGAAACAAGTGGTCAGATTCCAGTTTGTATGCAGTTGTTGTACTTGTACCACCTTTAACCTCCTTTCAGAAGCAAGTGGTGGCAGATGGGACAGGAAGTGGTTGTAAGTGGGTGTTGATTTGTCGTGTACTGTATAAAAACATGACTTTATTGAGGTCAGCACTATGTGACAGGAACTCTGAGCTTTAACAGCACATGAGAAAATCTAGCCACTGACATAAATATGATTGTGGTATTTCTGTTCAATTCATGATCTGTCTCATTATTTGTTGTTCTGTGGATGCCGTCCGCCCTTCTTACTGTATGTTTGTGTTGTTGATGGGACACTGTGTTTTGTCATTAGACATAACAGTTTACCTCAGCATACTGGCGCCACATCAGCAGCTTCCTTAGGCTGAAGACAATGGAGAGGCAAGAGGATGCATTGAATAAGCAACAAGGACAATCCATTAGCTATAATGAGACTATTGACCAGTGTTTGGCAGATGGAAAACAAAAGGATGCGGGTTTTTATTTTTATACAGATGGAGGAAGCACAAATAAGCAAGTCAGTCTGACGAGGACTTCCTGTATTGATGATTGGGATGAATAGGAAAGTTGAGCAACAACTGCAAAATGACTTGCGTTAAAAACATTGTGTAATTTAAAAAAAAAAAAAAAAAAAAATGGCACTAACAGATATATCTACAGGGGTTGGACAAAATAATGGAAACACCTTAAAAAATCAACAAAATATAATTTAATATGGTGTAGGTCCGCCTTTTGCGGCAATTACAGCCTCAATTCTCTGAGGTATTGATTCATACAGCTTGTGAATTGTTTCCAAAGGAATTTTAAGCCATTCTTCAGTTAGAATACCCTCCAACTCTTTTAGAGACGATGGTGGTGGAAGTCGACGTCTTACTTGAATCTCTAAAACTGACCATAAATGCTCAATAATGTTGAGGTCTGGGGACTGTGCCGGCCATACGAGATGCTCAACTTCATTAGAATGTTCCTCATGCCATTCTTTAACAATTCTAGCTGTATGGATTGGGGCATTATCATCTTGAGGTGAACGTGTTTCCATTATTTTGTCCAACCCCTGTATTTACTTTGTTAACCCTGTAAAGCCTGAACCATGAAATCATTTACAGAAAATTTTAGGTCTTTGAAACTGAAACTGGAGCCTTTATTGGGCCTTCTGAACAACCCACATTTTTTTTTTTCCAAATATCAATTTCCATGCATGAGTTTCAATTTTGTATCATATTTGATACATCGGGTCTCAATGCTCAAATATTATTATTTTTGAACAAACAAAAACATATTCTAACACAAACATGTCTAACAAATTGGTAATTCCTTTTCAAAACTGGCAAAGTTCTTCCTCCTTCCTCATTAATGACAGTCTTGTAGTGTCATTGCAAAGGCCTCTGGTGAACAACTTCCTCCCCCCTGGTGGATTATCTGTGTATTGCATGTATCTAATTGTATACATCAGGTTTTTCAAGAAAAAAAATATCACACTGATCATGTAGAGGGCTTCAAAACTCATGTAGCAAATATGATACATTTGGTGTTACAGGGTTAACTGTGGTTTACATACAAATGACATTTTAGAGTCCCATTATTTGCACTGTACCTAGTCAGTTAATCGTTGCTGCCACTGGTGACCAAAAGCATCTACTGATCTGAAATGTTTATTACTTTTGGACCAGTAATGCTATCAATACATGAAAATAATTCAGGTTTCTCAACTTTTCAGCAGTACCAAATGTGTCTCATATGGACTTTGTTGTGAACATGGACATATCATCATGTTCTGCAATAGTGACTCAGCAGCAAACCCATGTAGTTTGACCACAAATGCTTGTTTTTATGTTCGGTTAATGACTTTTTTTTTTTTTTTTGGCTGAAAAAGTGAATTTTTCAGTCTTCTCTGTTTTAGTTTAATAGCCTTTGCATTTACTCCAGTCTACTTGGTCAATGAATGATATATAGGAAAATACCAGATTTACTGAAAATGCCAAATGCAGGGAATAATATAAATGTTAAATTCATTTGGAAGTCAGCAGAAAAATAGTTTTAGGACTTACATTAACTGACAGATACTTTAACCCCCCCCCCCCCCCCCCCCCCCCCAAAAAAAAAAAAAAAAAAACACAAAAAAAAAAAAAGGGGAGGCAAGGGGTATTGTTTTTGGTTCGGTTTGGTTTTCTGTTTGTTAACACATTAGCATCTAAACTACTGGTTGAATTGACACCAAATTAGGTTTGTAGATTGCCAGTAACCTGGAATTGATGTGACTGCATTTTGGGAAAAGTAAGTCAAAGTTAAAATTTTTTATGAATTTTTAAAATCTCCTTTTTTTCTATGTACTTATAATGGCTGAAATGTGTCTATGCTGTCTATGTCTACGCTGACATCAGCACACACATAAACATAATGACATCAGCTGGATCGATGCCAAAATAAGATACAATATGTGTGAGGGGCGGGCTTTGTTTGATTAATTAATCGGAATCAGTAAACATTGTTAATTGTTTTGTTTTTCTTTCTTAAGAAAAAAAAAATCAAATTCAAGCCTCTTAAGTCTGAATACTTTCCTCTTTTATTACAGTGAACTGAATATTGTTATAGTGACTTTCTTCACTATTTTCCCGACCCATCAATTTTACTGACAAAATAACTGAGAGATTAAGAAAATAATTGACCAATTAATCAATTAATCAACAATGTTAATAAAAATAGCTTGGATTGAGTTCCACTTTCTCATACTCAAAGTCATAAGAGATAATTCAATGAAAAACCAGAAAAACTTCCTATATTTACAGATAAATGAAATATTTTCAATAGAACAACACAGTAAATCCCTCCATATTATATCAGCTCATCAACATCATGTGCAATTATTTTGTAAATATGTAAATTATCTGTATGAATGTATAGAAAAACATATTCAAATAGTGGATATTTTATTGTTGTAAATACTGTAATTTCCCCACAGTAGGATCAATAAAATCACACCTTATCTTAACTTACCTATCAAGTGGAAGTGATAGATTGATTAGATAGAATGATAGATTGTTAGATTAAAGACCCAACATTCACCTTTGATGGTTTAAAACAAAACAAATCTTTATGTGCCATGTGTAGTATTTTCTTTTACTACTGAACACAAGATGTCTCCATCATCATGAAAAATGGTCGTCCATCACTGGGGCGCCGAGGTCACCAGGTCACACTGGTGTTAGGTTGCATATTTGGACCCTGAGCGCCCCTTCCACACCTGTGACGTCATGGCATCGTACAGGTTTTAACCTCATGTTTGCTTTTCTGCAAATGTGAAAACAGCCTTCTAGTGCCAGTGTGTCTGCGCCGTAAAGGTCAAATATGCAAATCAAATATTTGAGCGGAAGATGTGAACAATTTTATGATGCTAAAACTTAAATAGCAGATCAAATGTGTGTGTTTTTTCTTTTTTTTTTTTGGAGGAACACGTTTTGGCTGCAGTTTTATAGCTGATATAAACAGGTATACAGTCAGTAGGTTGGTAGTACAAGCAGTAATGTTTATATTACAACAATGTCTTTCCAAGGTCACTACCCACATTCTCTCCTATGACACACGCCGGCGGCCGACAGTCTGCTTTGTACACTGAGCTCTCATCTACTTAACCTCAAATTATACGAAGCTGCAGGAGACGCTAAACATCTCCCAGTGTCCCCATCTCCTGCTATCACCTTTACAGTACAGACAAACCTCAACTATTTGACCCATCTCCCGTTTTCTGTTTAGTCTAGCTCCCCCGCCATGCCTCCGTATTTGGTTTCTCACCCTCTTAGCCTCCCTCACCTCTTCGACTGGTTACATAACACATAAACGGTGCCATTCATTTGCTCAAACTGATCCCATCTCCCACTTGTAATGGTTTCTTCAACTGCTGCTGCAATTCACTGAGATACCAATCTATACCTTCATAATTACAGCTTTTTTTTTTTTTTTTTTTTTACCAGTAGTGTTGTTACACACCAGATGACAAACTCCTTCATCTTAACCACCGTGCTGTCGACTCAAACACACTGTTGCATTTAACTCAGCCACGCCAGTTCCCTCAATAATAGGGCTGAAACCATTTTCTCACCACTTTTCATTTTCTCTGAAGAAATTAGCCTTTGCAAAAATTGTGAGGTCATTTAAAGGTTGTTCTGATGCTATTACAGTCTGAACAGTCTTTGAGGAATGGAAAGTGTTTCCTCCCTTGCGCTTATAAATCTTACAATTTGTTCATAAAAACTTGCACATGATATAAATTATGCTTGATCAGCATAACCTCAGACGGCAAGAGGATTATAAATTGTGTAATAAATCGTTTGTCTTCCACCATTAAACATGCAAGTTTAGCAACAAAAGACATGAGGCTTTTGAAAACCATTTTCTGTAACCTCATTCTAAAGCAGGGGTCTCAAACATGTGGCCCAGGGGCCAAATGTAGCCCGCCAAAGGTTCTAATCTGGCCCCTGGGATGTTTTTGCAAAGTCATAAATTCCACAGTCTTGAACTGAATTAAGCAAAAAACAAAATCTTGAATTAAGGAAAAAATGTTGAATTAAGCAAAAAAAAAATCTTCAAATAAGTAAAAAAAAAATCTTCAACTACGCCAAAAAAAAAAAAATCTTCAATTAAGCAAAAAAAAAAACTTAAATTTTGCAAACAATCTTGAATTAAGCAAAAAATCTTGAATTAACAATTTCAAATTTTTTTCGTTTTAGTGCAAAAAATAGCATTAAATTATGAAAATATCTACATTTTACAAACTATCCTGAAATAACAAAATGTGAATAACCTGAACAAATATGAACAACCTAAAATGTCTAAAGAAAATTAAGCAAAATTTTAACTATTTTTTTGCCTGTTACTCAGTGTTTAGTGTCTTTGTAGATCGGATCCATAATGCACATGCAGAAATGATAAGTTGAGGCAGAATATTGTTAAAATTGTACTTATTTTTCTTAAGAAATTTCAGTTTTTTCAGGTTATTCACATCTTTTTTTGTTTGGATACTTTATAAAAGTGAGTATTTTCATAATTTAATGTTGTTTTTTTTCCTTTACACTAAAACAAAGACAAAAATTTGAAGTTGTCATTATTGATAGTTATTGTTATTATTTTACTGGTCCAGCCCACTGGAGATCAAATTGGGCTGAATGTGGCCCCTGAAGGAAAATGAGTTTGAGACCCCTGATCTAAAGAGTTCCGCAAATACACAGTAAAATCGCCAGTGTTTATATAACACTTAAAGAGTTAATTTTAACACTACCTCAGTGAACATATGGTCCCTATCTACAAAGTGTAAAATTTACACTGAACACAGAGTTACATTTCCAGAATGAACTTTACTCTAGTAAGAGTTAATATTTTACACTACACTACTTAGTGTCAATCAAGTTTTACACTATGTGAGAAGTAACACCCATAATGTTATTCACATTCAACACTGAAGAGTTAAGTGTTAAGAAATAACTTTTCCAGTGTTAAACATACTTAACACTACATGTTGATTGATAAATTACTCCAAAGAGTTCTGATTTTTAACTGCCTCTTTCCAGTGTTACATATGATGTACTATAGTCCCAGTTTCTGCAGGGGTGAAAAAAAGATACAATTATTTCTGTGCCCAATTTATTCCAAGGAAAAATGAAATATTGCAATTAAAAGTAAACATTAAATGACATGTAAAATGAAAGCCGCCGACCTGATATCACGTTATCCGTTTGAATTTCGGTATTTGAAATCACATACCCAACATTGACAACAATGACATAACTATATTCTTGCACACAGATTCTGCTTGGATTTATTTACACAAACTTACCGCAGTTTTTCGATGCGCGGAAGATGGCGATGCCAGAGTCCAACTTCTCACTCAGTTTGAGCTCAGAGGTTGGTGGGTGGGGCTTTTCAGAGTCATTATTTTTTAACACTGAAAGGTATCTTGCTCTTATTGGTGTTGAACTAACTTTGAGAGAGTCAGTTTACTTTAACACTGAATATATGACACTGACAGTGTAAAACCTCTGTTAACTCCAATTATTTTCACCAACACTGGAAGTAATCTTGTTAAATTTTATTCTGTCCATTGTTGGAATAACTCTGAAAGAATTAAAATACTTTGACACTGCATTTTTTACACTGGCAAATTTACTGTGTAATGTACAAATAGTATGCTGGTAGACTGAGGTTTGCAGAGCCTCCATTCACCCATGTGAGCAGATATTTGGTCTAGATTTCATGCCAAAACCACTTGTAAGCTACCGGCCCAGTACCAAATATCAAAAGCCCACCTGTGGTTTTTCTCCAGGAGTTATTTATGACTAGACTGTATATAAATAGTGGACAGAGGCTCCATGACGTCACTCATCGGTCTGTGAACTGCCAGGCTGAGCCTCAAGTTTGGCATTTTGGCCTTTGCCATCTTGGCTTTCTGGAAACACAAAAGCCCATATTATCTGAACCATATTAGAGGGTTGGATGGAGTCAGAGAGACTTGAGCTAACACTAACTTACTGAAAACACCAACTAACACTGTCATCTTAAAATCACCAACTGCTTTTGGCGACTTGTTAATGTGTGTAGTTGATGTGGTATCTGGTGCATTTTGTTGGCTAACACTCAGACGTATAATCCACTATGAATGAATGTTAACATTGGCTAATGTCACTAACAGGCTGGGTATTGTCAGTAAGTACCAGTAAACTTCATGACAGAATCCTTTGATGATCTTGTTACAGTAACTTCTCAACCACAACTACAGAAAAAAGAAAGTTTCATGCAATAAAAAGAAAAACATCATCTGACTCAGCTACCTAAACTATATATAATTACTGGACAGAAGAACCATGACATCACCCACTGGTTTCTGAATGGCTATTTTGAAGACTAGTTTGCAATTTAGCCATCGCAATGTTGGGTTTTTTAGAGGTGGAGGTGACCACATTTGGACAAAAGAGTGGAACCACTGGAGCCCAAGGAGTGAAGAAGTGAACTAATACTAGTGGTAGATTAGTGACTCTGTTAAAAGTTGCCTAAACATCATCAGGAATTTTGTAACACAGTGTAATTTTAATTAGGGATGCACCAATACCACTTTTTTCCAGACCGATTACGAGTACGGTTACTTGCCGATACCGAGTACCGATATAAGTACTTGATAATCCCATTCCAGTTCTTAGTTCCTTTTGTAAATGTGCTTTATTGTTGTTGTCATTAGTCTGACTGGAAAAGAGCGCCACTCTGAATTAACCATACTGGACAAATACCATGAAAAGAGTAAAGTTTTTTGAGAAGAAGAAGAAGAAGAAAGTCAGTAATAACAAACATGGAGACGACAGAGGCAACACTACTGTGATACTAATATTGCAGCGTTTTCACAGGTAAGGTTTAAAAGTTTAGCTTCAGCAGGTAGAGAAAAGAGAAATGAGTGATAAGTTTCGTTTTCACTTCTGTTGGCGGCGGTCCGCACCACTCTGTACTCCCACTGGTATTCTCCGTCTGGGTACACATCCGCCAGCACCTGGAAAACAGATGGAATGTACGCAGAGGACGGACAGAACGCTGCGTCTGTGTCTGTAACGTTACTTGCAGTCAGTGTTACTTTTATCACCGTCATTTATTTTTGAAAAATCTCCACACTCTTCACACTCACACACATTATTCCTCCTCCTCGTACCTGCTGCACTGAACTGTGAATGTCAAACGGCCGTAAGTGGTATCGGTGCATTTGTATCGATATCTTTTACGAGTATGAGTATGAGTACACACACTAAGTATCAGAGCCGATGCCGATACTCGTATCGGTATCGGTATTTTAATGGAACCTGTTAACCACAAGGGGGGCTGTCTGTCACAAATAAGGCATTATTAAACTAGAAAAGCACTAGAAGAGCGCAGACCTCCGCCAAGGCAGGTCAATCCCCCCACCCACCCCCCCAATCACCACCAAAATGTAATCATTTGTTCCTTGTGCCAGTATCAACATTTCCAGAAAATTTTATGAAAATCTGTCCATAACTTTATGAGTTATCTTGCTAACAGACAAACAAACAGACAGACAGACAGACAGACCCCGATGGAAACATAACCTCTGCTGTTACACTTGGAGGAGGTAATAAAGTGAAAGTCCCAAAGTTAGATTCAGAAGACATGCAGACCTGTCAATTAAAGGCAGACGTCAACACCCCCTGAGACCTGAGATCTTATACTTTAATTAACAAGAAAAGCACTCGGAGAGCACAGACCTCTGCCAAGACAGAGCTACCTCCCCCCCCGATCATCACCAAAATTTAATCAGTTATTCCTTGCGTCAGTATCAACATTTCCTGAAAATTTCATGAAAATCCATCCATAACTTTTTGAGTTATCTTGCTAACAAACAAACAAACACACACGCAAACACATGAAGCAAAGTGATCACAATACGTCTTGGCGGAGGTAAAGATGGACCAGCAGATCATTTATGAGAGTCCAAATAAAATGGATGAGACTAGAATGAGTCCTGGAAAAAAATGTTTGACTTTCTGCTTTTAGAGAGAAGTTCAGTGAGTCTATAGGAGCTGCATTATGAAGCCAACAGTAGTGACCATAAGTTGTGTTTCAACTATAAGATATTTCCTCATTTAGAGCTGATGTCCATGTCCCTTGGTCAGCAGCCTGTTGACCAGCCCACATGGCAGACATGGACAAACAACACCCGCCCACCTGTCACTCACAGTGGCCATAAGTGTAAGTTTTATCATCAGAATGGGGAAGTTATATAAGAACAACTGTTCAATCAGATCTGCCCCCTACCATCACTCATCTTCTGACTGCTTTATCCTTGAGAGGGTCACGGGGGTGCTGAAACCTCTCCCAGCTACCTATAGGAGAAGGTGGGGTTCACCCTGGATGAGTTCATTGTGATGAACTGGCAACTGCCTATGGACAATTTAGAATAACCAATTAACCTATCAGTGCATGTCTTTGGGGGGTGGGAGGAAGCCGGAGTACCTGAAGAGAACCCACACAAACATGTGGAGAACATGCAAACTCCACACAGAAAGGTCTTGGTGTTGGAATTGAACTCAGGACCTTCTTGCTGTGAGGCGACAGTGCTAACTACTGCTCCACCGAGCCGCCAAGCCCCCTACTCTAACATCATAATCAGTTCATGTGGTCCTCTCAGTTACTACAAGTTATAGGTAAAATGTGTTTTGTGAGGTCTAAATGACTTTGGCCTTTGGCGTTTGGACACCAATTAATCAGTTCATCTTTCCATCAGAGTATTATATTTCAACCAAACTTGTAGGAATTCCCTGGCTGTTCTTGAGATACTGGGTTTATAGAAAAGCTAAGGCCATGACATTAGGTCACGGGCAACCAAAGTCTTTTCAGATCGGTGAAAATTTTGCAATATTCTGACAAACCAATAACATGTTTTGAACTGACAGACTGATGGAACAAAACACCTTATAGAGATGTACCATGGATGCATTGGAATACCATAAGAAATTATTTATGGATTCTAAGAGTCTTGCAAGAAACTGAATTCCCACCCGGGGATCAATGTAGCTAATTGGTATCTGCATCTATATCTGTATCTAAAAAAAAAAAAATCAGTTCACAGAAAATTACCACAGAAAATTATACTGAAAATGCAGAATATAAAAAAACTACAGATAAAATATACAAATATACAAACAGATGTGTCAAGGTTGTGATTAGTGTAGTGTCCATGGAACTGGAGGACACGTCCTGGTTGAAGGTCAGAACGTCCACATGAGCTTCAAAAAAAAAAAAAAAAATTATATGTCCTAATCCAAAAATTCTGCTGCAATTTTGTGAAATTTAACACTGAGTGACTCACATGTACCAACGTGATATCATGACTTGCTTAAATATACAGGTCACTTTTAATTGGCGTGTGTTCTGTACTCATTATAAGCTTTCTGCGTGTATGTTTATGCCATTATCAGCCTCCTGTCCAACCTGAATTGATGCGTCAAATACCAAACACTGAGGGTTAGGGGTCAGAGTTGGCTTGGCATAAATTCACATGCTATCAAATGGCATTGAATAACAAGTGACAGGTTGAAAATGCGTAGGTATAGCACGCAAAATACCATAAGAACTGGTGTGATATATAAAGGTATTTCTCGATATCAGTCTCCTTGTAGAGTCTCCAGATATCCAGTGTTGGCACCTCCACATTAGGCTTAATTTTTCAGATCCAAAAGCAGCTGTTTGGTTGAAATTAAAAATACACTAAAAAGGAGAATGGGATGGATCAATTGGCCCTTTAGAATAAAACTAAAATAACCTGAAGAACACAACTCTGCCTTTCTTGCAGAAAACATGCACACATCTCCAGCCATTCACTTCATTTCCTTGACTGTGTGTTTTCATTTTTCATTTTCACCGCTTCATCTCGGTTGCAACATCCAGTGCATCCTATTTATGAAACCTCTGTGTGACAGTTCAAAAAACAGCAGCAGCACAGGGGGTGTATGTCGACACAAATCTGAAAACTCTGATGTGTTCTGTTCCCTGAGCTCATGGGGATAATTCAAAACAGCGTGGCACTGCGGTGAATTTAGGTTATTCTCTCCTTTGAAGGTGAACAGACATCCATTAAAGCCCAAGGAAACAGGCGTTGATGCTATTTATAGCACTGTCTCAAGGACTCAATACTGTATTTCATGAGATCCTTTGAGGAAACAGTGGCCTGTTTTAGTGGCTGCTTTGTAGTTAATATAACAGCAAGTCTAAGAATATTATCTAACAGCACAAATTTCAGAACAACTGGATGAAATATTATTCAGTGGAGCGTCACTGAACGTACTATGACACTAGTCGCTTTTCCATTGACCCTCAAATTGCGCAAATATAACTTGTGCATAAAAATTTACGTAATGGAAAAACGACAATTTCGCCCAAAGTCTAATTTTTCGATTAGAAGTTTTTGAGAAGTGGTTTTTCGGGCGTAGCGCAAATGGTGTATCATGCAAAACTGCAATGGAAAGACATGTTTCGTAACTAGAGTCAGGTCAATTAAAAAATCAGATGTTGACGTACATTACAACAAGCGAAGAAGAAGAAGAAACATGTCGCAGTATGTGTGGACACACCAGGAAACCCGATCATTTTTTAATTTAGCACGAGTTCGAGGGGTAATATATAAGAATAATGAGTATATCTGTAAATCAGCACCATATTTACATTCGTCGCCATGATTATGGAATGACTTCTCATGCCATGTCGTGATAATAAACAAACAAGTCATCGCATTTGTGATTTAATGGAAAAACCGACATTGCGCACTTCTGTTTTTTCGACATTTAGTAAATATTGCTAAAGTTTTGCGCAGATGTCCAATGGAAAAGCGACTATTATCAGTATTTCATGACATTACTAATAAGCAGGCCACTTTTTATGTCCTCTGACATAAACAAATCTAGAATACTATTTATGAACCTTTGTAATAATATATTTTATTTATTTTATTTTATTGGTTTATTTTATAGGGACCATGCACACTTATGAACATTGCTGTATAAAAAATACACCCATGTAAATATGCCAGAATTAGTAAAAATAACTACTTTTCATCTGCAGTCCCTAAGCAGGTGACAAAAACAAGACATAAAACAGCCAACATTAGAACATTACTTGTTCGCTATAAATAAAAAATAAATAAATAAATAAATAAAAATACAAATAATGATGACACAGGTATCATCAAAACAAACAAACAAATAATCAAAAAACAAACTGACATAGTGTGATCGCAGGGGCATTAGCCTATATCAGTGGTTTCCAACCTTTTTTTACTCGTGACCCCATTTTAACATCACAAATTTCTGGCGACCCAAGACATTGAAAACAGAGACATTTTTCTCTTGGAGATGTCTTAGCGGGGCCAGGCGGGTGAAGAAATATTTCCATTTTCTGTTTGGTCCAGTTTTGACCATCAGGTTGAAGTGTAGTAATGCATGCAGTTACGTGATCGGGTCAATCAAGATTTGCACTTTCAGATGTTTCATCCTGCATTTTATTTGAGCTTGATTTTTATTAGGAAAAATGTATGGTGTTTTAATTAATATGAAATATATATTGAATCATTAAAAAGTATTTTTTATCAGTAATTTATTTACTTTTTTTTTTTTTTTTAATCAATTACTAGAAATTTCAGGTGACCCCATATGAATTCCAGGCGACCCCACGTGGGGTCCCGACCCCAAGGTTGAAAAACACTGGCCTATACAGGGAGGGGAAGCAAAATTTACAATGAACATTTAGTTGTTTTTTCTCAGCAGGCACTACGTCAATTGTTTTGAAACCAAACATATATTGATGTCATAATCATACCTAACACTATTATCCATACCTTTTCAGAAACTTTTGCCCATATGAGTAATCAGGAAAGCAAACGTCAAAGAGTGTGTGATTTGCTGAATGCACTCGTCACACCAAAGGAAATTTCAAAAATAGTTGGAGTGTCCATAAAGACTGTTTATAATGGAAAGAAGAGAATGACTATGAGCAAAACTATTACGAGAAAGTCTGGAAGTGGAGGAAGCAACAAAAAACGTACCAAAGCTTTTATTAAAGCTCTCAAATCCAAAATCCTAAAGGATCCAACCAAATCCATGAGAAAAATGGCAATTGAACTTGAGGTAGACAACAAGACCGTTAGAAATGCAGTAAAATATGATTTGAAGTTAAAATCTTACACAAGAACACCAAAACACTTGTTGACAACAGCAACAAATCCAACTTTAGCAATTTTTGGGAATCATGTTTATGGCCGCCTTCTAGCCCAGATCTAAACCCTCTGGATTCTGCTGTTTGGAGCGTTTTAGAACATGCTACCAATAGAACATCACACAGCAATGTCGACTTTCTTAAAGATACTATTAAAGAAGAATGGGAGAAGTTGTCACCCGAATATTTGAGGAACACTTGCGCAAGTTTCAGGAAGCGTGTGAAGGCAGTTATTGAGAAAGAAGGAGGACACATAGAATAAAAACATTTTCTATTATGTCAATTTTCTTGTGGCAAATAAATTCTCATGACTTTCAATAAACTAATTGGTCATACACTGTCTTTCAATCCTTGCCTCAAAATATTGTAAATTTTGCTTCCCCACCCTGTACATTCACCTCTGCGCTTATAAACAACTAAACAGAGACAGTGTATGGGTGATGAAATGTACAGCATATATAACTGTATATAAACAGTGAAGTCACATTATTAGACTAACTAGCTTTCTTTCCTTCTGGCTTTCATTGCCATTCATGTTTGCACTAAGTAGGTCAGCAACAGCTTTTAAAATGCTTTAAAAAAGGTGCATTTTCTTTTTGTTGTTGCAAAATGACTAAAAAGACTGGAATTCTACAACTTTACTTAAGTAACTATCTGATTGTGGTGTTTATTTAACAGGTTTTTAAATTACTGCCACTGTCATATTTACTACTTTATGTCAGCGGTAAAGTATTGTGAATGAAATCTGATTGTTTTATGATGTCTTTACAGTGGGAAGACTAATTATCTTGTGCCCTTTCACAAGTAACTCAGTCTGTGCTATCTTTATACACCCTCGCCCCATGACACATTTATTCTGCCTGCTGTCCCAGGCTTTACCTTTGCCAAATACTGGGCCTGGGAGAGGCACTCTGCTTATATCACTCATACACCAGTGAGTGTAATAAATCTCAGCAAGAAATCCAACTTTATCAAGACTATTTACTTTTACTGCAGACATAATGTTCGATTGCTGTTAAATTATAACCTGCTATTGCGGTGTCAGCTTCCTCTTATTGCTGTAAATATACAATATCGGGTGCAACTACCAGTTCTAAGGGATCATCAGTAATATACCCCCCCCCCCCCCCATCCCCCAGCAGCTGGTACCACAGTAAATTTACTCTATCACTTGATGCCAGTGATTCACTGATGACCTCTCCAAGATTTCCATTTACTTTCTGCCAAGTGTATGTGCTGCGGATGTGTGTAACGTAGAGTTTTTAAAGTATAAATGGGTTAAATGATGAGCCAGTTACAAATAAATGGCAGATTTGATGTGTCACATTATATCTATGATTGTCAGGACTGACAAAAATCTGAAATACTGAAAAGAAATAAATATGTTCGAGAAAAAAACACAACACCAATTCCAAAAAAGTAGGGACAGTTGGGTGTAAAATGTAAATAAAAACAGCGTGAAATGATTTGCAAATTTCAGAAATCCCTATTTTCTTCATAATAGAATATAGAACACCTATCAAATGTTTAAAGCGAAAAAATGAACCATTTTCAATTTGATCATGATGGCAGCTACATGTCTTCAATAATTTGGGGCTGGAGCAACAAATGGCTGGAACAGTAAGAGATAAATAAATAAATAAATAAATAAATAAATAGCTAAAGGAACATTTTGCATTAGCAACAGGTCAGCAACATGAGTTTCATCAATCTCCAAAAAAAAACAAACAAAAAAAAAACCCAAAACAAACCTGTGGTATTGTGGAGAAATGTTAGAATAATGTCACTCAACATAAAATCACAAAGACTTTGAACATCTTGTCATCCTGGAATGAATCTGGAGAATCCTTGATGAGCAAAAGACAAGGCTGAGAATCAGTATTGGATGCCCATGAGCTACAGACCCTCAGGCAGCACTGCATTAAAACTGGACCTGATTCTGTCGCAGAAACCACTGTATGTGCTAAGAAATCATTGCCTGTGAACACGTGCACAAATGTGGATTAAATATGCATCATAGAAGAGTCTGGGTACTGAACTGGCCTGCCTGTAGTCCACACCTTTCACCAAATGAAGACATCATGGAATGAAGAAGTCGACTAAAACACACAAATGTTGAGCAGCTAGAATCCTGTACAAAATATGAATAGGATAATATTCCTCTTCCAAATCTTCAACAATCAGCCTCATCAGTTCCCAGACCATGGATTGGTCTGCACACTGGTAAACATGGACCTGTCACAACTTTATGGAGATGTGTTGGTGCCATCAAATGTGACATTTTCTCGTTTTAAACCAATGATTTCTGTGTTCTATTGTGAATAAAGTACTGGTTCTTAAGATTTGCGAATGCATCCATTCTATTCTTAGGTACATAGTACACAAGGTCCCAAATTTTCCCAATGCTGTGTGTGACATTTCATTATCTTCATGTTCTTTTCTGTGATTCTCCAACCTTTATTTATTTATTTTTTAATCAGCAAAAGGAATCCAAAGATATTTAACCCCTGTAAAGCCTGAACCATTAAATCATTAACAGAAAATTCCAGTTCTTTGAAACTGGAACCTTTACTGGTCCTTCTGAATAACCAAAAAAATTTTTTTTCAAATATCAATTTCAATGTATGAGTTTCATTTTTGTATCATATTTACGGTGGCCAACAAGGGCCAGACACATTGCAATGGCCCAGTGCATCTCAGTTAAGAGAGAACAGCTGCAAGTACAGAAACGATGCAAATTCACAAACTCAAACACAAGTCTAAAGGAGGTACAAAAAGAGGAACATGGTGCAAATAAAATAAAAAGAGCCACAAGAAATAAAAATAAATGCATAATCATCAAATGCTCTGCAAATAAAGAAACAATGCAAACCAAGAAAACATCTGCAAATGAAAAACGCTGCAATACCAGTCGCTACAACAGAAATGCTCCAAACCTGCATCAGCCAGCGTTTACAGACAACAAACTAGTGTCAAATAGAATCAAATAGAAGTCACATGACTGCACTAACTTCAGTTTGTTCCCACTGTAGTTTGAAACACTGTCTGTCAGCTGTTCTCCGTCTCTCTCTCTCCATCCTGTGTCTCTGCATTGAGCTGTTCTGCTGACAGCGCCCCCTACAGGTTTGGGGCACTTCTGTTGTAGTGACAGGTTATGCAGAGTTTTTCATTTGCAGATGTTTTCTTGGTTTGAATCGTTTTGTGCTTTGCATTGTTTCTCTATTTGCAGAGCATTTGATGATGATGCATTTGTTTTTGTGTCTTGCGGTGCATTGTTTCATTTGCACCATGTTCCTCTTTTTGCACGTCGTTTAGACTTGTGTTTGAGTTTGTGAATTTGCATCGTTTCTGTACTTGCAGCTGTTTTCTGTAACTGAGACGCATTGGGTCGTTGCAATGTGTTTGGCCCTTGTTGGCCACCGTACGTATTTGATACATCGGGTCTCAATGCTCAAATATTATCATTTTTGAACAAACAGAAACATAATATAACACAAACATGTCTGACAAATTGGTAATTCCTTTTCGAAATTGGCAAAGTTCTGCCTCCTTCCTCATTAATGACAATCTCGTAGTGTCACTGGAAAGGCCTCTGGTGAATGAATTCCTCCCAGTGTATTGTATGTATCTAATTGTATACATCAGGTTTTTCTAGAAAATAAATATCACACTGATCATGGAGAAGGCTTCAAAACTCATGTATCAAATATGATACGTTTGGCGTTATAGGGTTAAGGTCAAAAAAGACTGTAATCAGATACTCATATTTAAAGAACTGACATTGTTATTGTCATACTGTGGGATAAACAAGTAACTCAGCAAAATATTTTGGTTTGTAAAACAATGTTAGAGTCTCTTTGGGCACACAAAAGGTTGTTGCCAGACTCTGGTGGTCATCTGGATGGAAAAATGACCCATCTACTGAATCTTAACAAAGCGGGGCTATAATTAACTCATCAAATACACCCCTCCCATCTTAAAATATCGGGTCTGCTGTTGATCATACCTGGTAGTGAAGCTGTTTATTTGCTTGTACAGCTCTTTGCAGTAATAACACAGGTCTAGTAGATGGGATACACGGGGGTTTTTATGTGAAAGTAATGTTTTCCCACCAGTTTTAAAATGCTTCTATAAACCCAACTGTAAGTACTGCATTTGTACAGGGAAATTATTCGTAACATGTTACTTACACAAGCTTTTTCAACTGTGCAGCAACTTCCTGATACCAATCTGTACCTTCTAATTGCAGCCCTTTTTTTTTTTTTTTTTTTTTTTTTTTAAACAGTGGTAGTGTTATACTCCAGATGACAGAGTCTTTCATCACTGAGCTGTCAACTCAAACATACTGTTGTGTTTTACTCGGCCACACCACCTCCCTCGGTAATAAGACCGAGGCTATTTTTCCCACCACTTTTCTTTTTCTCTGGAGAAATGAGCCTTAAGGTCATTTAAAGGTTGTCCTGGTGTTGTTGGATGGCTGCAGAGTATCTCCTTCCCTTGTACATATATATTTTACAGCTTGTTCATGAAAAACAGATGTGATGTTGTTGCAGGTGTTGATGAGATAATGGTCAGAGTAAACTGGGTTCTCTATAGCAGCCAGCTTCTGATGAATGACACTGAAGTGTAGACATAAACTGGTTCACACTGGCCCTTATTCATCAGAGGGTATTAAAATGATGGTGTCTGATCTGACTAAACAAATTATTATCTGTTGGTGTGGATAGTTTTGCATGGCCTGGAAACAGTGAGGTTATTGTTGAGGATGGCATTATGAAAGGACGTAGGTTTGTTTTCAGTATCAGGGTGGACACAATGATCAACCCCAAATAAAATACATACACAACATATGGCCTCATTCATTTTTAACTACTTCTGCATGAATAGGGTCTTATGAAACTAATAAAGATGAAGATTTCATTTTTTTTTTTTTTTTTTTTTTTAGATGTATCTCAGTTTTGTGCCCTTGCTACTTTGAAAACACAATAACTCAGGCAGTGGTGGGTTCTGGTATGTGCATTATGTGCAGCCACACAGGGGGGCATTGCTGTGGGGGTGGGGTGGCAATGTGCCCCAAAATAAAAAAACAAAAAAATTCTTTTGTGAAATGGTTTTCTATTGTGTAATATAGTGTTTCTCAACCTTTGAACAAAGCCCCACCAATGGCAGCATCAACCTCCTGTCAAAAAATGGGGGAGGGGGGATGTAGTACGTTATTGTAAAAGTACCATGATGGACCTGTATGTGGAAGACGTCACCTCCCGAAAATAAATTTGCATGGGGGAGGGCAACAAAGGGATGTTTCGCACAGGGTGCCATTCAAGCTAGCACCCCCACTGAGCTCAAGAACTGTTCGAAAGAATGACGCCAAATTTTACACAAATGTTCACATGGATGCGAAGTCAAGCCAATCACATTTTAGTTGCCAAAGGTCAACAAAGTACAGCTCATATGACCTCATGTCTGTCTATTCCTATGAATATGATATTTCTTTAGCTTTGGCACAAATTTTCACTTGGATTCAAGGATGAACTAAAAGTATTTTGGTGACCAAAAGGCAAAGGTCAAGTTCATTAATCATATCGCTTTCCTTTCAACTTGATTTATACAGCAATAAATGACATTAGATTAGATTATATTAGATTAGACTTTGTTGATCCAACAATAGGGAAATTCAACGGTCAAGGCAACAACAGAATAAAGTGAAGAGAAGAAAAAGTGTGCATGCATAAAAATAGTGCAAAAAACAAAATAAAGCATAACAACAATATAAAATAATAATAGTAAGAAGAACTATACAGACTGTACACATATTTACAACATATTGGAACATTGCAGTGGATTTGCAAAAAGCTAAATGTCAGACAGTACAGATCAGACACATACTTACACTGTTGTTTCCTACATTGTGGGTGTAACAGTCAGACAGAAACCAGTTAATGCTGCCCTCTGACTAGTTAGTTCATTTATTCATTGATTCATTTTCCCAACTGCTTAATCCTGGAGATGGTCACGAGGATGCTGGAGCCTAGTTCATCGTTCCAGATAAACCAACATTCACGTTTATCTTCACACCTATGAGTGATTTAGACTGACCAGTTAACCTCTTCGTTCATGTTTGTGGATGGTGGGAGGAACCTGGTGTTCCTGGAGAGAACCCAAAACTGCACAACCGCACCACCACGACACCCACTAATTAGTTCAGTAATGTTGTTATATTTATTATTATCAACACTTGGCCTGGTTGGTGAAAACGCTCTTGATGTCTAAACACTTTTTTTTTACTTTTGGCATGACTAAAGTCTTGCGATATGGGCATGTCTTGACAAGGACAGACATACATTTTATATGCTGTGCAGTGTATAAAATAAAGGGAAATAGTCGTGTCTGGATACAGCTAATTTTGTGTGTTACTGTACAATAATTCAATATTAATTCAAGCTTATCATATAACAGAGTATTAACTGTGTGTGCAATTTCATTTATTCATTTATTTATTTCACTTAAACCCTCCAAAAACACGTTTTGGTTAAAGTCTCATTTTCAATAGTATCTAGGTGTATAAAGTAAAAACAGACAGAAAATGAAGCATATAGTAGTAAAAAATATGAAATAGGACATGGTAATAACAACTGCTAAAACTGCCACAAATATACAGTGCTAAATATACAATACAACAGATATAGTAGTAAAAAGTGAAAAGTAAAAACTGTTGAAAACAAGAGCAATTAAAGTCAGTAAAATTAGCAGTCAGATCTTGGAAATGGCTCCGTGGTATTAATGAGGAGAGCTTAAAGAATTATAAAACTGGATTTGACACTATCATTCAATAAATTAGTAAATATTAGTGCTGTAGGGGCTTTGCTACTCACTGGTAACAGCATGGAATCTCTGAAAATTAAAGCAGCAAGATCCAAATATCCAAAACCATCTACTGATATAAACTGTTTAATACCTGTTGATCCACTAATCCTATCAATACATGTAAATAACTGAGGTAAAATGCAGTTTGTCATCTTTTCATGGTCATCAGATATGACCCATTTGGACATTCAAAGGCTCCGTAGTTACCATAGAAACACCGTCATCTTCTACAACATTGATTTACCAGTAAAACCCATGGAGTTGGATCAATGACAGTGGTTACAAATGGGTGTTTTAACCCTTTCATGCATAGGTCACTACAGCGGACAGTTATTCTCCAGCTGTTCTCTTGTATATTCATGGGTTTTGTTGTTTTAATTCCATATTAGCCAACGCAGTGGACACTTACTCATACTCTGACATTCATACCATTACTGTAACTTTGCTGTTCTTGATAAGCCTGATCTGCCGTAACATTTTTTAGTGTAAATCATTTGTTATTTGTTAGACAAGAAGGTGTTTTTTTTTTTTGCACATTATCTCCATGAAGTGAGTAACTACTATCATTAGAATATATTAAAATGTCAGAAGACATCAGATTAGCAGCATTAAAAATGTTTTTATTTCATTGTTTTCAAATCACTTTCTGATATTGGGTTTTAAAATGTTTCTTTACTTCAAAAATTAAATGCATGGATATTTTTGGAACTCCTTAGGAAAAAAAAGCTTGATCGTATTGTTTTTTTTCCATGCCTAAGGAGGAATAAAAACACAGAAGAAAAAAATTTTGGCTAAGGTTCTTACAATTAATACATGAAAGGGTTAATGTTCAGTTAATGACATATTAGCTGAAAAAGTTACTTTTTCTTCAGTTTTCTCTATTTTTGATCTAATAATTCAAATTTACTCTCAGCTTTTATGAATATCTACATGAGTAAGTTAAATATAGGAAAATACATGATTTACACTGAAAAATGCAAAATGCAGAAGATATTATTACAATAAATGGTGATAAATCACTTAAGAAAGGTTAAATAGAGAGAAAAGTCCTTTTGGGAACTACCACAGAAGTAACACTAGGTCTTTATGGGTTAAACAAAACCCAGTAAATAAATTTAAATGCTGAACTGCAGTTTTCCGCTCATAAAGTGGGAAGGTTGCTGAATAGTTTTAGTATTGAATAACATTCAGTGCAATGATTTCCCCATAGGGTTTATGTTCGTCTGTGCACTCTCTGTATGATTGTGAGCTTAAATATTTATATCGTGATATACAAACATGAAGCAATGCATTGTACACTCTGTGTCTTTTGTGGAAAAGGTCAGACTGCAGTCACACATGCTCAAAGGCAGTTCCCAAAACACAAAGATGCAGAGACATTTGAGCTCAAGGCTGGGATTGTGATGGATGAGTGGCATGAAAAACATTCAAAGGGGGGAATCATAGCGCTGCAGCAAAATACTCTGACCTCCTCTAGCTGTGCGGGGCCCAAAAATACACAGAGCGAGTCCAGATGATTCATTATGTGCAACTGGATTGGGGACAGTTCATTACGTAATCTGAGTGGGCTGAATCACAGACACAAATGATGATAAAGTGCAAATCTGTGTTGCTTAATTGCTGTAGTCGTTCAGGATTTGCCGACATTCTGACTCTGAAACACAATCCATGACATGTAATCATTACTGGGTCTGATAACACAGGCCATGCAGTAAAACTTTGGACTTATGTAACAGGTTCATACTGACATCCCAAAGGCCCTGAGGAAGAATGATAAGAATGATCTGCTCAATGTAAAACTGGAAACGTTTGTTTTCTTTTGTGGTTTAACATCAGGAAAAAAGTCATTACATGTGGAGGTTAAATACCCAAAGGTATAGCCTTCATATTTCTGGTTAGTGTATGTTGGCTGATAGCTGGGATGTTGTGTCCTTTATGTAAGTATGCATGTGTTTCTTGACTAATGTTTCATCCAGTGTTTTTCAACCCCTCACATGGGGTCGCCTGAAATTTCTAGTAATTGATTAAAGAAAAACCACAAAACAAAAAAAACAACAACTTACTAATAAAAAAATATGTAGTGAGTTGAGAGAGACAATCACAATCCATAAAAGACATGACAAACTGTGAAGCTGAAACTGATTATGAAATCCCATTTTATGAAATTTAATGATTTGGTTTACTCTAAAATAATGCAAATAATGTATAAAGCCAAATTAAAGTTACTCCCCGTCTGCTTCTCCCTGTGCCTTTTCAGTCATTAACCTGTTGGTAATGTTTGTAATGTTTGTAGTGTTGTTGTTGACACTGGCTGTATTATTATGTGATGACTGAATAAAGAATTTCATCATCATCATCATCATCATCATCATCATCATCAAGCATTGTGGTTCTGTTTATCTTTCATGTGTTCATTGTGGTCGGTTTCAGATGCTGCAGCTCTTTCATAATTCATAGTTTGAGTTCTTGTTTGTTCAGTATTAATTGTCAGCCTTGTAAATCCAAGCTGGACTGACTGTACATATCCTGACCAAGGAAAACAAAATTCACACTTTGTGCAGTAATCTACACCTGGCTTTTCTGCCTCCGTCCATAATAATACACATTATATAGACTAAATGTCGTCTAAAATTAACATTTTTTTTTGCAACATAGTATAGCAAACTATTACATGATCAAAAACAAATTAATTTTAGCAAAAAAAAAAAAAAAAAAAAAAGTTTCTGTTTTGAATGTCTGGGGTCACCAGAAATTTGTGATGTCATAAGGCTAAAAAAGGTTGGGAACCACTGGTTTAGGTAGTTTGAAGCTATCTGAGATTTCCACAGTGGGTTAAATGAACCTCAGTGAACTCAGCGAGGACACAGATCTGATTTCAGCTGGCTTCTTTTCAGGGATTACATTACGTAAGGCTTCACATAATCCTAATTTGTATTTAAACTAGATTTTTAAATGAGATTTCAGCACTGATCAAATGGATTAAAAAGTATACGCAGAATGAAAACTGCAGCATTTCACAGAGAAGAAAAATCCTACACTCGTAAGAATTAGTGCATCTGATCTACATTTAGATTTTTACAATCATGTTACCAATATTAATATACGTTGGGATGTTCATGGATGGATAACTGCTGCACTGTCCTTAATCCGTCTGCACCCTCTTTGTGAAACCTGGAAATTTGCCATCTTTCCACTGCAGTAAATCCTCTGCTAGTTCATGCTATGTTAAACACTGCACCATATTGTATGCCGGACAAGTATGCACAGCAAATATAGACAAAGTCCCTTTCTCATTTTTTTCTCACAGCTGCTGTTTAGTCATTAAAAACTCAAAGAAATCTCAAAGAAATAAACTCTATCCTCCAAGCAGAACATCAAGAATAACTACTATTAATAGACTCAAAGACATTATGTTCCCTGGCGTTGCCATGCTGAGCACATCTCTTTTTTTTCTCAGAATTTTTTTATTGCCAAAAGGGAGAAGTGGTCTAAAGAAAAAAGAAGCGTGAGCAGCTCTTTGTTATTCAGTGGACACCCTCGCAGAAAATAAGCTGCGGGGCGAGAGCGGCAGAAAACCGGACCCTCAAAAGAAGAATGAACCAGGGCCAAGTCTGAGAAAGGAACTCGCAGGGTTCATATGCATCTGAATGAGGGAGGAACAAACGGGATTTGACCTGTGATCCGTGGAACAGTCTGACCATAGACTATTGATATTCTCTTCATGTCCTTGGGTGCTTGTTGCTGAAGGAATTTCTGGTCTCTCAACACCCAACATTCACTATCACCAAGCGAGCTACTTTATGAACACATTAAAGGTTCAGTATAAAAGATTAGAGCTTATTTGAGAGCTTTGTTTTGGAATCCATATTGAGCTTGGATCTGGTTTTGTGTTGATGTCAGCTGAGTCCATTTTTAAACTAACTGGATACATTAATACTCAAAAACAACAACTGAACACTGATGTTAGAATAATGCACCACTGAAATATGGCAAAAAATATATCTCAGAGGCCCGTGGGTACATTAATATTAAGATTATAGTTTGAACTTTTTTAGAATAGAATAGAATAGAATAGCCTTTATTGTCATTGTGCAAAAAAGCAAACAATGAAATTGGAGTGGTACTTCCCACCCACAGTGCAAAAATAAAGTGTAAACATATAAACATTCATATGTATTAGACAAACATATTTTGTCTAAATTAACAAAAGTTGTACAAGAGTGATAATAAATGTAGATATTTCTGAATGGAGGAGCTCATTTATCAGGCATGGGGTGATGACGTATCAACAAAGAGGATCAATGAACCATTAAAATAGAGGCTACATAAGGCAACAAACATGATGAACATGCAGAACATGAAGCAGAAATACAATGTTCTCTGCACAAATACAATATATTGAACTTTTGTGGGTACAATGTGGGACATTTATGCAACATCAGGACCAGGATAGCCAGATATTGCAGCAATCTGATCCCCCAAACCATAAACCTAATGAACCTACAGTGACTCCCCCTTCTTTTCCCCACATCCACACAATGCACTCTGAATGTTTTTCCACCAAATAACCTATTATCAGGCCAGTGCAATATCACCTGTACACCATGGTACTCTGGTTTGCTGCTATACTGCTCTGAAATAAATAATTTTTTCATAACCAACGGTACAGTTTTTTTTTTTAATATATATTGGAATTTGCACTATATTTTTAGATACCTTTTATTTATTTATTTATTTTTTTAAGTTCTACCATTTGTGTCTGATGGTGAGTATGTCCTGAAATTTCATTCTGAATGTACACTAGTTTCTGTGTGTTTCTGAATGACAATAAAGAGACTATTCATCACCAGTATGTTAATGTGAGAGTGAATGAATAAGGGATCAAGAGTGTAAAGTGCTTTGAGTGCCTTGAAAAGCGCCATAGAAATCCAATCCCTGATGATGATGATGATTATTATCTTTATGTTATAAAAGGGAAGTGGACTCTGTTTGTGTGTGTGTTTATGTGCGTGTGTCTTGGGCATCACACAAAATCCAGAAAGAGCTGACTGCTGCAGATTGGCATACTTATGTAAGTCAAGTCAAGGAACCGACTAGCAAAAACGGCAAGTTGATAGGACCAATATTTTGGGAGATATTAGTAATTTTGGAATACACTAGCCTTACAATCATGTTGCTATGCCCAGAATCACATGAACGCTTTGGAGGTGAGTGCTGGACAAATGCGGTACAGTGTGCGTGAATACACAATATTCATGCTGGGGGACCGTAATACTGCCCCTCAGGGTCGGGATGTGAATTTTAGCACCCCAACCCCTTTTTCCCATCCCACCGTCAGTATTGACAATAATGAAGTCCAAGATCTAAAACCCGTGGGGAACCACTGGTCAACGCGCTAGTTATTATTATTATTGAAGTCTGTGTTGTACTGGAAGCTGTTTATTGATGTTAGCTAACGCTGTTTCTATGCTAATGCTAGCTAGTGTAGCTAGTGTACACCCTGTGGCTGCTGTGGAGTGGCATATGAAAGATGGTTGGGGGCAAATAAAATATAAATATAGCATTTTTTTAAATTTGTCTGAAAATAAGACGCAAAATCTTGATACAGAAAACATTTTGCAGGCTGTTATTGTACATGTCAACATTAGTTTAGAAACTGAGTAAGCTAGCATGAAAAACAATCACCTCCTAGCATAAATAGGGATGGGAATCGAGAACCGGTTCTTTTTTGAGAACCGGTTCCAAGTAGCTCGATTCCTTGGAATCGTTTGTCTGCCTGCCTAACGATTCTGCTCATCAATTCTGCCTTCATTGTGCATGCGTGATGACGTCACACATATGCTGCATTGTTTTGGTCAGAACGTAGTCAACATGGCATTGAGGCAGAAACGGACTAAACAGACGACACCAGGTCCACTTACTTGGAACACTGTCAAAGCTTCCATGTCTTCAAAAGGGTGGAATCCCTTCAATATCCTCAAACATTTGTCCACAGCATGTGAATCATTTACAGGAATGTCACGTGTTTGATACGCTACCTAGTGGCGCTTGTGAATGTAGCGGCAGAGTGAACACCGGACCAGTTCTGGTTCCGGTGTGGGCAACAAACGTTGTAACTCCTCAAATACAAGTTTCCGAAGGTAGGGGAAAAGAAATGAGGTGCACAACAATGGGAGACAAGCCGAGCCGAGTTGAAACGATTCCACGTAGTAGAAATGCGGCAATAAAGGAATTAGTGAAGCGTCTTTAGTTTCACTTTCACTGCACGCCACCCCCCAACCGGGCCCGGCGTAATCTGTTATTATTATTTGTACATACTGTATATGTTATATTTTCTGTGCAGATGGAAATATAAAAGACAGTCAATGCAAACACACCCATTTGTACTCTTTTATTCCCTCACCCAATGAGAATTGAAAAGAGAATCGATAAGGAATTGGATCGATAAGCAATATCGATAATGGAATCGGAATCGTTAAATTCTTAACGATTCCCAGTCCTAAGCATAAATCCTAAACTGTGCATGTACATATGTATACCCAGATAGCAAAGAGACACTGGGCCGGATCTGGAACAGAATCGCTGACCGAGTTGGCCCGAAACTGTTTGGCGGATCTGGCCCAGTGTCCAAACGCACATCGGGCCAAAACTGGTACGGCTCCGCGAAACAGATCTTGTACAGAAGCGGCCCGGCTCTGGCCCAGCTCCGTCCCAAATAGCAAAAAGAGATATTGGGCCGGATCTGGAACAGAATCACACCCTGACACGGCCCGAAACCGTTTGGCGGATCTGGCCCAGTGTCCAAACGCACATCGGGCCAAAACTGGTACGGCTCCGCGAAACAGATCTTGTACAGAAGCGGCCCGGCTCTGGCCCAGCTCCGTCCCAAATAGCAAAAAGAGATATTGGGCCGGATCTGGAACAGAATCACACCCTGACACGGCCCGAAACCGTTTGGCGGATCTGGCCCAGTGTCCAAACGCACATCGGGCCAAAACTGGTACGGCTCCGCGAAACAGATCTTGTGCAGAAGCGGCTCGGCTCTGGCCCAGCTCCATTGTGCCGGAGTCTCCCGCATTCCAGATGCGTTTCAGACCCATTTGCCAGATTGGTGCCAGACCCGTTAGCCCTGTAGAAGATCTGTTTTCGCGGAGCAGTACCTGTTTTGGCCCGATGTGCGTTTGGACACCGGGCCAGATCCGCCAAACGGTTTCAGGCCGTGTCGGGGTGCGATTCGGTGTCAGATCCGTCCCAGTGTAACCGAGCGTGTGGAAGATGAGCCCTGACGGCATGATGTGTAAAAAGGATGACAGTTTTAACTTTGGAAGCACTTTATTTCTTCACAGCACTGTCTTCAACACCAGCATGAACAACTTGTGTTTTTACACACATAACACACTTCCTGCCTTCACAATAAAAGCACTCTGTATTACATCCTGTCAGTCCGCATGAAAAAATCATTCTATAAATCGGCAGCACAGAAACATTGCTTACACCAGCATCTCTTTGCTCTCTGAATTATGTATGGCATTATTATTGCTTTTGTTGTTGTTATTATTACTATAACTGTCATCATTAACTGGCCTAATGCTGTAGTCGTTGTTTAGGCTATATGTAAAATACCAAGATCAGACCAGTCTAGACAGGTCATGAATTTGCAGGGGCTAATACCTGACTGTGGAAAAATTAAGACCAAAAATATCTACACGCAAATGAATGTTTGAAGCTGAATCAAGGATGTAGTCTATGTATCTGTTTAACATGGCTTACTTTTTAGTCTGAGTCGTGTTTGTCTGTACAACTAGATCTTCAATCAAGAACCAGTGCATATAGATGAAACAGTTTTATTTAACGCTTGGCCATATTAACAAACATGTATGAAAAAATTTAAACAACTGATAGAACACAGTAAATTGCGACAAAAACTGAACTGACTGTCAAACTGACTGGAAAAGCCCGAAAACAAAACTTAATGCCTGGTCAGCGTTGACGCCTCTCTCCTCCTGACGTCCGCTCCATCCAAACCATCTTATAGCTGCTGACTCCACTGGTGGCGGATCTGGTGGAGCCGCATTTTCTCACAGCACCTATAACGTAAAATAGACACAAACAGAGTGAATATTTTTTCAAATAATTTTTTAGGTAAGCCCATAGCTGCCTGTGAGTATGTGACAGTGGGAAGGGCGCATAAATGACAGAACAGATTGAATGAATATGTAGTATGGGGCGTTGACACGCAATTGTGCGTGTGCTGGGAGGAGAAAATGTAAATACAGTATATTCAATCCAAACCCCCCACCCCCCCTACACACACACACCTTTAAAATGAAAAATGAGTGAATGAATGAGTCATGCAATACCTTCTATGACTAGACTCCTCCAACGTTACATTTCCATGCGTCTGGATCATTCAGCACACTGTTACCATTAGTGCTGGTGTATCCCACAGCAGTTTCTACAGCGTATTGTCTCCAGTAATGTACACAAAACCCTCATTTAAATAGGGCGGTCTGCAAGACTTGGCACCTGTTGTTATTTGTGCAATCTTTGTAAAGATTGCCACAAACCGCGGTCCAGCCCCACACACAAAATTGTGCAAGCAAATTACTAAACACAAATTATGATCTTCGTAGATCCGGCCCTTAATGTCCAAAAACTGTGATCAATCATCAACAAATTTATTTAATAAATTATCTGTCTGTCTCTGTGTGTGTGTGTTTGTGTGTGTGCGTGTCTCTAAAATATGAAAAAAGAAAAATCCATCTAATAAATGGTAATGATATGTAACCTATAAAAATAGAATAGAATAAGAACAAGTCCATCTCTAATCTGTTGATCCGCTGCTGTTTTCTGACATGAAACTACTTTAAGCTTTTTCTCTGATGTGCACCTGATAAAGCTTAACAGGACAACATCCATAATATTAGGGTTTTCGTTTTGATTTTAGGAGAGGTGAGAGTTGACATGATTAGATATGTTCACACAAAATTTGGTGACGATTGATCATAGTTTTCAGACATTAATCCACGCTAAGCTTTTTTTTTTTTTTTTTTTTTTTTTTACTTTCACAGTTTTAGACTGTTCGTCTGCAGCCCTGTTATATGACCATCATATAGCTTAGCATAGCATGTTAGCTAATATAACGGATGCTAATAGTAACTTCAGTCACACATTACCGTGTAATGTGTGACTGACGTTCACCTCTTAACTAGCATTTGGCATCCATATGCGCCTCAAAACTCACTACACAACATTACTATAATTTTTTATTTTCAATCATTATTCAATTTATTTACATTATTTAATCATTATTTTTCATCAGACACATTCACTGCAGCTTTCCCCTTTCCAGACTGTAACAACCGACTATTCTACTAAAACAGACAAACAACTGACTGAGGTGAACAGAGTTATGTTTGGAAAAACTGTTACACCAATCATCACACTAGTTTGACATACTTTGAACCAAATACTGCAAATCAGAACGAAAAATCAGAGTACTCACCTGTAATGTGGAGTGTGTCCATGCATCTGCATCCGGATAACAGTGGAGCTGGACTAACTGGACCAGTCAACTTCACTGAATGGGGTAGACTTAATGAAACAACTAATAGACTTTTTTTTTTTTTTTTCCCCTCATTCCTTTATTCAAAAATATGATTACTTATAATTAATTATTCAATTATGACACTTTTTTTTATATGTAAATATATTTATTTACTATTATTAAATCCAACAGGTTCAGACATATCAGAGGACATACACCCCCCTGATTGTTTTTTACTTGTTCCATTCCATTAAATTCCGGCGCTTCTGGCGTAAACCTGTAACACTGATGTGGGCCAGGTCCGTGTACCTGTCCTGAGACGGAACCAAATCCCGCTCTCACACAGTTTCGGCGCTTTCGGCTGAGTTCCGTCAAACGGCATTTCAGCGGACTGACAGGAATGTCACATTTGCATTGAGTTACTTCCAAGGGATAAAGCGATTTGGGGACGTGGCCGCAATTGTCATTATTGATCATCAGTGATCACAGATCCCAGATCACTGATGGGGGTAACCCGTGGGACCCGTGGGTGGGGCTGGGGTGGGTTAAGAAAATGTCACTTTATTTGGGGTCGGGTTGGAGCGGCTCAAACAGACACATCAGATCCAGCTGATGATGATGATGATGGCGGGGGTGACGCCCCCCCACCGTCCGTTCGCTGATCACCCCCACCCCAGTCCGACAAAGGAAAATACAATACTTTTCTATAGCCTTTGTGCTTTTCATCTTAATAGAATATTTCATTTGAATAGTCAGCAGAGCCTTTAAAAATTATGTGTAAAAGTCAAATGAGGTGCAGTGGCCACAGATTTGCATCTGAACACTTTACATATTGAACTAACATGGGCTTTAAAGTTTTACTGTGATTCCCCAGATGGCAAAGAGATACTGGGACAGATCTGGAACAGAACTGCACCCCAATTCGGCCCGAAACTGTTTGGTGGATCTGGCCTGGTGTCCAAATGCACATCGGGCCAAAACAGGTACTGCTCCGCCAAACGGATCTTCTAATGGTCCGGCTCTGGCTCAGTTCCGTTCAATCACATCTAGAATATACACAAGAATAATGTTGGCCATTTGTATTACGACTCTGGTCCAGATTCGTATTACGATTCTGGTCCAGATCAGTATTACTACTTTGAAAATCAGTCTTGGTTGTGTGATGGGAGACTGTTCTGGGCCGAATCCGTAAGCCAGCACAACTCCGGAACTGCTAGAGAGAGCTGGAAGACGGATCCGATGCAGATTTGGTCCAAAGTCAGAAAACGGATGTGAGCTAGAAACGGATGTAAAGGCTTTCATGCGGATCCAGCCCAAAGGTAATTGCTATCTGGGAAATAAAACTAGGGGTGCACAGATACCACTTTTTTCCAGACCGAGTACAAGTACAAGTACTTACATTTGAGTACTTGCAGAGTACTGATATGAATACTTAATAATACCATTGCAGTTCTTAGTTCCTTTTGAAAATGTGCTTTATTGTTGTTGTCATTAGTCTGACTGGAACAAAGTGCTGCTACTGAAATATAATGTGTTGGAATGAGCGTTTCTCAATCAATCCACCAGGGGGCGCAGCTCTTAATTAACCATACTGGACAAATACCACGAAGATAAGTAAAGTTTTTTGAAAAGAAGAAGAAAGTCAGTAATATGGAGACAACAGTGGAGGTAACACTAATTTGGATACTAATATTGATATTGACGAGGGTAGTTGTCATGAATATATCAGTAGTTTTTTCACTAACTCACACAGTCTCTCTTTGAACAGATCCTCTACCTCCACGGTTCCTGGTGGTATTCTCCATCTGGGTACGCATCCACGAGTACCTGGAAAACAGATGGAATGTACGCAGAGGACGGACAGAACATTCTGTCAGTATCCGTCTGTGTCTTTAACGTTACTTGCAGGCAGCATTGCTTTTGTCACTGTCATTTAGTTTGAAAAATCTCCACACTGCTGACGTTACTCTTCTGCTGCGTACCTGCTGCACTTAACTGCGAATGTCATGCTGCTGTAAGTGGTATCGGTACGGTTGTATCGGAGTACTTTTACAAGTACATACGCTCAGTATCGGACCCGACACTGATATCGGTATCAGTGCATCCCTGAATAACACTGGTAATCAATGTCAGTGTCAATGTCAGTGGCTTAACAAATGTTTAATATTCAGAGAACATATTCACCCAAAATCTACTGAATTATATTAACCCTTTCATGCATAGGTCACTCCAGTGGACAGTTATTCTCCAGCTGTTCTCTTGTATATTAATGGGTTTTGTTGTTTTAGTTCCATATCAGCCGACACAGTGGACACTGATGCACCATCCCATACACTGTAATTCAGACCATTACTGTAACTTTGCTGTTCTTGATAAATCTGATCTGCAGTAACATGTTTGAGTGTAAATCGTTATTTGTTAGACAAGAAGGTTTTTTTTTTTTTTTTTTTTTGCATATTATCTCCATGAAGTGGGTAATTACTAGCGTTAGAACATGTTAAAATGTGAGAAGACATCAGATTTGCAGCATTAAAAATGTTTTTATTTCATTGTGTTCATATCACTTTCTGAAATTGGGTTTTAAACATGTTTCTTTACTTCAAAAATTAAATGCATGGATATTTTTGTAGCTCCATAGAAAAAAAAAAAAACTCGATCGCATTGTTTTTTCATGGAGGAATAAAAACACTGAAGAAAAAAAATCTTGACTAAGGTTCTCACAATTCATGCATGAAAGGGTTAAATGAGCTAAAATATTGAATTTGCTCGAAGTGCTTATTAAAACTCCATCATTCTCTTGCTTTTGTCACATCCAATAAGTGATGAGTAGGAGACGGATAGTGACGATGAGACGGTTCCACCAGCTGACAGTCTGGCCTGTCCAGACAAGGATCTGCACCACAACTCAGCATATTCACATCTTGTTATCCTGCAATGCAAATTAAGGAAATTGTCAGAGTGTGTGTCGCTGCCTCAGCACGGAAGGACGCCTTGTTTCTGTGGTTCACAGTTAAAGGACGTCAGTGTTACTTGAGGGAAAACTTGGCAAATGCAGATCGTATGCTGATGAATCCCCCACACCAGGGATTTCTGGCTTCGGATTCCCCACGTCCATTCTGAGTTACTGGCAAGAGAGTGGTTTTAGTCCAAAGAGCCAAAAGTCAAACAAGAGTGTATTTGTGAGCATTTGTGTGTTTTCTACAGGGACTAAAATGTAGAAAAATACAAGAACACAGCTGTCTTCTTCATCATCAATTCTTCTTTTTTGACGACATCTGCAGCCACGGTTACAGATGGAGTTTACCACCACCAGTGTGTGAATGTGAGAGTGAACAAATAATGGACAAAAAAAAAAGTATCATTATTTATTTATTATCTTTATCATTATTTAAAAAGCATCTGGAAAGAACTTTAATTTATAAAAAAAAAAATGTAGGGCTGTATATCAGTTGATTTATATTTGATGATTTGTAATTTGATTTGTATTTCTATTGTTTTTACTTTAAATTATTTCAGTTATATCGTATTTTTATTTCTTTTCTTCTTTTTCCTGAGTATTGTTTATTTCCGGGGAAGCGTTCAACATCAGCCTTTTTTGGCTTCTCTCTCTGATGTTACTTGTTTGAATGTTGTTGGTTTTTTTTCTCTTGCTATTTATGATGTGCAAATAAATAAATAAATAAATAAAGTGCTTTGAGTGCCATGAAAAGCGCTATAGAAATCCAATCCATTATTATTATTATTATTATTATTATTATTATTATTATTATTATTATTATTATTATTGACCAATATGAAGCTTGCTATTACTAAAATGTATGTTGTAAAATGTTGTTGTTTTTTTCTGTTGCTATTTATGATGTGTAAATAAATAAATAAAGTGCTTTGAGTGCCATGAAAAGTGCTATAGAAATCCAATCCATTATTATTATTATTATTATTATTATTATTATTATTATTATTATGGACCAATATGAAGCTTGCTATTACTAAAATGTAGTGTGTGAAGAATGTGAAGAACTATATTTGCACATGAATCTCAATACTTGCCTTCATACATGTCTGCATATATTTAATACAGTGTGAAAGGAGGTTTAATGAGACAGCCAGGCTCTGCAGAGTGAGAGTTACCTATGGTGAGCGCACATTAAATTTTAACAGACTAGAGGTCAATTATGACAGAGAGAAATGAACAAAATGGAAAACACTGATAGCTACAGGCTAATAGATTCCTGGAAACCCAGAAGATAAAATGATGGATTAACATGTCGGTTAAATCCTATAACTCCATTATAAAGGGAATACCATTTACAGGATCAGCCTTTTAATCAGTCAGATGAATATAACTTGTGTAATGACCTTTTAGTCTGTAGAATACAAATCACCTCCAGCAATACTCTTGTTACTGTTATTTTTACTATGATGTATGACAGGGGTTTCCAAAGGGGGGAACATGTACCCCTAGGGGTACTTGGAAGAAGCCCAGGGGTACTTAAATTTTTATTTTATTTTTTTTTAAAAATACATTTAAATAAATCATCATGTACTGAATACAAAATAAATAATGAGATTTAATGCTGAAATATAAAACACAATAAATACACTCATATAACAGTTTTATTGTAAATCATCTTGTTTAAGCTTTGGTAGCATTTTAGAAACATTTCTATTTTATATTGGTCAAAATGAGTTTATTTGAGTAGATAAGTAATTATTTTTTGTTGATGAAAGGTTAATTTATTAATTAATGACCAATTTATTTATTTTTCTTATCAACCTTTTCAGTATATATCTTACACACAAATTTTCTTTAAAAAATTAAAAAATTTTTTTTTATATATATATATTACAGCTAAATATATTTTGTTTGTTGACAAAGTTTTGAAAATATAAACAGACACCTTTGGCACAGGAACAAATTTTGCCAATTTTTTTTCAATCAAAAATGCTGAAGCAAGATCTGGGGGTACTTGGCTAAAAAAGTATATTTCAAGGGGTACTCCACTATAAATGTAAAAAGTTTGAGAACCACTGATGTAAGATGAGGTTACACTGAACATACATGATTTTGGCTTCAGTATTACTATTAACTGCCTTCATATGACTCAACCCTCAGCCAAATATGTAACATCTACAAATCAGAACCAAGTAAATAAATATCTGATTTTCGTCTGATTTCCATTCCATTTATTTTATATCTTCTCTTTTACTTTTATGACATTTGACCAGTCATAATCTAGTTTCCTGTTCCACTGTTCACTGTGAACTGTTTCAATGGCCTCATTTCTTGGAACAGGCTTATATCAGCACACTGTATCTTATCTTAATGGTGCTTGGCAGTATAATAAAACCTGCTAAACACCACTGTAGGTTAACTGTTCGGGTGTAGTAGTAGTAGTAGTATTAGTAGTGCATTACAGTTAGCCATAATCAAACATAACAAATAACATCTAATATCTCAAAACAGGATGTGTTAAATCTGTGTAAAGAACCCACGTGAGATCTTTAGTGTCAAGTGACTTTAGGTTATTTATGTATATGTATGTGGGCAGCACTGTTGCTTCACAGCAAGAAGGTCATGGATTCCAACCCTTGGTTCGTGGGTTCTCTCTGGGATCAGCTCCAACCCCCACAACCCTCCGGTGAACTGAGAAGCTGTGGAACATGAATGAATGTACTGTATATGTGTGGAATAAAGGATCAAAGTTGTGTTGAATTGTGAGATTGCTAATCTCAATATTGTGGCTTGTTTGCCGCACTGCATTGTGGATAATGGACATTTTCCTATGTTGTGATCTGTTTTGTGTGCTGGGGTTCAGCCGGGTTAGTTGTGTGAATTTGGGTTAATGTGTGGAGCAATATTTATACTTTTTATGTTCAACCCCAAACATTCAAAACGGAGACTTTTTTTTTTTGTTAAAATTAATTTGTTTTTGACCATATAATAGTTTGCTATACTATGTTGCAAATACATATTAACTTTAGATGACATTTAGTCTATATAATGTATATAATTATGGACGGAGGCAGAAAAGCCAGGTGTAGATTACTGCACAAAGTGAAAATTTTATTGTCCTTGGTCAGGATATGTACAGTCAGTCCAGCTTGGATTTACAAGGCTGACAATTAATACTGAACAAACAAGAACTCAAGCTATGAATTATGAAAGAGCTGCAGCAACTGAAACTGACCACAATGAACATTTGAAAGACAAACAGTACCACAGTGCTTAAGTTTCAGCTTCACAGTTTGTCATGTCTTTTATGGATTATTATTGTCTCTCTCAACTCACTATACATTTTTTTTATTAGATTCTTTTTTTTTTATTTATTCGTTGCTAGAAATTTCAGGCAACCCCATGTGGGGTCCGGACCCCAAGGCTGAAAAACACTGCCTTACCTGTTCATCTATGACTATCATCATTTAGATGGACTAGTAGTCCAAGCCTTGAGCCTGTAAAATTAAGAGCATTTTCAGACTGGGTATCCGACTCCGTAATGTACACGGATACAATCTCACCTTTCCCGTAGATGTTACATTCACAAGCACGTACTGCATATACTGTGGCCCATGCCCAAGAACGAGTGGGTGTTCTAGGGCCGAAACAGTAGTTAATGGTGTGGAAGGAATTCTGTAGCTATCCAACAAACGTGGAAGTGACAAACCCTTATGTCGTCAACCGAGCGACTGTTCTGTTTATTTGGCTAAAATGATGGCAAGATAGGTAATTCTTTTCTAGCGTGTTTGAAGCAAAGAGAAGAAGAGCGACCTTCATTGTCCCTGATATATCACCGAGGGCGTCTATAGTCTCGTGGTGATTAGGTCACTTCCGGTCTCAGGTACAGATTGCTTTCACACTGCAACGTTCCGTACCAGTCCGTACCCAGGACTACCTTCTCAGCTGGACTCAGGTATAGTACTCGCGCACGGAACAATTGCATTCACACTTATAAAATAAAGTGGACTTTGGGGTCCAATATTTTCGGATATCCAGTCTGAAAACAGCCTAAAAGCACTTCCTGTACTCTTCAACTCTCACTGAGCAAACCTCTTGGAAACTCTTAACCACACTACAAAAGGTTTTTTCTGCATTTTTAATGTATTTCCATCTGTGATAGTATTGTATTTTCATGCATTTATTCCAGTGGTGCGGAATGGCAAAGGGAGATGATGTGGTCAGAAGTCTCCCACCTGATATTTAGAGAAGAATGTGATTCTTTGTAAATTTTGCAAACAATACCAGGTCAAACCATTGTGTGCAAGAGGTCATGTGTGGTTGATGCCCCTGCTGAACCCTGCAACTTTAATTTGCTTATCCTCTTTAGAAATAATAAAATAAAGCTGTATTGTTGAGGTCATTAGATTGATTGAAATCCTGTAATATGTTTTTGCCAGGATGAATTAGACCAAGTATATCCCCTTATTTTGAAAGAAATGTATTAAACTGAGCTCCCGCAGAGGAAATCTGGAACAGAAATCAATTCATTTTGATTCAATGCATAGAAATATATCTTTAAAATGTAAAAAAAAAAAAAGGATAACAGGATTTCCCTTGGATTTCACCGGTCAGTGAGCACGCAGTCCGTCAGACTTAAAGCGACTGACTTGAACCCTCTGTTTGTGGTCAGGCTTTGGATTAATGCAGCCGTGCGCTATATTAAGATAATGAGATCTTCTTTCTAGGGACTGATCTGAGGAACGACCTTGACGCATAAGTGAGAATTCAGCAGCACAGCGTGTATCACAATGCTGTTCATTGTCTCTTTAAAAACGTACCGAGTGGTGAAGGAGTGTTAAAGTGGTTTAAGACCTGTAACTAAGCCTCAGGTGCAAAATACCACTGAATTGAAACACTAATTAACAGATGCTTTAATTATTACTAAATGCAGACCTTTGTTTCCTTGTAAGCATCTTAACATTGAAATGTTTCTGGACTGAACGGAAGGACAAGTAGGTTGCTGTTAATACCCATAAATCTGCAAACAGAGTTTTGTTGTGACTCCAAATATTAGCCTCTGAAACAACCATTAACTCATTCGAGGTAAGAACTACTTTACCCCTATTTACTGGGTTTGTGTCATGGTTGTGCACATTTATTGACTTTTTTTTTTTTTCTAACATAATTCTTGTCTACGCTCCATGGTATTTTATATATTAACATAAAAATTCACTTTTCACTGGGTTTTTGCTATTTTCATTATCTTTTTAGGTTTTATTTAATTTAATTTATTTATTTAGAACATGCAAAGAAACAAAATAAAACAAAACGAAGCAAATTGAGACAAAAAAAATAACATTTAAATGAACAGAATCTATCTTCAAGTATGTGCAAGTCTGAATTTTGCATGGTCAAAAAGGAGTAGGAAGAAGTATAAACTTATTTAACCTCCTAAGACCCAGCTATGGGTTTTCTGTGCACATTTGTGGACAAGAGTTTCACAACTTTATACAAAAAAAAAAAAAACATAAGAAAACTGTCCACTACAAAGGACATTCCATAAAAATTTTAAAAACTGCATCTGAAAAAACTGTTGCATCATGATGTTTCCAATATAGGCACTTATTTAATAAAAAACAAAAAAAAGCTTGTACTTTGCTGACATTTCCTGGGTCTTATGAGATTAAGCCTACCCCTTAAGTGCTTTTACACCTTTATCACTAACTTAATACAACAATCAAACAATAGATTTTTCCTAATTTTAGCATTCAACTACAACAAATACATAATGCAGTAATTGAATTATACACAACAGTATGTTCATGGTAGTACAGTCATACAAAGAGACTCAACAATTCAACCATTTTCTTCAATAATTACAGCATATTTATCGATACAACATCATCCATAAACGAACAGCCCTCATTGTCTCTCAAGTATCACTTCTTTATATCTTTTTTAAAAACTGAATTATGTTTGATATGTGTTTTATCTCCAGGTTCTGTACTTCCAGTGAACAGGTCTTGAAATACTTATCTGATCATTAGCCTTTGACTTGCATTTTTAACAAACTGGTTTCCTTCTTTCACATGGCATCTGTGAACTGATATGTGGGTGCCAGATAGGCTACGTGGTTGCATAAGACGGCCGGGGTGGCGGCCCTTCGTGTCCTCCCCTCCTTTCAGAGTTCACTGGGGAGGAAGTGTGATGGCAATCGCCCGGCCTATTAGTCAGTCTGTTTTTACTTCAAATGGTGGGGGCATTTACGTTTGCTTTGCCAACACTGACAGACAGTCGGTATCTGGTGTTTGAGACTGTGCAGATAAGATGCCTGTTATGGTGACATCAGATGTTTGGGTCAGTGAAAAGTCACACAAAACAGGTACAGAGCGCTTCCTTTTTCTGAGCAGGTCAACGAGAGTAGAATGTTGCAGCTAATTTTCAGGATGACACCCATGACCTTTAAGCAGTGTGTGTCAAAATGTTAAAAAAGAACATTAAAACAAAAAAAAATAAGTTCAGCAGGCTTATGCAGCAGATTTAGCAATAGCAGTGGCAGAAAGCAACGCCCATAGTCTGGCAATTAGCTGTAATCATCATTATCTGCAAACAGATCATCACAGCAGCACAGAGGAAACACATGGTTACATAACTTTTGATCTTCAGTGTTAAAACATCCGTTGCTTGCTGCAGAATTAAACTATTTTATCATTTGACATTTCATTAACCATTTTTTGGCCAGATTTTAGACAAATTCTATTCCTATACCTGTACCATAATGATAATAATTACAATGACAAAGTAATAAATAAAATGGGCAGAAGTCTTTGGGCTATAAGGAGATGCTCTGATATCTTACCTTCAAATGTTAGGGGAAGTGTTTTATCACATTGAGATTATTGCTCAGAGGTTTTGGTCATGCACTACTGCAGCACATATAAAGATATTGCAAATGGTTCAAAATAAGGTAACACGATGTTTACTTTGGTATCCATATAAGACAAATGTCAATAAAATGCACAACTGTCTTGCTTGGTTAAAGGTAAAGAACAGATTTATTGCCTCGCTACTTGTTTTCATTAGGAAAATATCAATGACTAAACTGCCAAGGGTATTACATAAAAACCTGTCCTTCAGTTCCGCTAAGCATCTATATAACACAAGGCATGCTACAGAAGGCAGATTTATGCTGCGTTTCAGGCCATTTTTTGAGCCCGTAAGTCACAACTTCAAATGACGACTCACGACTTTGTAACGTTCCTGGCAAGTCACGCCAAACTGCCTGAGCACAAGGAATTGTAGTAGCTAGATGTAAACAAACCAACATGTCGGACCAAGCCCGGATTAACCATATGGGCAACTGGGCAATTGCCCAGGGGCCCGCGACCTCTGAAGGGCCCTGGGTAGCTCGGGCATAACTAAAATATCTGGTTATCTTTTGCTTATAAATGAAACTGTCCACAAAAAGTGTTCTTAAATAAATACTGGATACTTTGGAAATGGTTTCTTATTTATTTTTTGTGAAAATGGAGGACACTTCCTTCTCTTTCTAATGTAGTGGATCAATTTTAGATTATACTGATGCTAATGTGTTTTGTTTTCATATCATCATACGCAAGTGAGTGGCCTTGACAAGAGGCTATAGTGGTGCACTTGTAGTTCTACGAGCATTTACACATTTGTACATCAAAATGCATTTGATGATAGTTAGATATTGAAGTATGGGGTATATTTAAATATATTCCTGGAACTTATTCTGTATTTTGCCAGATTATAGGGATCCTGGGGTTGTGATGATGGGGCCCTTGAATATTGTTGCACAGGGTACAATGAAGTGTTAATCTGGCCCTGTGTCGGACCGTACATTATGCTCATTTACAATCATTTCTATCGCCAAAAGTGCTTGTTCTTTGCTTATTTGAGGGAAACAGAGGAGTGAAAATGGCGCATAAGGCAAGAGAAGCTGTTCTACCTTTAATGTTATGTTTTTTTGTATATTTGGATATGTATTTGCTATTTATTCTTGCACTCAATGGACTGAAAACTAGCTAATGCTGGAGCAGCTGCTGATTATGCAGAACATTTGCAGATAAATAATGTCAGGGCAATACCTTGTTTTAATAAACAATTTGCATAAACACCACATCTATGGGGGCTGCCATTGCCACGTGACATCAGAACTTGGAACTGGGAGTACATCGATCTAGTATGAGTTCATGGGTGGGAAGTCACAGGTTTGACTGCCATTCCAGTGCCTTTTCACTGGTAGAAGGTTGGAAAATCACGAGTTACGGGTTGCCTGGAACGCAGCGTTACTCTATGTCACACTTCGACCTGAAGTGAGGGTAGGTTGCCGAAAGGCTGCCTGGAAAAAGTCTAATTTGATCTTAAAACTATAGCAAAAACAAGACAAAGTCCATTTGATTGAAAAAAAAAGATGAAGAGCTTTATTGCCCTTAAGTGCATCCAAGCAAATAAGCAAATAATAACAAAAAAAAATAACACAGGTCTGCATGGTCAGCACAGCCCTTCTCCAACTGCCATAAGCAATGTCAGACCCCCTCCATTTAAAGGCTAGGCCCCTCCCACTGGACCATACCATTTGTAATTGGAACTAATTAAACATTTCATCTCACTACATAGGTTATTTTCCATATTTATATCACAAAACACCTTATGTGTTTTAAACTCACATCAAAGGAGTCATCTAATTACTTCTAAAATTTACACACCCTCTTTTAATACTCAGAAAACCTGGTATGGCGCAGTACAACAGGCTGAGCCTAATTTCCCCAGTTAACTCGGGCACTATAAAAGGCAGCCTGATGCTCCCAGAACCTGGAAGTACTATGGTAAATAAAGGAAAAACATGATTAGGAACAAAATTTCACAACATAAAATCTAACATAATTAAAGACCTAATTCAATCTTATTTGTGTTTGTGCGTGTTTTTGTACAATTTCATGGGAAAACAGCACAGGAGACTAACTTAGATGTTTAAATGTAGCCCGGTGTGTACACCCACCAAGCTATCAGTAGTAATGCTACCTGGCTATTGTTTGCCATGTGGAAGAAGTGAGTGTGTGGTGTATGATTAGTGAGTGACTGCCACACTCTACCTGAAGTGAAAACAAATAAAATGAAGAGTACTGGGATGTATAGAGCCATGATGATATGGAATGCTCTGCTGGGATGAGTCATTCAAGAAAATAACAAATACAAATTTAAAGGATTACTGAAAGAGTATTTATTTGCAAAACAATGCTCAGTGTCTGCTAATGTTTAGTTGATTGACATGACATTGATATATAGCTGTGAAATATATCATACTGTTTAAAAAGTATGCTAAAAACTACTTTTTAGGAGGTACTGTTAATTGAACTAGGTCCTGTATAACATGTATGTTGTTTTTTTTCTTTGTAATTGTGATGAATGTTTTTGGTTGTTTTTTTGGATTTTGTGTGTGGGTGTTTTTGATGGTTTGTGTATTGCAGTGTAAAGACAATTATGAGGGGTGTGGACTCCACGCAGAATAAGATAAGATAAGATTACTTTATTGTCATTATACAGAATGTGCAATGAAATTCAGGTGCACTATCAGGGTACGGACTCATAAAAGAGCAATAGTAATAAATAGTAATAATAACTATAAAATATATAATAAAAACAAAATATAAAAACAATATATGCATCACTCACATATCAACATCCATACATTCATTCCCTCACACATCCACCTGGTATTCAGCGTCCGGGAAACCAAAGTCCTTGGGTTCCGGGGGGCGTATGGTTGCAAAGCTGCAAGTTAAAGTAATTGAGGGCATTGAAGGGCACCACCAGGAGTGGAGCCTACAGCTTAATTTGACTCAACACAGGAAACCTCACCTGGCCTGGACATGGAAAGGATTGACAGATATATATTCGACTGAAACGCAGAATAGCGATGGCCTAAGCAAAAGCTAATGGAGATCCAAATAAATGAAATGAAAAGCCTGGTATGATATTCTTGCTAGCATGAATTATCCAGCACACATTTGCTTTAATTAATTTTGCTGTCAGCAAGTAGTGTAAGAGGCCAACTGCATGTGCATGTGTGGTCACATGATCCTTGTGGACATTGGAGTCAGACTGAGGTTACGTGCGTCCATCTGGTGAAACAGCTGTAATGAAGCCTCAATGACAATATTTACACACATGTATATATGGGTCATTAAAACAGTAGGATATTTTGAATTAACGCACATTTTATCAAATCATTGATTATGCAATTACTACTTTCACAAAGAACATACATTTTTTTGGGCCAAAGGGGACATTTTTGGTCAGTTTTTTATTATATGTAACAGACTGTAGTAGCTTTTACATTGACCCTCAAATTGCTCAAATATAACTTGCGCATAAAAATTTACCTAATGGAAAAATGACAATTCTGCCAAAAGTCTCATTTTTCGATTAAAAGTTTTTGCGCTGTAAGAGGTGGTTTTTCAGGCAAATGGTATATCACGTAAAACTGCAACGGAAAGACCTTCTTTCGCAACTAGAGTCAGGTGAAGTAAAAAACGTATGTTGACGTATGTTACAACAAGCGAAGAAGAAGAAGAAACCCAATTATTTTTGAATTTAGTACAAGATAGAGGGGTAATATATAATAAGAATGAATATATCTGTAAATCAACACCATATTTACGTTCGTCGGCATATTTATGGAATGACTTCTCGTGTCATCTCTCGATAATAAATAAACAAATCATCGCATTTGTGATTTAATGGAAAAACTGACATTGCACGCTCCTGTTTTTAGTAAATATCGGTAAAGTGTTGCGCAGATGTCCAATGGAAAAGCAACTAATGATTAGGTTTTTGTTGACTTGTTGCCACACATGTATGAATAATAAAAAAAATGATGAAGATACTTTGAAATAAAGACAAAATGTGGAGCTGCGTCTTCTAGTATTGTGTCTTGGGAATCAGATCCAGTTCACACTGTGTTTTGGTGACACTGGACCTAGAGTCAAAGAAACAGGAAACAGTGGAGGAGATGGAGAAAGTGGAGATGGAGACACAGTTTGCAAATGAGGCAATTTCAAACGACCTGTTGCTAATGTGTTTGGACATTTCACTGAACAAGTGTTTCAACACATTCACACCACTCCCAGCATGAAGAATTTTGATGATTTAATTTATTCGTCAGGCTGCAGTTTATCAGGAAATAATCACTTTTTCCCAAACATAACATTTCCTCATTGCGACATGAGGTATGTTTGTAATAGCCAGCCTTTACCGTAGGAGCAGGTCCAGGCCTTTCAGTGATTTGAGACCTTCTGCCAACTTGGTACCACCGCAGGTACTGACACTGTCACTCAAACACAGAGCTCAGTCCAGTTTTTGTGATGTTTTCCATCAACACAAAGGAGAAGTCTGTAACCTAATGTGAGTCTGGTTGTTCATGGGAGTTTGACTCATGTCTTCTGTTGAAATATGTCTGAGTGTTTGACCCATCATCTCCTCCTCTGTTACGGTTAATGTTTTCAAAGCTTCCCTTGAAACAACAAACTACCACTTCAGAGACAGCAACACTCTAAAGGCAGATTTTACTGAATAGTTGGATCATAATAAAATTCAGGCCTGCTTGGTTCTTTGTAGTGACTTAGACACTTTAATGCCAGAGTTGCCTCCCTAACAGGCAAATGTTCCACAAAAACACACTTGACAGTAGGGATGGGAATCGAGAACCAGAACTGCAACCGGATGGGAATCGAGAACCGGTTCTTTTTGAGAACCGGATCCCAGTAGCTCGATTCCTTGGAATCATTTGCCTGCCTGCTTAATAATTCTGCTTATCAATTCCACCTTTGTTGCGCATGCGCGATGACGTCACGCGTACACTGCATTGTTTTGGTCAGAATGTTGTCAAAATGGCGTTGAGGCAGAAACGGTCTAAAAAGGCAACACCGGCTCCACTTGTAACACTTGCAAAGCTCCTCTGTCTTCAAAAGGGTGGTATATGCTCAAACATTTGTCAACACAGCATGTGAATCATTTACAGGAATGTCACATATTTGATTCGCTACTTAGCGACGCTTGTGAATGTAGCAGCAGAGTGAACGCCGGGCCCAGTTCCGGCGTTCCCAGATGCAGGCAACAAACATCGTACCCCCTCAAATACGAGTTTCTGAAGGTAGGGGAAAGGAAATGAGGTGCACAACAACAGGAGATGAGCAGAGTCAAACTGGTTTCACGTAGTGGAAATGCGGCGATAGAGGAATTAGTAAAGCGTCTTTAGTTTCACTTTCACTGCACGCCACCCCCCAACCCCCAAACCGGGCCCGGCATTATCTGTTATCATTATTTGTACATACTGTATATGTTATATTTTCTGTGCAGAGATGGAAATATAAAAGACAGTTAATGCAAACACCTGTTTGTACTCTTTTATTCCCTCACTCAATGAGAATTGCATAAAGAATCGATAAGGAATCAGATCAATAAGCAAAATCGATAATGGAATTGGAATCGTTAAATTCTTATCGATTCCCATCCCTACTTAACAGACATTCTCATAGCATCCCCGCCCATGATAATTATGATTGTTTAAAAAAATACAAACTAAAAAATGAGCTTTAAAATGTCTTATAGTTATAAAATGTGAGACTATGCATTGGCATTAAAATGTAGCTGAAGTCTGTGACCATTTCACAGTTTTAGTTTGTCTGTTACAAAGGGGTATCTAACACTACGTGGTACCGGCTCAACTCAGCTTTTTTGCATTTCCATTACACCAGAGAACCTGGGATCTGGAACCCGGTACTAGTTTTTTGGTATCCGCTTGGCCAAGGTTCCAAAATGGGGGAAGAGATACTAAAACGTGATGTGTAAGCACTGCAGACCACTGATTGGTCAGAGAGTTGACTCTGTGTCATTGCGTCATCAATATGCGTCCCGCCATTTAAAAAAAAACAAAGAAATGGTTTTCACAAATATTTTTTATTCTCTCACAAGTACATTTTGGAAATCAAAGTAAATATGCAAGGCAGAGTGGTTTACAAAAATGACTACTGTTGCAAAATCACTTGCGATTTATGTGTTTAAATGGGCAGGTTCCACATGCATCATGAGTGGACACAATGGGTTATGTGCGAAAGCTGGAATGAGACTGAGATTCATGACAAACCTGCATGTCTGGATTAGAAAAACCACTAGGATCGTCAAATTTAACAGTGTCTTTATTTATAGTGGTATATAAGACCTTTTCAAGCCATGTCACTGTCCTCACTAGCTGCTTTTCCATTGACCCTCAAATTGCGCAGACATAACTTGTGCAAAAAAATTTACTTAATAGATTAACAACAATTTTGCCAAAACTCTAATTTTTTCGATTAAAAGTTTTTGCGCTGTCAAGAAGTGGTTATTTGGGCGCAGTGCAATTGGTATATCACACACAACTGCAATGGACAGAGCTTTTTCTGCAACTAGAGTCACGTGAATAAAAAAAAAAAAGCAGATGTTGATGGATGTTACAACAAGCGAAGAAGAAAAGTTTTAAAAGAAACATGTCGCAGTATGTGTGGACACACCAGGAAACCGAATAATTTTTAAATTCAGTTCAGGATAGACGGGTAATACATAATAATAATGAATATATCTGTAAATCAACATTTACTCATTTACGCGTGTCGCCGTGTTTATGGAATGATGTCTCTCGTAGTAATAAAAAGACAAATCACCGTATTTGTGATTCAATAGAAAAATCAATATTACACACTTCTTTTTTTTTGACATTTAATAAATATTGATAAAGTTTTGCACAGATGTTCAATGGAAAAGCAACTACTGTAACTGTTGCTGTCACTGTCTTGAAATGGTGGAAATGACCAAAAATAGTCAAGTCAATCCTAGCTGTGTAAAGCCCTTAGAGGGAAGATTGTGTGTTTTAAAGAAGGATAAAGACTGTAATATTCTGCGTATGTAAGTTCCTCTGGTGTTCTTCTTGGTGCCTGCTTTGTATGCAATCGCTGTTTATCTTTTCCCCTCTCTCTTCCTCTTAAATTCACCGAAGCATACACACAAACATGCACACATCAAGAGCTCACAGACTTACAGCCTTGACCCTCGAGGTCTTCCTTGTGTCGTGCTATTTGTCAGATTTACAATGAAGCTGTCATTTCATATTCTCTTGTACAAGCCGCTGGGCCTGCAGGCGAGGGACAGCGGAAGACGACGCTTCGCTTTGAGTCACTGTTTGCTAGACTGCACAAACACACCACCGCATCCTTTTTAGTACGAGCATATTCTCCACACACAGACTTAGAACCAGTGCAAGACAGATGAGAGTTACAGCAATTAGGAGCTATTAGAGGAATGCAGATATTTGGGTTTCAATTAGCCTGTAAAATGAGACAAGAATTAATTTAATTTAATTTTTTATGTATTGGTTTATTTAACATTGTACATTAATCCACATTGCTGTAAATGCACCAGAGTTAGTCTAATGGCTGTTTTTCATCTGCAGTCCCTGGACAGATGTTGAAATGTCCCCATAAAAGATTATAAACATGCAAATTTTAAAACATAAACTTCAAATACCCAAACACAGATGAGTACAATACAAGTTTGCAATACAACATTTACAATTAGAGCCCGACCGATATGGGATTTTCGGGGCTGATGCTGATACCGATATTGGGGGCTAAAAAAAGCCAATATCCATTATATCAGCCGATATCTGATACTGGCCAATAACCAATATATTGGCCGATATATGAAATAAAAACATTGATCTACACAGGATATAATAATCTTATATTAGATAATTGTGGACAGGTGGATTAACAGTTGCATAAATCTTTGTTTATCTCACACAGATAATCTACACAACTGTCAAATGCTGTTTAATAGTCTTATACTAGACTAGTATGGGACCTGTGTGGAACCACAGGTTGTAGATGTAGTAGTTTTTATGCTGGGGAGAGCAGACTTTTGAAAAAGATGTGAGTCCATATTTTATAAGTAGTGACATAAAAATTGTTTGGTAAATCATTCTTTAAAATGTAAGCAACACCTACCTTTAATGAGTCCAACTACAAAGCAAAATATGTAATCACAAAAATGTTTAGAGTAAAAAATATGACTTACCACAAAATTATGTTTTCACTCACAAATTTTAATGTGTCTGCCTCACGGCACTACAACTGCCCATGTAGGCCAAGGACTTAACTGAGCATGTGCAGAGTGAATTAGGTGAGTCCTAAATTGTTCCTGATTGGTGCAACTGCAAGAGTTACAACTGACCCGTGTTACAACTGTCCCCTTTCTCCCCTACAATATTAACATCAAGAATGAAACTGTGAGGTAGACCGGAAGCGCACAGACATGAGTGTGTGTGCGGGGGGGTGAATAGTTCATAAAACTGGAGGGGGGAGTCTGTGATTTTCGGATGGATGGAAGGGAGTTTGTAGCGGGGGGATTAGCAGTCCCTCCTTGTTGGAATGGTGGGGGGTATCGGTCTGTGATTCTGTGTGTGTATGTGTGTGGGGGAGGTGGGGGGCTGTGATAGCGTGATTGTCTGTGCAGAAGTGAAAGTGAAACTGAAAGGCTTTTCTGTTCCTCTAACTCTCCGGGCAGCACACGCACAGGAGCAGCAAGCGACAGAATGTCCGCAGCAAAAAAGTTAATAAATCAGCTACATATTGGCCGATGTTGATTAATCGGTGATAAGCTATAATCGGCCCGATTAATCTGCCGGCCGATTAATTAGTCGGGCTCTATTTACGATTAATAACACATCAGACAAAGTAAATTAAAAAAAATAAAATAAAATAAAATACATTTGACACTTAGACATATCAAAAAATACAAATTAAAAAATACAATATGAAAAAAAATACAATGAGGAATGAAACAATTGAAAACATATGGTGTTCTGTAGCTTTTAATTGAAATCATTACATTATGTAATGTTTGGTGCAGAAAATCAAGTGAGAAGAATTTTTCACCTATTTGTTACATGTTAATTGATCCAGAGATAATAAATAAGATATGATAAATCAAACATGTAAATGTGTCAGAGGCAAAAAACAAAACAAAACAAAAAAACAAAAACCTCAATTGGTGGACTCACTTCTGGGTCATGGGGCTTTGCCAAAAATAGAAAAAAAAATGTTAAGAAAAAAATCCTGTGCTTTTATTTTGAAGAGTTTTTTTTTTTTTTTCAGCAGAGCACCACCTACACCTCCTATGCCCTGTAATACTAGTTGACATCTGACATTTCACAGCATAGATGAAAACTGGCAAAGTATGCGTTCATATGGTAATCAGTGCAGCAATAAGTACTACATTTTTTTATATCGAGGATAAAAACCTGTGTAAAAGTGTGTTTTGTGCAGCGAGGGTGTTGCAGTTGGTTTAATTAAATGCAGCTAATTGAATATAAATTGGAAATATTTCCCTCTCTAGCGTCACCTCCTGTTTGTTTTGGCTTATCAACTATCAAGCACAATCTCCATATCATCTTTTCTTTAAATACATTTGTGAAGTTGGAAGCCTTTTTTTTTTGTTTTTTTTTGCTAAAACTAATTTGTTTTTTGATCATGTAATATTTTGAACATTTTGAAAGATAACAGTACCACAGTGCTTCAGTTTCATCTCAGTTTGTCATGTCTTTATGTATCGTGATTGTCTTTCAGCTCACCATATATTTTTTATTAGTAAGTTTTTATTGTTATTTTTATCAATTTCTAGAAATTCAGGCGACCCATTAGAATTCCAGGGTGACCCCACGTGGGGTCCCAACCCCAAGGTTGAAAAACATTGGTCTACACTCTCTTTATATTTGGGGATCTTTTTCCTGCCTCCACCGTCTCGCCTTCTATAGAGCATACAGTACGTTCTCAGAGTGTCGGTATGTTATCAGTCGACCACCATATGGGGCCAGACGTCTGGAAGAGACAAAACAACTGCCACGCCCAGTGGACCATCAGATACTGTGGGATGCATTTTCTATACAGTATGAACAAAGCTGTCAGTAAACACACTAAAGGACACATCATAAAAATGCCACTGTTGTTGCTTTTACACATTAACTTTTTTTGTCACTATGACCAATAACCCTGGTAAAGCATTAACCATAGTGAGTACACAAAAGCTTTCAGCCGAAACTGTATTCATCTGTACTAAACAATGTACTGTCTGTATTTTATAGAATATTGTTATTAAATGGCAAAGAAATAGATATTTGTAAATGGAATATTTTAATTGAGTTGTCTCTTTTAATTTCGTTGTACATATGTATAATGGCAATAAAGGCATTCTATTCTATTCTATTCTATTCTATTCTATTCTATTCTATTCTATTGTGTTTTGTCTAATCATGATCTTTTTGTACCTTTTATTGTATTTTAGTCTTGTTGAATTGTAGATTGTGTATGTGTTTATTTATATATAACGTTAAACTAAAACTAATGTTAATAAATCAACATAAACAAGACAAACAAAACAAGCTTTAAATCAACAACTTCTTGAGTCTTTTCCTTTTGTTGATGCCATTTAAACTGTCATCTAGTTTAGTCTTTTACATCTTTTTTTTTTTTTTTTTACATCTTTTACTGTTTTTTTTTTTTTTTGTGGTCAAAAGTATCTACTGATCTAAAATATTTAATACATTTAATAATCCTATAAATACATTGAAATAATTCAGCTAAAATGCAGTTTCTAAGCTTTTTATCATCATCAGATATGATCCATTATTGACGTTCACCAATGAATCCCTCATAGTTTGACTAATGACAGAGGTTGTAGATGCTTGTTTGTCATATAATGATATATTTTGCTGAAAAAACTCTTTTTCTTCAGTTTACTCGGTTTTGCTATGATAACCTTGGAATCTACTCTTAGCTTTTAAGAACATTTACATTATCAGTAAATTGAATATAGAAAAACACCTGATCGTCACTAAAAATACCAAAGGCAGTGGATAATATTATAATAAAGAGTGATACATTACTTGAGAAAGACTAATTAGAGAAGAAAAATCATTCAGAAAGTGCCACAAAGATAATTCTAGGTCTTTAAGGGTCAAACTTGAGTTAATGTTATTTTTTTTAACCCATAAAGACCCAAAAAGCCACCGGTGTCACAAACCATCTACTTATATAAACTCTTTAATACCTGTTGATCCACTATTCCTATCAATACATGTCAATAATTGGTCTAAAATGCAGTTTGTCATTTTCTCATGGTCATCAGATATGACCCATTTGGACGTTCAGAGGCTCCGTAGTGAACATAGAAACACCTTCATCTTCCATAACATTGATTCACCAGTAAAACTCATGGAGATGGATCAATGACAGCGGATGGAGACGCTGGGTTTATATTCAGTTAATGATAGATTTTGTTGAAAAAGTCATTTTGTCTTCAGTTTTCTCTGTTTTTGATATAATAACCCTCAACTTTAATCTGAGCTTTTATGAACATCTACATAATCGGTGAATTAAATATAGAAAAATACATAATTATCACAAAATTAGCACAAATGCAGAGCCTAATATTATAATAAATGGTGATAAATCACTTAAGAAAGGTTAAAATAAAGAGAAAAATTCATCTGTGAACTGCCACAAAAGTAGCACTGGGTCTTTATGGGTTAAAAGACAAAAGCAGTGGAACATGTTAAAATTAACTGACTAAAAGTAAGGATCCATTTAAAAAGTGCTTGTATGTTGTTACTTGGCACCTCTATGTTTATATATGGAGCTAAACTCCTGTGCTGTATCATTTGCATGACCCTTCATCTCTTCTCCATCCGCACGTCCAGACTCTTTGATCGAGAATTTACACAGCTGCTCTCATTTGTTTTCAGTGCCGCCACTTCAGTGACAACACCGTGGCAACTGTTGGCCTCAGATTCCCAAACGACACGGGTGCGTTCGAGTGGCGCTCTGCACTTTCACAACAGAACTGGAGGCAAACATTACAATTTACTGAGTATTTTCTTTAGTGACATTTCCCCTCACCTTCAGCTTTCCTATCTTCCTCATCATCTGAAGGAACTGACATTTAAGTTGACGTCAGTTTCTTAATAAGTCTCTCTCCACTGACGGTGTTTAAGGTGACACTTCCTGAACCCGCATACCTCAGAAACTGCAAAACAAATACACAACTTCCTTTAAATTTCCACTCATGCGATGGTGATGAGCACTTTGAATCACATTGTGTCTGAGTCACAAGAATGTTAGATTAACTCTTAAAGGTCCAAACACCCAAAACTATCTACTGATCTAAACTGTTCAATACCTGTTGATCCACTAATCCTATCAACACATGTCAAAAATTGGAGTAAAATACAGTTTGTCATCTTTTCATGGTCATCAGATATGACCCATTTGGACGTTCAGAGGCTCCGTAGTTACCGTGGAAACACCGTCATCTTCTACAACATTGATTCACCAGTAAAACCCATGGAGTTGGATCAATGACAGTGGATGGAGACACTTTTTTTTTTTAGCTCAGTTATTGATATTTTTGTTGAAAAAGTCACTTTTTCATCAGTTTTCTCCATTTCTGATATATTAAGCCTCAACTTTACTTTTTAATCTGAGCTTTGATGAACATATACATGATCAGTAAATTAAATATAGGAAAATACCTGATTTTCACTGAAAAAAATGCAAAATACAGAGGATAATATTAAAATAAATGGTGATGAATCACTTTGGAAAGGTTAAATAAAGAGACAAATCACTGCTACTTTTGTGGCAGTTCCCAGATGACACTGGTCTACAAGGAAAATGCTTCCAGAATAAAAGTAATGAAATTTTACCACATGAGAGTCACTGATAAAGAAAAATCAAGTCAAAAATGCTGGTTGGCTGAAGTTTCCAAGATACAGCCTTGGGTCAAAATGTGAAACTCAAGAATTAACTAGAGAATGGGTTTGACTCAAAAGGAATATTTGTCTCAGAGCTACAAGATCTACTTCAAAACACTGTCTGCACATTAGAATACATTCACTTTACAGGTTCTATTTAGTGGAAGATTTATAAAACTATTATATAAATGTACATAAACCAATATATATGTGTAATAACACTTAATCATATACCTTGAAAACATCAGCAAACCGGCACTTTTGTCATTTATTTTCCAATTAATCTTATTAAAATACGTAACATTCAGCACATTTAATGTCTGAAGCAAATCATTTCTAAAAAACTGTAGACCAGTGTGATTTGTTCTCTCTATTAACCTTTCTTAAGTGATTTATCACCATTTATTATAATATTTTCCTCAATATTTGGCATTTTTCACTGTAAAACATGTATTTTCCTATATTTAATTTCTAATATTTGATTTTGATGTTCCTGAAAACTCAGAGTTCATTCAAAGGGCGTTATATTAAAACAGAAAAAAACTGAAGAAAAAGTGAGTTTTGCAGCAAATAAGTCATTAAGTGAAAATAAGTGTCTCCATCTACTGTCATTTATCAAACTCCGAGGGTTTTACTGGTGAATCAATGTTGTAGAAGATGATGGTGTTTCCATAGTAACTACGGAGCCTCTGAACATCCAAATGGGTCATATCTGATGACCATGAAAAGAGGAGAAATTGCATTTTACACCAATTATTTACATGTATTGAATTAATGGATCAAAGGATATTAAACATTTTACACCAACAGATTCTTTTGGTTAACGCTGGATGTTTGAGTCTTTATGGGCTAATGCGGATTTGTCTCATTGAGTTTGCTCTGAGCTCTGACAGCTGGAAAAGCCACCAACTGTCATCGTCGGTGACAAACTGTCGCAGTACTTCACCACCTGCACCATCAATCACGAGTCTACCTGATCTTCGTTTTGCATTTGCGTTGAGGCTTTGGACTTATCACCTCTGTCCTTCATATGCCATGTGTTCTCTTCTGTCATATGACCTCCAGTGTCCCAGCCATCTCGTCTTGTCTCAACCATCATAAGGGCCACTGCTGTTGTTCTTTATCACCTCATCACCCCATGGTGGCGGACACATTTCCTGCTCTCTTACTGAAGCTATTGAAGCCATGTTGGACTATCACAGGACTAATCTTTCTGTACATTGCTGACTACACTGAAAGAATTTCCTTCCTTGTATAGATGGCGCCAGACAAGTTCTCCTTTGAAACAGAATGGGCTCCTCAGACAGTTGTCGTGATGTTTTGTCGAAGTGGTGGTGTGATGACAGATGACTCTGTGCCGTGTGATAAGTTTAACCTTTGATTTTTTTTTACTTTTAACAACTATTTCACAGCAAATCAATGTATACAGGGTGGGGAAGCAAAATTTACAATGAACATTTAGTTGTTTTTTCTCAGCAGGCACTACGTCACTTGTTTTGAAACCAAACATATATTGATGTCATAATCATACCTAACACTATTATCCATACCTTTTCAGAAACTTTTGCCCATATGAGTAATCAGGAAAGCAAACGTCAAAGAGTGTGTGATTTGCTGAATGCACTCGTCACACCAAGGAGATTTCAAAAATAGTTGGAGTGTCCATAAAGACTGTTTATAATGTAAAGAAGAGAATGACTATGAGCAAAACTATTACGAGAAAGTCTGGAAGTGGAGGAAGCAACAAAAAACGTACCACAGCTTTTATTATAGCTCTCAAATCCAAAATCCTAAAGGATCCAACCAAAGCCATGAGAAAAATGGCAGCTGAACTTGAGGTAGACAACAAGACCGTTAGAAATGCAATAAAATATGATTTGAAGTTAAAATCTTACACAAGAACACCAAAACACTTGTTGACAACAGCAACAAATCCAACTTTAGCAATTTTTGGGAATCATGTTTATGGCCGCCTTCTAGCCCAGATCTAAACCCTCTGGATTCTGCTGTTTGGAGTGTTTTAGAACATGCTACCAATAGAACATCACACAGCAATGTCGACTTTCTTAAAGATACTATTAAAGAAGAATGGGAGAAGTTGTCACCCGAATATTTGAGGAACACTTGCGCAAGTTTCAGGAAGCGTGTGAAGGCAGTTATTGAGAAAGAAGGAGGACACATAGAATAAAAACATTTTCTATTATGTAAATTTTCTTGTGGCAAATAAATTCTCATGACTTTCAATAAACTAATTGGTCATACACTGTCTTTCAATCCCTGCCTCAAAATATTGTAAATTTTGCTTCCCCACCCTGTATATACTGTGTTTAGCTACACATATAGTATTTAACGTAACTCCAGAATACAACAATACAGTGGAAACATACAGATGTTTGAACATCAGTCGACTGAATCATGTTTAATTGTTTTCTACTGCTTATGTAACCTGTTATGTCACCAGCCGAATGTTACCATTGTGCCAGTGTTGTAAGGCATCCATCTTGTTTGTATGAGTCTGTGTGTGAATACTAAAGTTACCACATTTGTTTTTGGAAAATCTAATAATGGCTCAATTTGATTTAATTTTATTTAATTAATTCAAGTCACAGGTGTCAAACATGCGGCCCGGGTGCCAAAACCAGCTCGCCAAAGGTTCCAATCCAGCCCACGGGATGGATTTGTAAAGTGAAAATCAGGGCATCGAACTCAAAAATAATATCATAATAACCTAGAAATCATGACAACACCAATTTTTTTCTCTTTGATTTAATGCAAAAAACATTAAATTATGAAAATATTTACATTTGCAAACTATCCTTTAACACTAAAATGTGAATAACCGGAACAAATACGAACAACCTGAAATGTCTAAAGAAAATTAAGCACAATTTTAACAATATTCTGCCTGTTACTAAATGTTTTGTCCCTTTGTAGATCTCATCTGTAATGTATATGTATAAATGATAAGTCGAGGCAGAATATCGATAATTTTTTTAAATTTTTTTTTTATTTGCACAAAATAAAAACAGCAATGGAAAAAACAACAACATTCAAATAAGTAACAAAATTGTGCAGGAGAGGTTAGAAGCCAAAAAAGAAGGCTTATATGAATACCTACCCCGGAATGAACAATACACAAAAAAAGAATTAAAAAATACAATATAACTGAAATAATAAACTAAAGTAAAAACAATAAAAATGTAATCCGCATTACAAATCATCAAATACAAATCAAGTAATACACAGCCTTACATTTTTTTCATGAATTAAAGTCCTTTTCAGATGCTTTTTAAACAATGATAAAGTAGATGTTGATTGAAGTTCAGGTCGTAGATTATTCCACAGATTTGGTCCATGATATTTCAGAGAAAACTGACAGACTGAAGTTCGGCACTACGGAAGATAAAATTTGCTTGAAAATCGTGTCGGAAAGTTGTGAATAACAAAAGACAACATAAAGAAATTATGAAAAACTTTAGGAAGAATATGAGTTAAGTGAACATATTTGTACATGAAGACACAGGTCTGGTAAACGTTCACATCAAAAACTGAGAGAAGATTGAATTTTTTGAAAAGAGGAGCAGACGAGTCGAGTCTCTTAGAAAAACTGATCATTCTTAAAAATTTCTTTTGAATTAAGAGAATCTTTTTGAGATACGTGGGACAGGTTGCCGCCCAAACAGTATTGCAATAAATAATGTAAGGATAAATTAAGCAATAATAAAAAGTCAAGAAACAAGAATGATTTATCAATGAACGAACTCTGTTCAAAATGCCAACTGACTTCATGATTTTTTTAACAAACAAGATTAATATGAGATTTCCAGTTCAATTTTTCATCTACAATAACACCCAAAAATTTAATGTAAGACACCTGGGTTATTTCAAAGCTATCTATGAATATTTTGTTGTTTTCCTTGTTATACTTCTTAGTTTTGTTACAAAATATGATAAAATTAGTACTTATATAAATTGTACTTATATATAATTGTACTTATATTTCTTAATAAATTCAAATTTTTCTCAGGTTATTCACATCCTTTTTGTTTGGATAGTTTGTAAATGTAAATACTGGCATAATTGAATGTTATTTTTTTCACTAAAACAATTTGGAGTTGTCATTACCTATTGGCTATCATGCTATTATTTTACTGGTCCGGCCCACTTCAGATTAAATTGGGCTGAATGTGGCCTCCAGAAAAAAATGAGTTTGACACCCCTGATTTAAGTCTTTATTTAAATACGGTGGCTCATTCAAACCTGTGTCCAAAAATAAACGTTTGGTGCACACACTATTTGCATATGTAATAAGAAATGCATCATGAGTGATAAATATTGCTTATATATAAATACAGCGGCATGCACGCACAACATGTACTGTATGTGTAAAACAGCTGTTCACACTATATCAGGTTTACATGTAACTGACACTGTTTTAATACTTAATTTTAGGTGACATATTGTACACTCATACATAGCTTTATATGGGTGCTGTATAGACGCCTATAGACACCAAGGTTATAATAGTTTTGGATTTTTCATTATAGTTTAGTTTTATTTAATTTTGACTTTTTTTCCTCTAATTCAGTTAGTTTTATTTCATTTTTAGAGCAGGTTTGCTAGTTTTTATTAGTTTTTGTTATTTTCTAAATGCTTAGTTTTCAGTTTAGTTTTAGTTTTTTTTTTTTTTTTAATATCATTTATCTTCCGCTGTCAAATTCAAATAAATCCCAGACAGGACTCTGCTGCTTTCTCCCAACTTTAGTCTCCATGTTTCCAGGTACAGTGGGGACCAGAAGACGACTCTAAACCACTAGTGACGAGAAGTGATGGACCGTTAAATATCGTACGGTGCCCCCAGCTAAAATTGCTTGAGGGAAATAAATCGATTTCATATCAATCCGACATTGACAAAGACAAAAATGAAGGGAATTTTATCCATAATTTTTATACGTTTTAGTTAGTTTTGTGAACACACAATACAGTTTTAGTTAGTTATTGTTTTTTTCTTTTAATCATAGCTTTTATTTATTTCAGTTAACGAAAATGTTTTTACAATTCTAGTTTTTGTCATTTCGTTAGTTTTCGTTAACGATAATAACCTTAGTTTGTGTTGGGAGAGAGTGGTTTGCTCATATTAGTCAAATCTGTTATAAGTGCTCCCTACATCCATGAACACTGGATTCTGAAGAGATGGGAGTGACTTTATTTGGACACAAGGAAGGTTAGGAGCAATCTGCAAAGGATCATGGGTAAGCTAATACCATGCGCTAATTTAGGTGGAATGTAAAACAATATCAAGCACCATGTAACAACATCAATGTTAAAGGTGTGTTAGTGTAACCTATTACAACAGCATTTGAGTGGTTTTCCAGGAAAAGAAATGCATATTATTAAATTAAAACAAACTCTTTGGCAGTCGAGCAAACTTTCACATGAACTCGTCGAAGCCTGACACCAACAATCTTCGAACTGGATCACTTATTGAATGTTTCAAACAAAACAGATGATTCCTGGAGAAAAAAATATTGATGTAGTATTTTTAGAGAAAAGTTCAATGTAACTTTATGGGGCCAAGGACTTTTTGGAGCCATCCCTAGAGGCCACTTCTGGTATTACAATTTTAAGATACTTTCACATTAGCCTCACTTTTAGACCAACATCCTTGTCTCTTAGTATAAATGCAGTCAGCTAATATATAAAACAAACCACCAGTTCTTAATACAACAGACTCTGACACACACTTCATGTAAAAACTGTCACATTGAACCTTTAAATATGTCAAATATATTTAAAAACCAATGTGTAAATTATTTCAATATAACTGGCTTATGAGAATCTATATAACTCCTGAAAAACTTCACAAATTTAACCCCAATATCCCAGACACCTGTATAAAATGTGGAACCGAGAGAGGTACCTTATATCGCTGCATTTGGAAATATGAACATATGCCAGAATTTTCAAGAAGGATAATTAACACAATGTCCAATATTATAGACAAAGAAATCCCAATGTGCCCAGAGATCTGTACTCTAGGTCTTATTCCAGAAATTTTAGTCTGGTGTTTTTCAACCCTGGGGTTGGGAACCCACGTAGGGTCGCCTGGAATTTAAATGGGGTCGTCTATAATTTCTAGTAATTGATAAAAAAAAAACAAAACAAAACAAAAAAAAACTTACAAATAAAAAATATATGGTGAGTTGAGAGAGACAATCCCAATCCAAAAGACATGACAAACTGTGACACTGAAACTGAAGCACTGTGGTACTGTTTATCTTTCAAATGTTCATTGTGGTCGGTTTCAGATGCTGCAGCTCTTTCATAATTCATAGTTTGAGTTCTTGTTTGTTCAGTATTAATTCAGGTTTGTTGCTATACTGCTCTGCAATAAATAATTTTTTCATAACGAATGGTACAGTTTTTTTTGTATATATTGGAATTTGAACTATATTTTTAGATACTTTTTTTTTTAATTCTACCATTTGTCAGATTTTTATTGTTTGTGTCTGATGGTGAGTATGTACTGAAATTTCATTCTGAATGTGCACTAGTTTCTGTGTGTTTCTGAATGACAATAAAGAGACTATTCACCGCCAATGTGTGAATGTGAGAGTGAGTGAATAAGGCAGTGTTTTTCAACCTTGGGGTCGGGATCCCAAGTGGGGTCACCTGGAATTCAAATGGGGTCGCCTGAAATTTCTGGTAATTGCTAAAAAATAAAATAAAAAAAAAAATTGAAAGAGACATACACAATACATAAAAGACATGACAAATTGTGAAGCTGAAACTGAAGCATTGTGGTACTGTTTATCTTTCAAATGTTCATTGTGGTCAGTTTCAGATGCTGCAGCTCTTTCATAATTCATAGTTTGAGTTATTGTTTGTTCTGTATTAATTGTCAGCCTTGCAAATACAAGCCGGACTGACTGTACATATCCTGACCAAAGAAAATAAAATTTTCACTTTGTGCAGTAATCTACACCTGGCTTTTCTGCCTCCATCCATAATAATATACATTATATAGACTAAATGTCATCTAAAATTAACCTTTTTTTGTAACATAGTATAGCAAACTATTACATGATCAAAAACAAATTAATTTTAGCAAAAAAAAAAAAAGTTTCTTTTTTGAATATCTGGGGTCACCAGAAATTTGTGATGTTAAAATGGGGTCATGAGACAAAAAAGGTTGGAAACCATTGCTTTAGCCCTGAGGACTCATGAAAGTGTCTTATAAAAAGTGTCTTATAGCTAGAGACTGGAAAAATGTCGATTGTCTATCGTTGAATTCATGGATTGCAGAACTCTCATCCTGCATCGTTATTGAAAGGCTCACTTACACAGTTAAACTGAAAACTCATATCTTCCACAAGATATGGAATTCATTTCTAAAATTTTTAGAATCAAAACCTGATATCTCATCACCATCACTTATTACGTGAGACCATACCCCTTTCTTTTTTTTTTTTTGTTAAATGTTTGATTATGTGTCAGACATAAAAAAAAAAAATGGATGTTGAGAAGTATTCAAGTCAATATTACTTATATTGCCTGTCAATTATTATTTTATGTTATTTACACTCACAGCTGTTTAAAAATTCAGAGGTGGTCTTGGGGGGGGGGGGGGGGTATCTATGTTCAAGGGAGACACACAATATTATCATTTCATGTCAGAAAATATATATATAATGTGTGAAAACCTTAATAAAGATATGTGTTAAAAACCAGTGTGTATTTCTCTTTGCAAGACATACAGATGTAGTTTAAAATTTCTTTCAAGAATATGAGACGTGAAATTGTGTGTGTGTGAAAACTGGGTGTGTGAAACTGATAGTGAGTCGATAGGGACACAGTGCTCAAATCAAAAGTAGATTACAGTAATCCCCTGATAACTGTTGTGGAGGTAAACCAAACATGAGATCTTTAATATATAATCTAAAACAAACATATTGACACCGCTAAATACTAATACGTTCACAGTCCAACCAATAAAATCTGACTATTACTCAATCAAAATCACCTTATGGAAGTAGAATAATCACCTTAACCCTTTCATGCATGAACCTTAGTCAATATTTTTTTCTTGAGTGTTTTTATTGCTCTTTAGGTATTAAAAAAACAATGCAATTGAATTTTTTTTATGAACCTAATTTTCGTGGATTTACAAAAATGTCCACTCAACTGGACACCATGTGTTTAATTTTTGAAGCAAAGAAACATGTATTTAAAACTCATCATCAGAGAGTGATATACTGTGTGAAAACTATAAAATAAAAACATTTTTAATGCCACTAATCTGATGTTTTCTCACATTTTATCATACTCAAATACTGGTTACTACTCATTTCATGGAGATAATATCCTCTGAGACCCAGGAAACTGACAATTTTAGCTTTTTTACACTAAAAAATTGTCTTGATTGGAAACTGCATAATGCAACAGTTTTTTTTCAGATACATTTTTATTTATTGATTGTTTTTTTAATGGAATGTCCTTTGCAATGGACAGCATTTTAGTTAAACTGTCAAACTTTTGTCCCCTGTAGAGGACAAAATGCATTGCTGGGTCTCAGGAGGACATGCAAAAAACCAAACAAACAAAACTTTGGTAACACTTTACTTGAAGGTCTAGTTTATAATGCATTAAGCGCACATTCATAAGACATTATAATGCATTTATAATGCATTATAAAAGTCATTTCAACAGTTTATGTATTATAAATTCAGCTTTCATAATGTTTTATACATCCATACCAAAGCAGTGTGAAGGAATTTATTTTTTCAGGTAGAGAACTTTTGTTAGGTTTTGTCACTGGTCCCTATACCTGTCTATTTTAGGGATTTCATATTTATTAAAAAAGAAAAAAAAGTATGTGTTTGAATTACCAAAGATTTAGAGCTGCCACATTATTTTTTATTTATGTACAAAGCTACATATAACACTTCGATTTACTGTCTCTGTTCTTTTAATGTTTTGTTTTTGCAAAATAAAGAGTTATTAAGAACACTTGGATGTATAATTTTTGACTTACACTTTACTCAGAGCCAGCAGATACTGCTCATATGTCATCATACTTGTGTTATAATATCATCAGTCATCCTGTAACTTATTATTGATGTTTCTAAGGCATTATTCAGTTTCAGAAACTACATGTCACAGCAGTTCTCTGTGTCTTTATAATTGGCTAGAGTTATGATGGTTAGAATGTGTTCTGTAACCCAGGACTGGAGATTCTTCCTACAAACACTGTTGTCACTCTGGTATGGATGTATAAAACATAATGAAAGCTGAATTTATAATACATTAGGCCTACACTTATAATACTTTATTAACCTTGGTATAAGCTGTTGTACATGATCATAAACTGTTGTAATGACTTTTATAATGCATTATAGTGTCTTATGAATGTGTGCTTAATGCATTATAAACTAGACCTTCAAATAAAGTGTTACCAAAACTTTTTGTTTCAGAAAACTGTTAATTACAGTCTCATAACAATTAGCAGTTGATTTACACTAAAACATGTTGCTGCAGATCAGGTTTACGTAGAACAGCAAAGTTACAGTAATGGTATGAATTACAGTGTATGGGATAATGCATAAGCGTCCACTGTGTTAGCTGATATGGAACTAAAACAACCAAACCCATAAATATACAAGAGAACAGCTGTAGAATGACTGTCCACTGGAGTGACCAGTATGCATGAAAGGGTTAAAGCTCTGACGCCACAGGAAATTCATTTTCTCACAGCTGAGGAGTCAATTCTGCAACGTTACTGCACTTCTGTACCACCAGGAGTACTAGCTAACAGGTGGTAATGTGAGAGATCTGACCTCCCATAGTTCTACAGGAAACCCAACTCCTATGGGTAATGTTAGCCAGCATACCATCGAGAGAGCAGGGGAGCATGAACAGAAATCCGGCCCCTAGTTGGATTAATTTGACTGTGGTCGGTAGCAATGAAAGAAGGAAATCAGTGGATAACAGTGAAGAAGAAGAAGGGAAGAATTTCCTAGGGTGAGTGACTGGGAAAATGGGGACAAAAGGGACAGAACGGACGAGGTCGTGAATGGCTGACTGTTCTTATTTATTCAGGCGAAGCATCACTTCCACAAAACGTTTGCGTGTGAGAAAAAGCGCGGGACAAAGAACGAAAGGGGAGTCAAAAAAAGAAAGAACAATCAAACGGACAAAGAAGTGGCTTGGACTGGTACAGGTTTGGCACACGCTCACTGAGCAAACGGCCAGGCCGATAGCCCCGCTGAATGGACTCATTCTTCTTATCAGTGTGACCAGCAGAACGGCAGCGGCAGGAGGAGGTGAGGTTCTGCGTAGGTGACCTAGATAAGGGGGTTTACTGTACAAGGATAGCGGGGCGGCGTCTAAACTGTGACACCCCCTTCCACTATCAGTACCCCCCCCCTTCTCCTCTACCTCTGTTATCACCAGAAAAAAATCAACATGTTTGTCAAGAGATATGTGCATAAGGGAGCTCCTACCAAACAGCTTTCTAAAAACAGAACGCGATCGATTACGACTGTTACATCATAGGCCACGCACAGCTCTGAGTACAGTTGACTCAAAACCAGATCGTATGAGGTTATGTTGACACTCAGACATCGCATATGGACAGTTATTGTTACACAGTGGAAACACAAACTCACATAATGTAGGTTTCAAATGTTCACGTCATCTTGCTTCCTTGAATACCCAAGTCTTTTGTCCGTCAAGTTTCCACACATTCACTGTCAACGAAGTAGTGCAGCTTAAGATACGTCCATGCAATGAGTAATATTTCAAAGTGTCAGATTCTAGTCTAATGTGCACATGGCCTGATAATTATTTGGGCTGTGAACTGTCAACCTGGAGAGATGGCTTTATATACAGCTATCAGGAATGAGCTGGTGGATATTGGAGAATCATAAGCTTGTGCTACATCAGACTCAGGATCAGAATCCGAATCAGGATCAGAATTAGAGTCAGAATCAGAATACTTTATGAATCCCTGGGGGAATTTATTGTGTGTTACAGTTGCTCCATTCAAGTATAATAAAAAGTAGCTGGAAAGAAATTAGCAATACAACAAAGAAGAAAAAAAAAATCTACGTACACACATATATAAAACTGTAAATACACAAACATGTTTACTGCTCTGAATATATATATGTAAACAAAATATACATCTTAAAACACTCCATTAACTCATAAAGACCCAAACATCCACCAGCGACCAAAACCATCTACTGATCTAAACAGTTTAACACCTGTTGATCCACTAATCCTATCAATACAGGTGAAAAAAATAATTGGTCTAAAATGCAGTTTTTCCGTCTTTTCATGGTCATCAGATATGACCCATTTGGATGTACAGAGGCTCTGTAGTTACCATGGAAACACTGTCATCTTCTACAACATTGATTCACCAGTAAAACCCATGGAGTAAGATCAATGACAGTGGATGGAGACACAGAAACAGAAATATTTTGCTGAAAAAGTGACTATTTATTTAGTTTTCTCGGTTTCTGATGTTATAACAATCAACTTTAATTTGAGCTTTCAGGAATATCTACATACATACATCTACACAAATGAAATATGGGAAAATACCTGAAAAACACAAAATGATGCATGAATAATTTGATTAATTATTTTGTGTGTAACCATATATACAGCAGCTGTGCTACAAAAACTCAGTATTCACAAATGTGGTCGTATTATAAACCTCACGGTGCAACCTGGGCACAGCGTCAGTGAAGGACCTGGCATCATTGGGTGTTTCGGGTCTTATCTTCAGGCATCCTCCTCCAGGTGACCCATCTGGGGGTGATCAGTCCCCAACCTGTGTCCAGGTAGCTAACTGCACCACTCGTCACCCCTCTTAATCCAGAATTCACTTTTATCTCACCAGTTTTATATGTAGCTTCATTAGGACAATGTCTACAAAGTTTGTCCACAGTTTTTTTACCTCCGCCAAGGAGGTTATGTTTTTGTCGGCGGTGGTTTGTCTGTCTGTCTGTTTGTTTGTCTGTCTGTCCGTGTGCAAGATAACTTAAAAAGTTATGGACGGATTTGGATGAAAATTTCAGGAAATGTTGATACTGGCACAAGGAACAAATAATTACATTTTGGTGGAGATCGGGGGGGGGGGGGGCGGGCATTGATCTGCCTTGGCGGGGGTATGTACACTACAAGTGCTTTTCTAGAAAAGACAGCGCAGACCTCCGCCAAGGCAGATCAGTGCACCCCCCGATCACCACCAAAATTTAATCATTTGTTCCTTGTGCCAGTATCAACATTTCCAGAAATTTTCATCCAAATCCATCCATAACTTTTTGAGTTATCTTGCACACGGACAGACAGACAGACAGACAGACAAACATCTGGGGGGGCGGGGACTGATCTGCCTTGGCAGAGGTCTGCGCTCTCCGAGTGCTTCTAGTTGATTTTTGCATTTCTTTTTTTTTAAAATTTTGTTTAATTTTTTTTTTTTTTTTTTTTTTTTTTACAAAATTTCGATATATTACATAATTGCCTTTACTTACAATGGGCCAAATTTTGATGGTTTATAACATGGAAACGGTTACAGATATCAATATAGTTACTACTGAGCACCGATAGGAAGTCATACATGGACTTTCATTTAATTAGCTGAGTTCTCCTCCAGTGAAAGTACCACCCACTTCTATTGGGAGATTGATCTCCTGCATCAACACCACAGGACAGAACCTGACAACCTCGCAAATTCACCTTATTCATTCTTGATAGAATATGCCAGTCAGATACAAGGACATTGTTCCCATTTTTAAATATTGCTGACAGCCAATGCACAAAAATGGAATGCATCATCATTACATCACCAAATCATTTATTCATAAAATGTAAACGGTTGCTGAGTGCAGTTTGCCAGTTGATGCTCCATATGTTATAACGGTCCATAATAACTCTGTGTAATTGCCAGAGATAGTTTGGTTCAGCAGTTGCATTGACCCTAACACGGATTATCCCATGATCTTATTAAAGTTAGAGCCACAACACGAGGACTTGTCATGCGTAATGCAGCTTCACCGTGATGCAGATCAGAAAGAGAGATGGACTCATTCATTTATTTTTAAAATGCTGTCTCATCTGTGTGTGTTGAGGTTGTATTTTTCCATTGTTATGGGGTTCGTGAATATTGTTAATACATAGTGGAATGGACAAGTGGTAATGAAGACCATACATTTATATAGATGAGGTAATCTAGAGTTCTGTTCAAGATAAGTGAAATATATTTACATTATGTTGTATCATTCTGGGGAAATAACCTCAAATAACTTGAAACAGTCAGTCTGTTTTCATGACACCTAAAAAAAATGATTGTATATTGATTCCGAGTCAGAACTTTTTTGTTAGAATGATCAACTTTTCAGACTTTTCTAGTAACTTTTTTTCAAAAAGCACCAAACAACAAAATTAGCTATTACTACCTTGTTGGTTTGACACCTAATTGTCGTTATCGTGTTAGCTATCTAGCAATAAGTCACATAAAACAGCCACTAATATTATTCATGTGTGGTTTTACAGTAGGTTTTACAATGAAACAGACAAATATGAATAAAACAAACCTATGATGTGTTGTGTTACTTTTGCAAACAAAACATGTGATGAGAAACAAATGAATCTAAATTAACAAATTTAAAATCTTTTTTTTTTTGCAGAGATGGCCGATGAATTTGAGTAATGCTATTATGTAATCTACGTAATGTTTTACGTAATCATGCAATGACATCATCACACAATGGCATCCCAACGTCATGTGGCAGCTAACAACTAATAGACCTGTCTGTAACAACGTCCCCTGAAAATCAGTTGATAATACTATTATTGCATCAGTCTGACAAAAACTGGACTTTAAAAGTACATGCAAACATTTTATCTCGACTAGAACTGAAGATTTAATCGTCAGACCAAACACTCCTAGATAATGCGATTGAGACTTGATGTATAAAGACCAGTCTGACTGGAACAGGATGAGGTTTTCTCCACATGTACCAGAGCTTTGCCACTGATCCTGACCTGGAAGTGGAACAGCATGCATCTCACAAAAAGTACGCTATGTAAATATTTGCAACATTGTCCATTGTTGTGCCAGTTTACCTCTGGGTAGCTAACTTGGAAGCTCACTATTGATTATTGTTGTGGTGTACATCAACTGGAAATGGCTCAATAATAACAGCTGAAAGAGTGCATTTTGTCATCTATTGTAGCAGAGGCTGGGGCGCCGATAAGGGGGGGTAAACAGGACAAATTCATGGGGCCCAGTATTTGTGGGGGCCCATAGAGCAGTGGAGGGGGCCAAGTGGATACAGAAGTTGTGAAAATTTCGTGTAAGATCCACTGTATAATGCAGCATTTCCATTATGTGGAACCGGCTCGACTCGGGTACCAGATACTATTCCTGGAGACCATTTTCCATTACAGGATACTACCGACTTTACAGTACCTGGACGTCATAGCAATGTGGTGTGTTACTTCCGCACCGTCTGCTCAGAGAGTTGCTGATAAACTCGCTCGTTGCGTGTTGTCTTGTCAGGCTCATGCTGAATTTTTACATCAGCCACCAAAGACTGAATCTCCTGACTGAATGGTGTAGTTTTTCGGGCTGTCATCATGTGGATTAACCTACTGCTATATTTACTGTAAACTTCCGCATCTGTTTCTTGTAAAATGGCGGGTCACAGAGACAACTCTGACCAATCAGTGGTCTGCAGTGTTTACATGTCACGTTTTAGTATCTGGTCCCCAGTCTTGGAACCTCGGCAGAGGTGGTACCAAAAAACTAGTACCGGGTACCAGATTCCAGGTCCTTTTTCGTAATGGAAACGCAAAAAGGCCGAGTCGAGTCAAGACAAGCCGAGCCAGTACCACATAATGGAAATGCGGCATAAGAGAGGCATAGAAGTTGGGAGGTGAACGCTGAAAGTATGTTAAGTTTCGTTTAAGTTTTCATGGTATTATAAGTGACGTTATTTATGAACTGTGCCCCCACGTACACACCACCCCCACCCCACCCCCTGATCTAACAAATAGTCAATTTCTTTTGGGTCCACAACAATTAATAATTATGCTTTCATGGGGCCCATAATTGGTAGTGGCGCCCCTGAGCAGAGGACACATGATTTCAACAATTAATAATTCAAATAAATGGTTCAGTTGCACTAGTCATAGACATTATTGAAGGACAGATTAAACTACTGACAGGTGACAAATGAAATATTGAAGAAAAAAAAAAAATCCAGATTTCTAGAATTTTGAACATTTTTGGAAAGACACTTCCTGTAATCTAAGAACATAAGTCCAGAAGACATGCACCACACATTAGTTTTTATAGTTTAACATTAAAATTTTACATATTATATCTTTAAAATGCCCTACACTGCTTTATAAGAAGGAATTAAATCAAGATCCTAATGTTAATATAATGGATGTCAATATAGTGGGATGCAAGGTCATGTTGTGAGATAATTAATTTTTTGTATAAGCCAAGGAGAATGACATGTTCAACAGCTGTGTTTATTTACTGTCCCTTATGAGAAATCAAATAGAGTGGTTTCTGAGTGGATTTCCTCTGTGAATATTTGCATTTCACCCTGTTTATTGACAGAGAACTGGCTTTCTGACCAGGATTAAGGATTAGTGTTGATGTTTGATGGAAATATCCTGTTGTCCTAAAGCATCTTGACTACAGCTTTAGTATTAAGCTTGACAGATACCACATAGTTCTATTTGTTTAATGAAATCATAACATTTTTTTTAATTATACGGTAGACTGTAAACAATTTGTAGTTTGTAATTTAACCTCCTGACCACACTCTTCCTACATACACAGAATGACTGTTTGTTTAATACGTTATATTTAACATGGAAACTAAAACATACAGTCCAAATCAAGTATTAGACATGTAATATATTTATTTGTATTGGTTCTTTCACACTGATTGAATGCAAAAATGTGTTGAATCACTCACTTAGACAATAAAAGTAAATTAAATAAATCACACTTTGTCACATGCAGACGTCTCAAGGAGTGGATGTTTACATGAAATGGTAATAAAGACTAAGAACAGGAAATTACAGAGGAAATTCGCCATTGAAATGTTTACAGGAGGCCATTCTTGCTCACAGTCTGAAAAATGTTTCTGCTAAGTGGGTGGCTTCCTGAATACTATCTTTGAACTGATGACTTTTAGATCCAGTGCATGTGGGTGTGAGGAGCTGAGCTCCTGGAGCAGATATGAAATGAGTATGTCATTCATTTGGCTTTCACACTTTATCATTAAAACAATATTTTTTAAAGTGAGAGGAGCCAATTCCTTTAAACCACAATGACCCTCATGCAGTAGGTACCTGAAGACAGAACTGAAACACTACACTTCTGCTATCCTGGCAAAAGCCTCTGGACCACAATGCACTGAATAAAACACACTGTAAAAAAAATCCTGTTGTTTTTACAGAAAAAAACTGGCAGCTGTGGTTTCCAGAACAATACTGTAAAAAACACATCCAACTGTAAACATATTTAAGGAGTAACATGTAGATTAAACATTTTAAACATGTAGATTCAACATTTTAGACATGTAGATTTAACATTGGATTTAAATGGTAAATGGACTGCACTTACTTAGCACATTTTCTCCACCTTCATGGTGTCCAAAGCACTTTCCAAAACCACAAGGTTTGACTGCGAACAATTTAGGGTCCAGTGTCTTCCATGGACACTTTGGCATATGGACAGTCAGAGCCAGGATTCAAACCACCATATATATATAAGCAAATATGCCATTATTTCAACATTATGGTCTTTGCAATTTAAAAGGCACCGCATTGTTTTTCAATTTACAGTTTTATTTTCTAAAAACAATAGAAATACATAATTTCTACATCCAAATCTGGTTTTGTTCACATACTCTTCCTGTAAGAACTACAGCTATATTTGATTTAATCGTTAACACAAAAATCTTTTCAAATAAACAACTTTGCATTATATTGTCACTTACAGTTTTTTTATGTTGCAAATTTACAACTTTTAGGTGTTAATTCTACAGTCATTTTTTACAGTGTATATCAGCAGGAATAACCAACATTAGCCACAAAATGTAAGACAAGGCAAGGCAGGTTTATTTCTACAGCACATTTAATGCACAAGACATTTCAAAGTGCATTACATAAAAAAAATTAAAAGCATTACAGCAGGGAAGCAATAGAAAGTATAGGCCTGAGAGAAAAAACAAACAAACAAATAAATAGATAAAAGAGATAAACAGATAAAAACTTTAAGCTTAAAAGAAGCAGTGGAGATCTGAACTGATGAATCAAAACTCTATTCAAATGCAGCTGAGAACAGGTGGGTCTTTATCCTGGATTTAAATCAACTGTTTCAGCTGATCTGAGGTTTTCTGGAAGTTTGTTCCAGACATGTGGAGCATAGAAGCTGAATGCAGCTTCTCCTCGTCTGGTTCTGATTCTGGGAACTGACAACAGACCGGATCCAGATGACCTGAGGGGTCTGGTGGGTTCATACTGGGTCAGGAGGTCACTGATGTAGTTTGGTCCTAAACCCTTCAGAGCTTTATAGACCAGCAACAGAACTGTAAAGTCTATCCTCTGACAGACAGGCAGCCAGTGGAAGGACCTCAGAGGTGGACTAATGTGGTCCACTTTTCTGGTCTTAGTGAGGACTCCAGCAGTAGAGTTCTGAATGAGCTGCAGTTGTCAAATAGATTTTTTAGGTAGACCTGTGAAGACACTGTTACAATAATCAAGCTGACTGAAGATGAATGCATGGACTAGTTTTTCCAGGTCCTGCTGAGACATCAGATCTTTTATCCTTGAGATATTCTTAAGGTGACAGTAGGCTGATTTTGTGACTGCCTTTATGTGTTTTTAAAAATTTAGGAGTCCATCACTACACCCAGATTTCTGGCCTGGTTGTAATGGTGTACTTAACCCATAAAGGCCTAAACAGCCACTGGAAACCAAAAGCATCCACTGATCTAACATGTTTAATACTTGCTGATCCACTAATCCTATCAATACATGTAAATAATTGGTGTAAAATACAGTTTGTCATCTTTTCATGGTCATCAGATATGACCCATTTGGACGTTGTAGAGGCTCCGTAGTGAAGGTAGAAACAACATTTTCTACAACATTGTTTCACCAATAAAACCCATGGAGTTTGATAAATGACAGTGGATGGAGACACTTAGTTTTATGCTTAGTTGATGAAATATAAAAGTAGTGATATTTTGCTTTTCTAAATGGAATTATGCATTTTAAAACATTTCCCTGTGGTCTATATAAACTGTAAATGCTCTGTTCGGGTCTGAATTCTTCATTAATTCAACTCCACAGGTCCATCTTCAACCCTATTTCTGAGTAATGACACCAGAAAGGTGGTTTTGAGCACTGGCCCTTTAAACGTAAATGAGTCACTTCGGGCCCCGCCCCCTCCAGGTTGTTGGCTTTGCTACATTGTCCTGTTCAACCAACAACTGAACATTTTAGGTAATCGGCTCGAAATTTGGACATATTTTCAGTATGGACTACAACCGCTGCTGCTGACAAACAGTTATGTCGTACTCGGAGAAATGTTCGTCAGAAGTCTTGACCTTATATGTGCAAATGTCGTGACGTAAGTAGTTACAGACGTAACAAATTAAGAAGAAATTGAAATGGGTTGTGGAAATCCACTTGATTTTGGCCAAAACAAAAATAAAGATATCTTTCCAGCACCTGGAGGGTTCAAATTCTAACTTTATGAACTATTAGGGTCCAAATACACAAATAAATGAACCAAAGACTAATAAAAGGGGTTTAACAAAATATGACCCCTTTTTAAGTAACTTTTTCATCAGTTTTCTCTATTTCTGATGTTTTAACTAGATTTCCTGCGGGGTCTTAAAAAGTCTTATAAGTCTTGAATTTACAAATCTGCATTGAATGCCTTAAAAAGTCTTTAAAAGGTATTAAATTTGATACAGTAGGTCTTAAGTTATGTTGCCATAAATGTGTTTAAATGTGTCTGTTAAACGTCCAAGCTGCAAAGAAAGTATTGTCGTTCTACTCAGTTCCATTTGTTCCAACCTGACAATTTAAACTGAAATTAGGAACCGATTATCGCTAACTTTGCAGCCCCCGGTGAGAAATGACTTGGAACGGTGGGAATCCAGGTGGAGTAAATAAATACATTTTCCTGAATTCTAGGAGTCCCAAATTTTTGCCAATATGGCTGTGAAATAGGCTGTGAAATGGGGATTAAATTCTGTTCTAAGCAGTCTTAAAAAGGTCTTAAAATGTTTTAAATTTAACTTGTAGAAACCTGTAGGAACCCTGTGTAACAATCAACTTTAATCTGAGCTTTAATGAACTTCTACTGAGTAAAGCATATTGAGATTGTAATTAATATACAACAACTTACTTACTAAGTATGGATAAGCGGTAATTAAGAGGTTATATAGGGGAAATTCTTAGTTAAGGGTCTAGTAAGGGTAGAATAAGGTCTTGAAGAATAAGGTATTAATTCATGATTTATGATGACTAACAAATAGCTAACATGCTACTAATATACATGTCGATAAGCAGCTAATTAATGATTATTGATTATATGATGAATGGTAATATGAATGATTATAATTATGTATTCATTCATTAAAAAATTATCAAAGTCAATTGTACAAGCCCTGGTCTGTCCCAAAATTAGTTCTGTAAGGTTTACATCTAAAATATGGTCTCACTGGTGATTGAGCCTTTATAATATATGGATTTAAGCTATTTCTTTTCTTTTTTATTGTGTATGTTTTTTTATCTTATTCTATGGACCTGGTTTTTGTGTCCTTAATAAAGCCTGAATGAATGAATGATGAAGATGTATGTCTTAATAAAAAAGTGTTACTGATAATATTATGATAAAGAAGTTTTAAATCACTTAAGAAAGGCTAAATAGACAGAAAAAATAATTTGGGAACTGCCACAAAAGCAGCACTGGGTCTTTATGGTTAATTGTGGACACTAAATACCAAAAAATCATCATCATTTCCCCACAAAAATAACTCATCTGCTCAGTAGACTGTAAAATATGGCTGCAAAATCATATACTGAGCTTCGTGGTTCAAAACAACACCAACATAAGAACTCGCACTTAAGGATATTTGAATGGTTTTTAAAAGTATATAAATAAATAAAGGCAAACTTGTGTAACCTCAAGAGATGGAGCACATTAGTTCTCCATTAATGTGTATAAATCCAACACCGCTAATGCACTGGGAAATGATAGAGCTGGACTGAAACTGTAAATCAGATTCCTGAAACTAAAGTTAATAGATCAGGATGTTATTGAATCTTCTACAACAGAAGAGACGGAAAGAAAAGGAGTCAAATTAGACTCAAGTCCCAACCTGAGTCTGGCTCAACTAAACCTGAGAAAATCATTAAAAAAAAATAGGACCAATGGCCCTGTAGCTTACCGGCCAAATTAAAAGCTTTGGGAAATGTATCCAGATGCCATTTATTATCACCCAGTTCTGTGTATGTATTATATTACAGAAATAGCCCATGTTTTGGTCATATTCCAATCAGATCTGTAAAAAATTCAAATTCCAACTTGATATCATTGATACTGATTTATTGGATCAATCCACTTCCAATCTGTTATAATGGGAAAATTTTTCAAAGTTGCACCAAATCCAGAATCAGATCCGGATCAAAATAATTTCAATACCTTGTGTTGACATCATCATACAGAAGCTGTATACCAAGTTTGAAGTCAATCAGAACTGGAGTTTCAGAGAAGAAGATGATTGAAATTTTTTTCCCCATAAGAGCCCATGTTAAATTTTCCGTAAGTTCCCGGATCCAGAAGAAGATCCTGATCAGCCTGTGGACATTATGTTTTGGTCATCTCCCCATCAGGACTGGACTGTAGAAATTTACACTGGATATCATTTATATTTACTGAGTTATTGCATCGATCCACTTCCTATCTCTTATAATGGGGAAATTTTTCAAAGTCGCACCAAATCCAGAATCAGATCCGGATCCAAATAATTTCACTAACTTTTGTTGACATCATCATAAAGAAGCTGTATACCAAGTTTGAAGTCAGTCGGAATTGTAGTTTCAGAGAAAAAGATGATTGAAAGTTTTGTAACGGACGATGGACGACGGATGATGACACCGCCGGACGCCGCATGACGACAATAGCTTACGACCTGTCGGCTGGTAAGCTAACTAGCAACTTGTTTCAAACTTTTACCTCTGACATTGAAAAGGTTGATATTTTCCACAAACCAAAGAATTAGTCAGCGTAAAGGTTCAGTGAGAAAGATTTAGAGCAGGGGTCTCAAACATGCGGCCCGGGGGCCAAATGCGGCCCAGCAAAGGTTCAAATGCGGCCCCTGGAATGAATTTGCAAAGTGCAAAAATTCCACAGTCAAGGCTGTGGAACTCATTTTAGTTCAGACTCCACATACAGACCGATATGATCAACAGTAAAATAATAATAGCATAATAACCTACAAAAATAATGACTCCCTATTTTCTTCTCGGTTTGATGTGAAAATAATATTACACTTTGCCTATAAATAATGACAACTTCAAATTTTTGTCTTTGTTTTAGTGCAAAAATAACATTAAATTATGAAAATATTTACATTTACAAACTATCTTTTAACATTAAAACGTGAATAACCTGAACAAAAATGAACAACCTGAAATGTCTAAAGAAAATTTAGCACAATTTTAACAATTTTCTGCCTGTTACTTGGTGTTTAGTGTCTTTGTAGATTTGATCCATAATGCACATGTAGAAATGATAAGTTGAGGCAGAATACTGGTAAAATTACACTTTTTTTTCTTGAGAAATTTCAGTTTTTTTCTGGTTATTCACATCTTTTTTGTTTGGATAGTTTATAAAAGTAAATATTTTCATAATTTAATGGGGTTTTTTGCACTAAAACAAAGACAAAAATTTGGAGTTGTCATTATTTCTAGGTTATTATGGTACTATTTTACTTGTCCGGCCCACTGGAGATCAAATCAGGCTGAATGTGGCCCCTGAAAGAAAATGAGTTTGAGACCCCTGATTTAGAGGAATCTAAGGATGTTTTATTAAAATATGAAAAAAAAAAAAATAATAATAATAACGGCCGTGTTGTCTTTGTATAACAATGAGTCAGTTATATCTACAGACTGTCAAATAGGTTGTTGTGCTGCCATGTTTTTTAGGTAATTCAGAAAGAACAACCTTTTCTTTCTTCATTTTAGTGCTGGTAGCATCCAGTATAGATCCATCAATCAATCAAAATTTTTTTTATATAGCACCAAATCATAATAAACATCATGTCATAAAACTTTGGCACAAATACCTTTTCTGTTACCAGCTATAATGGAGTATGAACCAGCGTTGATATCCCCTTAATGTAACTAAAAAGCCCAAAATTGACAAGCCAAACAAATTTTAAGGCCACCGTAGGGGAGGGTGAGGTAATGATACTTTAGTTGGTCACTTCATCAATATAAAACACTTAATTAAACAGACTAAACCTGTACAATGCACAGCAAAACTCAACAGCACATTTTCCTGACAACGGTAGCATTAGCCATGAAGCAGACAAATGTCACTGAGGTGCAAGAGGAAATATACATTTGCAAATTTCTATCACTGTGCTGCAGACAGACAACAGATGTTTGGTATTAAAGAATATGCTGTGGTCAATAAACAAAAAATGGAGTGTGACATGCAAAACATTTGGCTGAAAGGTTATAGACAGCCAGGCAACAGCTTGAAACATCATGTGGTATTTTAGGTTCTACAAGCACTGCTAAAAGTTGAGGTTGAGAGTTAATGCTAGGTGGAAACCTATGGCTTAAGCTAAGTGTTAATGTTAAAAGACTATGAAAACTTCATTTGAAATAGTAGTAATGCATGTCATTAGCTTCATAGCATAATTGCCTAAGTCATATTTTTGGCCAAATTGGGAAATCATCATAACTTTCTTAGCGCTGCTGCTTCATTTTATGCAGATATCAATTTGGCCAAAAATATGACTTATGCTATGAAGCTAATGACATGTGATATTAGGTTTGAGTTTCTCATTAAGCATGCATGAAAGTCTTGTAAAAATAAAGGTATATGTTTTTTCTTCAACACTGTACATGTGACCAGTTGTGTTTTGAAAGACATTTTTTCTTACAAGTGTTCAGCTACGTAGAAAATCATAAATACACACCACGTCTCAAATCATGTACTTCTACTGCATTTTGCATTTTGAGAGTATAAATGCATTCATACTGTCAAATACAGTGTACTTGAAGTTCCCAGATGTTCAAAGAAAACACTCAAACTGTCAAATGTATAAGGCTGGACACTCTTTTTCTCATCGATCACCATCTTGACTCTAAGGAGAGGGAAGTGAAAACTGCAAAGTAGACTCTGATTGCACTGAAAAAAGGTTTAATTCAGGTTAATTCAAATAGAAATGGAAAAATTGTGTCAGATAATGAGGAGAAATGTGTAATTTTGAACACATTAAAAGGTTATTTGATCTTTTTTTTTTTTTTTTTGCAGATTTTATGGTAGTTTTTATTTTACTGTTTAACTTTTATGTATTTTATTTTATATTTTATCCTTTTATCTTTCTCAGGCTGCAAAAACCCAGACCTGGGTAACTATATTTCATCTTATCATGTTGATCAAATGACAATAAAGCTGAGTCTGAGTCTGAGTGAAAGGTAAGTTTAACCCTTTCATGCATAGTGGTCACTATAGTGGACAGATATTCTCCAGCTGTTCTCTTGTATATTCATGGGTTTAGTTGTTTTAATTCCATGTCCTCCTGAGACCCAGCAATGCACTTTTGTCCTCTGTAGGGGGACTAAAGTTTGACAGTTTTAATAAAAAAAAAAAAAAAAGCTGTTCATTGCAAAGGACATTCCATTAAAAAATAAATAAATGCAAATAATTTTAAAAATGTATCTGAAAAAACTGTTGCATTATGTAGTTTCCCATCAAGATGAGTGTTTAATGTAAAAAAGCTAAAGATTTTCACTTCACTGGATCTCAAGAGGATATCAACCAACACAATGGACGCTCATGCATCATCTACGCTGACATTCAGACCATTAATGTAACTTTGCTGTTCTTGATAAACCTGATATGCACTAACATTTTTGAACGTAAATCAACTACTAATTTTCTCAAACAAAAAGTTCTTTTTTTTTTTGCGTATTATCGCCATAACTAGTATTAGAACATGACAAAATGTGAGAAAATATCAGATTAGCTGCATTAAAAATGTTTTTATTTCATAGTTTTCACACAGTATATCACTTTATGATGATGGGTTTTAAATATATGTGTCTTCGCTTCAAAAATTTAACGCATGATGTCCAGCTGAGAGGACATTTTTGTAGCTCCATGAAAAATAGGTTCATAAAAAAATTGTATCGCACTGTTTTTTTTCATGCCTAAAGAGGAATAAAAACACTCAGGAAAAAAAATCTTGATTAAGGTTCTCATAATTCATGCATGAAAGGGTTAATGGCAGATATTCTAGTGCACAGGTGTCAAACATGCGGCCCGGGGGCCAAATGCGGCCCGCCATAGGGTCCAGTTCGGCCCCTGGGATGTTTTTGTGACGTGCAAAAATTCCACAGTCTTGAATTAAATTAAGAAAAAAAAATAGCTTGAATTAAGAAAAAAAAATTTGAATTAAGACAAAAAAATCTTCAATTAAGTAAAAAAAAAAAAATTCAATTAAGTAAAAAAAAAAAAGTCTTCATTTAAGTAAAAAAAAATCTTCAATTAAGCCAAAAACAAATCTTAAATTTAGCAAAAAATCTTGAATTAAGCCAAAAAAAAAAAAAAAAATCTTCAATTACGCCAAAAAAATCTAGAATTAACAACTTAATTTTTTTTCTTTGTTTTAGTGCAAAACATAACATTAAATTCTGAAAATATTTACATTTACAAACTATCCTGTAACAATAAAATGTGAATAACCTGAACAAATATGAACAACCTGAAATGTCTAAAGAAAATAAAGCACAATTTGAACTATTTTTCTACCTGTTCATCAGTGTTTAGTGTCTTTGTAGATCTGATCCATAATGCACATGGACAAATGATAAGTTGAGGGATAATATTGTTAAAATTGCACTAAATTTTCGTATGTTTTTTTTAAATTAAAATTTCAGTTTTTTCTTTTTTTTCTTTTTTTTTTTTTTTGGTAGTTTATAAAAGTAAGTATTTTCATAGTTTAATGTTTTTTTTTTTTTTTTTACACTAAAACAAAGACAAAAATTTGGAGTTGTCATTATTTATAGGTTATTATGTTATTATTTTTCTGGTCCGGCCCACTGCAGATCAAATTTAGCTGAATCTGGCCCCCGAACTAAAAGGAGTTTGACACCCCTGTTCTAGTGGGTTGTAGCGCTCACAGCACTGAAGAACAATGTTGTGTCACAGCTGATGTTAGACATTAAGCTGTCCAACTTTATGCACTGTGTAAATAAGTACATCATGTCTACACTGCTGTGCATGTAAGTGGGCTGACAAAATACTCAAGCTGGTTACATATGATGCATATGTTGGTATTTCATTACATTAGCAGGCAGACAGTAGTAGTTAACTAGTAGCTCAGTATTGTATGTCAACTTGGATGAAACACTGCACTGGGATCATATTCATTAAGGGTCAGAGGGTTGGTATTTTATTTATGACTCCAGTCGAAGCATGCACAGTTCAGGCTCAGTATTTGAAAGTTTACACAACTTGTAATGTAATCTAATACTTTTCATTTGCATAAGTGGGGTCAAAACACTGTTTACAGTTTGTTGCTCAGGGCTCAGACTTCACTTGAGACACTACATCCCAGACTGGAGACTTACTTCAGACTTGATAAACATTTAGTTTGTTCAACTTCACCACCACATACATAAACCAGTTATTTATTACACATTTTATTTACTTTGTCATGCTTGTATTTGCTGATGAAAGTGCATCGCTTTTAGACACACTCCCAGTCCTTCTTGAAGGGCTTTAGATAACGCTGTAACTCTGTCATTCCAATCCAATCCAACTTTATTTGTAAAGCACTTTAAAACAACCACAGTGGACCAAACTGCTGTACAGAAAAATAAATAAAACCAAAATAACAGAGTAAAATACAAGAAAAGATTAAAAGACCTAGAACAACTGTGAAAAACAAAACCAAGAATCAATTAAAAATAAAATAAAAAATAAATAAAAATACAGAAGAATAGATAAAACCTAAATAAAAGAATAAAATACAAGAATAGATTAAATCATAAAAAGCTGTACAATTAAAAACAACAACAAATAAGAACAATAAACCATTGGTGGACAGTGTTGGGAGTAATGTGTTATAAGAGTAATGCATTGCAGTAATGGATTACTTTTTGCTGTAACACAGTAGTGTAAGGCATCACTAATCAATTTTCAGTAATATTTTACTCGATACATGTTCAATAGTGCTTGTGTTACAACACAGTTTTCGCCCATAATTTAATTGCTCAAATGTAAAAACAAACAAGTTTTCAGAGAACGCAAACCTCCGCCAAGCACCCCGAACGGTGTGCATGTGTGGATCGACTATTTCTTTTTAAATAAAACAGTTTCCAGGTTGTTCCATACAGCGGAAAAAGTTGAAGCTTGGTACCAGTCATGTGTATGTCAAATTATATTAAATTCCAATCAGTATTTGTTGAGTTATAATGAAAAATGTGTGGTAAATGGGATTTTCAATGTTAAATTGAAATGTCCACAGAGTCCACATTCCACAGTGGATGTGGACAATTTTGTGCCAGATACAAGATATTGTTATAAGCTACAGGTGGATCAAATTGGAGGCTAATCGGAGTCGTTTTGAATTTTTTATGAATTTTTGAAAATTGCTCAATGATGACAGATAGGAAAATTTGAGATTTTGTGACCTTGAACTTTGGCCTACTTGGCCCAAAATTTAACGGATTAGTCCCAGGGCCTAGGCCTATCTGTGGATAAAATTAGGTAAAGATGGTTGTAATAGTTTTCCCGTAAAGTTGCGAGCAAACAAACAAACACACACACATACACAAAGCAAAGTGATCACAATACCTCCTGGCAGAGGTAACAAATCAAAAAAAAAAAAAAAAAATCCCAGCAAGACCATGAGACCTTAAGGAATCAAAAATGTGTCAGGAAAGTTCTGTTTCCTGTGTTCAGCCAATGGGTGAAGACAGCAGAAGACAGTCCATTGTCCACATGGACGTGTGCTCATTACTAACCCTAACCCTGCTTTGAGAAGCTAGTTAGCATGATCCCTGTGATCAGCAATGACAAGGTAAGCTAACATTTCTATGAGTAGGTAGAAATCTTTATCAATTGCAGATTTACCAGTGATGTTCAATACCATGGATTTCTTTTTCAATCCGATACCGAGTTAAATTCAGGCTGGTATCAGCGATACAGATCTGATACCAATACTTTGTACAAATATACTTAATGTCTATAAAATCTAAAAAAAAAAAAGTAGTGTATTACTAATCATAACTTCATAAAGAATACAAGACATGAGAGTAATTGTTGTTTAATTATTAAGAACTATTATAAAAATTAATACTTGCATTTTAATTTGCGTTACATGAACATGTTAAGAAGAAACATGAAAATACTGAAGATGTAACACTTCAACAAAAGCATCCAACATCGACACTTTACCTCATTCACAAATTTTTGTTAAGGAACAATAGCTTATTTTCTGCATAATTACTTTTTTCCCCTTTAGTCTGTTCTGTTTTTTGCTCAGTGTGACGCAGTACACACTTACCCAGGTGGAAGAAGAAGTAGTTCCCACCAGTCGTGTATCATTTGGACAAGATCCCATTAGTTTACTTAATTTCCATTGTGTTCTTGATATACATTACCTCAAATGACCAAAGTATCAAAAGTATCGATGTTTTGATTTGTGAATCGATTCTAGAGTACAAAGATCTAGTATCGGAGATATCAATATTTCAGTATTGATCCGCACATCACTAGGATTTACCAGTATCTATGGAGGTGGGGGTTTGGTTTCTACTGTGCGTCCGCCATTTATAAAAATTTTATAGAAATCTTTAGGCCCCTGTGGCACCGCTTAAGCTTTTGTCCTAATGGTATTTTTTCCCCTTACCTTTACTTTTATTCTTTAAGTAGTTTTGAAACAAGTACTTTTATACTTTTACTTGAGTAAAAAGATTGAGTTGATACTTTTTAAACCCTAGTATCTGTACTTCAACCTGAGGAATGAATGTGAATACTTTTGACACCTCTGCCCTAACCCTGCTTTCAAGAAACTAGTTTGCATAATCCCTAGGATTAGCAATGACAAGGGAAGCTAACGTTTCTTTGACTAGTCAGAATTCTTTATCGATTGCGGATTTATCTACAGGCGTCCTTTGCACTGCAGCCCCTGTTTGAACATGTAAAATATTGAAAAACAGGCGAGCGTTTCTGCTGGGATTCAAACATCGTAGACTGTAGCGTTACTTACTGAGCTATCCATCCACATCTACGTTAGAACGCAAATTTATGCGTCCCAAGCAAGGTTATTATCATTAACAAAAAGTAATGAAATGATGAAAACTGGAATTGTAAAAACATTATCGTTAACTGAAGTAAATAAAAACTATAATTAAAAGAAAAAAACAATAACTAACTGAAACTGTATTTTGTACTTACAAAACGAACTAAAACCTATAAAAATTATGGATAAAATTCCCTTGGTTTTCATCTTTGTCTATGTCAGATTGATATGAAGTCGATTTATTGCAGTTTTGGTCCATAGCCTAGTCACATCCCACCTAGATTACTGCAACTCCCTTTTATTTGGTTTACCAGACAAATCTTTTCATAAACTGCAACTGGTTCAAAACTCTGCATATCCAGAACCTCATCCATGAGTCACGTAACACCTGTCCTACAACAACTTCACTGGCTTCCTGTTAACTTTCGCATCATGTATAAAATTCTACTTCTCACCTTCAAGGCCATAAACCACCTTGCCCCTCAGTACCTCAGTAACCTCCTCCACATAAATATTCCCACCCACAGTCTCAGGTCATCTTCATCTGTCCAACTCACCCTCCCACCTGCCCGCTTGACTACCATGGGGTCCAGAGCTTTCAGCAGCTCAGCCCCCCTGGAATGCCCTCCTGGAACACATAAAAACCTGTGATTCTATTACAACCTTCAAATCCCAGTTTAAGACTTATTTATTCAGACAGGCCTACTCAATTCCATAATTTTATTTTTATCTACTGCCATTTTATGAACCTATGTGTTTTATATATGTATATGTGTAATTTTAATTGTGTTTTATTTATTTTTAACAACTTTGTACGGTGACCTCGAGTGTCCTGAAAGGTGCCTATAAATAAAATGTATTATTATTATTATTATTATTATTATTATTATTATTATTATTATTATTATTATTATTATTGTTATTATTATTTCCCTCAAGCAATTTTAGCTGCTAGCACCATATGATATTTAACGGTCCGTCACTTCTCGTCACTAGTGGTTTAGAGTCGTCTTCTCGTCCCCACTCTACCTGGAAACATGGAAACTAAAGTTGGGATTTATGTGAATTCGACGGCAAAGAAGATAAAAGATATAAAGAAAATAAAACAAAACTAAAACCAAGCATTTAGAAAATAACAAAAACTAATAAAAACTAGCAAACCTGCTCTAAGAACTAATTAAAATGAACTGAAATAGAGATAAAAAGTCAAAACTAAACTATAATGAAAAATCCCAAACTATTATAACCTTGGTCCCGAGGCTCTGCTATCTCTCTCCTAGACTCCTAGAAGAGAGTCTGTATGTAACTCAAAAGTAATACAGGAGTCATTTAACGCATTACAATTCTGAGACAGTAATCTTGTTAAGTAAGGAATTACTTTTACATAACACTAACAAGTAATCTTGGAAGTAACTTGCACAACACTGTTGGTGCGTCCTTTCGTCTGTGGACGAGGCTGTCCCTGGCCTTGACATGAGGTTGGACTTCATGTTGGTTGTCAGTCAGAGGAAGGTGCAACGTCAGCTCTGTCTACTCCCTACTGCAGTGGTTTGCATTTCGACTGCTTTTTCTCACCCTCTCTACTGTCACATCTCACATGCATGTATAGTTCCTGTCTGGTTAATGTATGTCACCAGCTCTGCCACGCTTCATTATGCAACACGATGCATTGAGGGTCTAAAGCCCCAGGGAATCATGTGTGACTTGCTGACTGTGATGTGTGTCAAATCTGTAATGCGCTGACCGGGATTTGTTTCCCCTCACCATACACATTCAGTCAAGTCCATCAGGAAACAAAGCACTATTATCCTTTTATTTCACGTGTTTTAATAGAACTAGACTAAATGAGGCGTGTCTTCAAGCAGATAAACCTGTGTTACATGATGCCACACAACAGGATACAGCATTTCCTCTCACACAGCTGTGACAACACCAAGATGAACAGACATACGCACTAACAGGACTACTAAACCTACACACTGTTGGTACTTCAGACCAGTTTCATGCAGCATTTCCTGGAAACCAATGCAAAATCTTAAGTCTTTTAGAGTATAAGTACTTAAAGTACACCTAGTATGCGGATGCTCGTCATGCTTGACAGGTGAATCACAACAAAACTGTCATTGTTCATTGTTTAAGGTCTTTGTAACAGGTTTGACCACCGGAGGAATACTGGTGTTCATTTATCTATTGTTGTTGAAGGATGAGTGTGTAAATAAACTTTCCTCTATATTAGTGATTACATGGGACGCTAAACAAACTGTTGTATGACGTTATTTGGTATTGATTCTGACTGGGATAGTCAGTACACTGTAAAATGGAAAGTTGTTGTTTCAACTTAAAAAGAACTTGTCTTTTGTTCAACTTAAACTCAGTTCTCTTGTTTTAACTTAAAAAGAACTTATCCAAAAAAAGTCAATTTCCCTATGGGATGAATAAAGTATCTATCTATCTATCTATCTATCTATCTATCTATCTATCTATCTATCTATCTATCTATCTATCTATCTATCTATCTATCTATCTATCTATCTATCTATCTATCTATCTATCTTGTGTGAACTTCAGTGATAGGGCTGCCTTAAAATGTTGTATCAAATGAACAAACACATGTTCCCCAAACATACATCATGTTGTCTCAATTAAATATCCCTTGCTTTTGCTCTTGCTTTTACCTCTGCTTTTGTCTTTTGGACAAAGATTTGTTAGTTACTTGAACTCTTGGGGTAGTTGTTTGAACTTAATTTAATTCAGGTGAATTAAAAATATGATTGTGTAGTTTGGTTGGTTTGGCTGATGCCGGACTTAAATGAGGGGCCTTCTTCTTATGAGGAAACTGTACTTACTACTAAACCACCATGTCTTGACTGACTGCAGAGCAGAATCTTCTACCTTTATGTTGCGTTCCAGGCAGGTTTTGGAGCCCGTAAGTCACATCTTCAAACCACAACTCACGACTTTGTAACGTTCCAGGCAGGTCACACCAAACTGCCTGAGTGCAAGAAATTGTGGTAGTTGGATGTAAACAAACTAGCATGGTGGACTGTACAGAGCTTATGTTCATTTACAATCACCAAAGGTACTCGTTCTTTGCTTATTTGAGGGAAACAGAAGAGTCAAAACGGTGCATAAGGCAAGAGAAGCCTTTATACCTTTTACGTTATGTTATTTGTATGTTTGGGTTCGTATTTGGTATTAATTTATTCTTGTCCTCAGTGGACTGAAAACTAGCTAACACTAGAGTAGCTGCTGGTTATGCAAAACATTTGTGGATAAATTACGTCAGAGCAATACCTTGTTTTAATAAACAATTTGCATAAACACCACATCCATCCAGTTGTTAATTCACGGGCTGCGTGACGTCAGAGCTCAAAACTGGGAGTACGTGGATTTAGTATGAGTTAACAGGTGGGAAGTCACAGGTTTGACTGACATTCCAGTGCATTTTCATTGGTAGAAGGTTGGAAAAACATGAGTTATGGGTTGCCTGGAACGCAACATTATTTCTTGTTGTGTTTAATTTTTTTCAAATAATTTAAATCATTTAATAATCCTACTAGTACTACTACTACTGCTACTACTACTACTACTACTACTACTAATAATAATAATAATTTATTATTATTATTATTATTATTATTATTATTATTATTATTATTATTATTATAGTTCAGCTGCTGCAATTTCAGTAAAAAAAAAAATACAAAGTTCCTAATCTTTTTTGCTTCCATCATTTCAAACAATGGAAGTTCATACAGTTGAGGTGCTTTCTTGAAAAATAAATGCAAAATGTATTCCACGCTTTGAAAAAAGGTGCAAAAGAGCGACAATAAGTTCACAACTGGAAAAGTCACCTGCCAACTGTCTGTAATGCATTTGGCAGGGCTTAACTCCGCCCACTCTCCTGAACTGTCGACAGAATTTACTGAACTAGTTCGACAAGGATTTTCAAGTTAACATTTGTGACACTTTTAACTTGTATTTTTGTGTTATCACAGGTCAAGTAGTCAGTTGTTGTTCTAACGCAGAATAATATGTTAGCGCAACAGTTCTATTTTACAGTGTAGTTCAACAGGCAGTAGCTCTTATTTTTATGCTACGCTAGCGCTTTAATAGTGTGTCTCGCTGTCCATGATGTGTGTCTAATCTGTTATGCGCTGACCATAAAGAATTACTTGTTTGTTTGCCAAGCAAAAAAAAAAAAAAAAAATCCATGAGAAAACAAAGTGCCACCATCCCATCATTCACGCTGTCAGGCCGGTGTAACTAATGGAAATCTTTGACGACATTGACGTTTATGACCTTGACAGGACAAACTAACCGGAGGCATGTGTTGGAGACAAAACAAATAAGTGCAAATAAGTGCAGTTAAATGTGTGTTACATGATGGTACCCAGCTGGATGTTTCCTCTCAGCAGCTGTCACAACACGAAGCGAGATGAAAAGAAAAGACATGCTACTAAGGCAGCGCTGAGTTCAAATGGACACAAGAAGCTGAACTGATGGCATGGGCCGACACAATGAAGGTTATCAGTCGACGCTGTTAAAAGCCATAGAAAATGATCTGATCACGCTTTTAGATCAGTTTAAACCAAGATCATAATCTAAAACATTAGGGAACCACTTCAAAGTATTGGGTTTTCTAAGAGATCATACAGACAAAACATGTGACCAGCAGCTTCTACTCAACTTCAACTATAAAGGAAAGGAACTTTGCAAGAAACACAACTGCCAGGTGTGTAAATCACAAATAATCATAAGTGTGTAAGAGTGTTTTTTTTTTTTTTTTCCTCATTGTAAATTTTCATTTCTCAATAAACTATAGTCCAAGGTTATAATAGTTTTGGATTTTTCATTATAGTTTAGTTTTATTTAGTTTTGACTTTTTTTCTCTAATTCTGTTAGTTTTAATTCGTTTTTAGAGCAGGTTGGGTAGTTTTTAAATTAGTTTTCATTTTTTTCTAAATGCTTAGTTTTAGTTTAGTTGTAGTATTAATTTTAGTTTTGTCGTATCTTTTATATTCTTCTCCATCGCATTCAAATAAATCTCATACAGGACTCTGCTGCTTTCTCCCAACTTTAGTCTCCATGTTTCCAGGTAGAGTGGGGACCAGAAGTGACGAAAAGTGACGGACTGGGAAGTATCGTATGGTGCCGCTAGATAAAATTGCCAGAGCGAAATAAATCGCTTTCATGTCAATCCAACATTGACAAAAGATGAAAACAAAGGGAATTTTATGCATAATTTTTTTATCTGTTTTAGTTAGTTTTGTAAGCACACAATACAGTTTCAGTTAGTTATCGTTTTTTTCTTTTAATTATAGTTTTTATTTATTTCCGTTAACGAAAATGTTTTTACAATTCTAGTTTTCGTCATTTTGTTAGTTTTCGTTAACGATAAATAACCTTGCTATAGTCACACAGTGGCCATTTTCCACTCATTCCACTATTTTTCACCTGCCATTTTTAACCCATAAAGACCCAAAAGGCAACTGGTGACCAAAACCATTTACTGCTCAAAAATGTTTAAAACCTGTCGATCCATTAATCCTATCAATACATGTAAATAATGGGAGTAAAATGCAGTTTGTCATCTTTTCATGGTCATCAGATATAACCCATTTTAGACATTCAGAGGCTCCGTAGTGAACGTGGAAACACCATTTTCTACAGTACTGATTCACCAGTAAAACCCATAGAGTTGGATCAATGACACTGTATGGACACACTTGGTTTTTATCCTTGGTTGATGAAATATTAAAGTAACTTTTTTGTCAGTTTTCTCTCTTTCTGATACTATAACCAGGGTTCCTGCAGGGTCTTAAAAAGTCTTAAAAGTCTTGAAAAACTTTAAAAAGTCTTTAAAAGGTATCAAAATTGATATGGTAGGTCTTAAGTTATGTTGCCATAAATGTGTTTAAATGTGTCTGTTAAATGTTCAAGCTGCAAAGAAAGTATTGTTGTTCTACTCAGTTCCACCCGTTCCAACCTGACAATTTATACTGAAATTAGGAACCAATTATCGCTAACTTTGCAGCCCCCGGTGAGAAATGACTTGGAATCCAGGTGGAGTAAATAAAATTCTAGGAGTCACAAATTTTTTGCCAGTATGGCCATGAAATAGGCTGTGAAATGGGCATTAAATTCTGTTCTAAGTAGTCTTAAAAAGTCTTAAAACATCTTAAATTTAACTTGTAAATCTGTAGGAACCCTGTATAACAATCAACTTTAATCTGAGCTTTAATGAACATCTACAGAGTAAAGCATATTGAGATTTTAATTAACATATAACTTACTAAGTATGCTCCTTGGTGAACGTGGAAACACAGTCATCTTCTACAACATTGATTCACCAGTAAAACCCGTGGAGTTGGATCAATGACAGTGGGTGAAGACACTTGGTTTATGTTCAGTTAATGATATATTTTGCTGAAAAAGCCACTTTTTCTCTGTTTCTGATATAATAACCATCAACTATAATCTGAGCTTTTATGAACATCTACATCAGGGGTGTCAAACTCATTTTAGTTCAGGGGCCACATTCAGCTAAATTTGATTTAAAGTGGGCCGAACCAGTAAAATAATAACATAATTATTTATAAATAATGTCAACTCTAAAATTTTCTCTGTTTTAGATTGTAAAAAGTAAAATTAAACAATGAAAATGTTTACATCCACAAACTATCCTTTCAAACAATGTGAATAACATGAACAAAATGGAAAAAAAAGTGTAATTTTAACAATATTATGCCTCAGTTTATCATTTACACATGTTTATTTTAACTTACAGATCACAGTGGATCTACAAATACACAAAACATTTAATATCAGGCAGAATATTGTTAAAATTCTACTTACTTCTCTTGAAACATTTCAGGTTGTTCATATTTGTTCAGGTTATTCACATTTTTTGTGAAATTATACTTTGTTTTAGTGTAAATACATGAAAATATTTACATTTACTAAGAGAGAAATTTGAAGTTGTGAGTATTTATAGGTTCTTATGATAGTATTTTACTGGTCTGACTCACTTTAGATCATATTGGTCTGAATGTGGAACCTGAACTAAAACGATTGTTAATTTCTTCAGTGTAATTTTTGCATTTCACAACTTCATCCCAAGGGCCAAACTGGGGCCTTTGGTGGGCCGGATTTGGCCCCCGGGCCGCATGTTTAATGCCTATGATCTACATGAACAGTAAATTAAATACAGGAAAATATGTGATTTTCACTGAAAACAGCGCAAAATTCAGAGGATAATATGATAATATAAGGTGATAAATCATCTAAGAAAGGAAAAATCTAGAGTGAAAATCATTTTAGAACTGCCACAAAAGTAACACTGGGTCTTTAAGAGTTAATACTGTGTCAGTTCCCTAAAATGTCCATTGAGGTGAAAGGTTTGATATGCGTCCTTTGAATAGATCCTTACAATCACACCCATGATATATAAAAGAGGCACGACACACGTCTGGATTATGCAACTCACTTCATAAAGGACTTTTCCTCTTTCAGATATTATATTAATAGCAGTTTAAATGATCAAATGCATGATCAGACTTTGTATATTTTAAATAAAAAATGTATGACATGCCCTACATCACCTACTGACGCATTATGGCACCTATATACAAAAGAGTTAATCTTACATCTTAACCCATAAAGACCCAGAGCTACATTTGTGGTAGTTCGCAAATTAATTTTTCTCTCTAGTTAACCTTTCTTAAATGATTTAGCACCGTTTGTTATGACATTATTCTCTGTATTTTGCTCTTTTTCAGTGAAAATCAGGTATTTCACTATATTTAATTTACTGATTATGTAGATGTTCATAAAAGCTCAGATTAAAGTTCAGGGGTATTATATTAGAAATAGAAAAAAAACTGTAGGAAAAAGTGACTCTTTCAGTAAAATATCTCAATAACTGAACATAAACCAAGTGTTTCCATCCACTGTCACTGATCCAACTCCATGGGTTTTACTGGTGAATCAATGTTGTAGAAGATTGTGTTTCCACGGTAACTACGGAGCCTCTGAACATCCAAATGGGTCATATCTGATGACCATGAAAAGATGAAAAACTGCATTTTACATGAATTATTTACATGGTTTGATAGGATTAGTGGCTCAACATGTATTAAACATTTTAGATCAGTAGATGTTCTTGGTCGGTGGAGGTTGTTTGGGTCTTTATGGGTTAAACTTTACACAAACACTCATCTGACAGAGATCATAAAATATAGGAGTTGGAGTAACTAAATAAAGATGACTGTTGTAGCTTTTCCACATGTGTAAAATATGATTTTTTATCTGTTACTATGACTATATTTTTGGAGACAGAAAATCAAATTATTTTTTTGGGGATTTTTTCAGGTCATATTTAATGATGCAAAGTGAAGCAGCAGTGTTAGAAGAGTAAAGTTATGCAGATATCACAATTTGGCCAAAAATATGACTTTTTATTTGCCCTCATAGCAGTTGTGCTTTGTTTCTATTAAACCTGTAAGTTTCCTGGTTTATGCAATAAAAGCTCTCGGGTCTGGAACGTTTAAATAACTTGTCATGGATGTGTTTTTCTGCATTAAACCAAACCCTGGTATCTCTCCCTTTTGCAAAGTACTATCGGTGCATAAAGGAGACCAAAAACACTGTTAAATGTTAACTATGAATGTCATTTCTGAGAAATTAAGATTTGAACGTCATAGATGATATGATCTGTATTTTTTTGGTTCAGAAAAGTTGACATTGTACACATCTGTGGTTTGTCAAAACAAAACTTTTTTTTTTTTTTTTTATCTGGTGCGTGGGTTGACTTTTGTTTTGCTCAGTGTTTAATGTGTTTCTAACTGGTTTGATGTGGGAATGTGATGGAAATCTATTCATTTCTGTTTGTACCGTTAACCCTTTCATGTATACTGGTCACTGCAGTGGACAGCTATTCTACAGCTGTTTTCTTGTATATTCATGGATTTTGTTGTTCTTTTCGTTGCTGTTGTTGTTGTTGTTGTTGTTGTTTTTTACACATAACTTTATTAAAGTTTTAAGACACTACATATCTTTTCTGACATGAATTGGTAACATTATGTAGATCTCTCCTGAGCATAAACCCCCAGAATCACAAGCCCTCCCCATAGTTTTCACACAATTTATCAGTAAATACATGTTTCTGTGCGTCAAAAATGAAACGTGTGGTGTCCAGTTGAATGGACATTTTTGCAACTTCATGAAAAATAGGTTCATAAGAATTTTCTTTTTTTTTTTTAATTTTTATTTTATTTTATTTTAATTTTCAATCACATTGTTTTTTCATGCCTAAAGAGGAATAAAAACACTCAGGAAAAACTTTTGATTAAGGTACTCATAATTTGTGCATGAAAGGGTTAATATGACTAGGATCCCTACTCACAGTTCAGCTACTGGTGATTCTGTGGTACATGAACAAACAGACTGTAGCAGTTATCATGGTATTGATTCTGACTTTATTAGTCAGACATGTCACCAGTCAATATCTCTGCTTTTATTGATATGTTCTGGGATATGAGGTGACAAAGGACTGATGATGATGATGCACTGGGGACAAATACAGTCCTATTCAGAGTGCTGTGCTGTACGCAACACACATTTATATATGTATGTATGTATGTATGTATGTATGTATGCATGTATGTATGTACATTACAGGCCAAAAGTTTGGACACACCTTCTCATTCTTCGCATTTTCTTTATTTTCATGACTATTTACATTGTAGATTCTCACTGAAGGCATCAAAACTATGAATGAACACATGTGGAATTATGTACTTAACAAAAAAGTGTGAAATAACTGAAAACATCTCTTATATTCTAGTTTCTTCAAAGTAGCCACCCTTAGCTCTGATGACTGCCTTGCACACCCTTGGCATTCTCTTGATGAGCTTCAAGAGGTAGTCACCTGAAATGGTTTTCACTTCATAGCTGTGCCTTGTCAGGGTTACTTAGTGGAATTTCTTGCCTTATTGATGGGGTTGGGACCATCAGTTGTGTTGTGCAGAAGTCAGGTTGATGCACAGCTGACAGCCCTATTGGACAACTGTTAGAATGCATATTATGGCGAGAACCAATCAGCTAAGTAAAGACAAACGAGTGGCCATCATTACTTTAAGAAATGAAGGTCAGTCAGTCTAGAAAATTTCACCGGACCTGAACCCAATCGAGATAGTTTGGGGAGAGCTGGACCGCAGAGTGAAGGCAAAAGGGCCAACAAGTGCTAAGCATCTGTGGGAACTTCTTCAAGACTGTTAGGAAACCATTTCAGGTGACTACCTCTGGAAGCTCATCAAGAGAATGCCAAGAGTGTGCAAAACAGTCATCAGAGCTAAGGGTGGCTACTTTGAAGAAACTAGAATATAAGATATGTTTTCAGTTATTTCACACTTTTTTGTTAAGTACATAATTCCACATGTGTTCATTCATAGTTTTGATGCCTTCAGTGAGAATCTACAATGTAAATAGTCATGAAAATAAAGAAAATGCAAAGAATGAGAAGGTGTGTCCAAACTTTTGGCCCGTACTGTACTGTATGTATGTATGTATGTACGTATGTACGTATGTATGTATGTATGTACGTATGTACGTATGTATGTACGTATGTACGTATGTATGTATGTATGTATGTATGTATGTATGTATTTATTTAATGCAAAGAAACAAAATAAAACAAACAAAAAAAACATTTAAATGAGGGTCAAAACACAGTAATGTCCCTTCGGAGAGTGAACTTTAACTGATTGCCTTCCCAACATTTACGTATTTCAATATAAAGAAGCTCCTTGTGTTGGATAATCCCTTATGGTCCAACTAAAGCAAAAACTAATTTAAAAGTAAAAATGTGGGTCATTTAGCAACACTAATAAGTCAAATTGTCTCTAAAATGTCCTGTCAGAGAGATTTCAAATACCGTGTTTTGACCCATGAACAGAATGTGTCCTCAAGTACAAACAAGTCTACATTTGCATGGTCGAAAAGGAGTAGGAAGAAGCATAAACTTATTTAATCCTACCCCTCAAATACTTTTACATCAAATACTTACATCTTTATCAGTAACTTGATTCATGAATCAAACAATAAGTTTTTCTTTATTTATCATTCAACCAACAAATACTACATAATACAGTACATGAACTATGCACAACAGTATGATCATGGCAGTACATTCATACACACATCAGCAGTTCAACAATGTTCTTCAACTGGTACAGTACATTTCTCAATGCAACATTATCCAAAAACAAACAGCCCTTATAGTCATTACCTTGCAAGAATCAATTCTTTATATCTTTTGTTTTTAAATGAATTATATTTGGTATTTGTTTTAAATATAATATGAAATATAATTCATACACCTTCCTGCAAAGAACGTCAAGACCAGCTGAAAAAAGATGACATGGTAACACTTATACTCGAGCAGATGAGGTGGAAAAACTGTGTTGATAGAAATCAGTCTCGTCTTCCTGTCAAGAGTTTTTCATAGAGGTGAGAAGTGAAGCGCTGCTTACTTCTCACAGTGGGTGAAATGCCACCGATGATTAAAATCATCAGAAGACTGAGATGTCCCACACACAGAAATAGATGATCACCCATTACCCACTGCCTGTTTCAAGCTGCTGTAAGATGCACTCACTTACATTTTTCTGCACAATCAGATCACCTTTAAATCCTCTGTAGTGCTGGTGAACCAAACACTTTCATTACAAATAAGATATTGATGATACTTTTACATACTTGATACTTACACTACAGCTACTTAGCAGAGCTTTACTTTGAACCAAATATAGTCTCCATTATGGGAGTCAAACGTACAGCCTAGCCTGGGGTCCAAAACCAGCTCGCTAAAGGGTCCAATCTGGCTGGTAGGATAAATTTGTGAGGTGAAACAATTAGACTGAAAATATTAACAGTCTAGGGCAGGGGTGTCAAACTCATTCTAGTTCAGGGGCTGCATTCAGCCCAATATGATCTCAAGTGGGCTGGACCAGTAAATGATAACAGTGAAAAAAGTTCAACTAAATTATGATAATGTTTACATCTACAAAGTGTCCTTAAAAATCTGACTAATAGGAACAACTTGAAATGTCTTAAGAAAAATAAATGCGATTTCAAAAATAGTCTGCCTTAGTTTATCATTTACACGTGTACATTATAACTCACAGGTCATGGTGGATCTACAAATACACATAACGTTTAATAACAGAATGTTGGTAAAATTGCATTTACTGCTCTTAAGGCATTTCAGGTTGTTTATATTTGTTCAGGTTATTAAAATTTTTTGGTAAAAGTATAGTTTGTTAATGTAAACATTTTCATGTAATTTTACTTTTTTACACCAAAACAAAGAGAAAATTTGCAGTTGTCATTATTTATAGGATATTATGATAATATTTTACTGCTCTGACTGGTCTGTATGCATCTGTATGTGGAACGTGAATTAAAATGATTTTGACACCATTGATTGTTAAATTTTTGAGTGTAATTTTTGTACTTCACAAATTCATCCCACGGGTCATATTGGACCCTTTGGCGGGCTGGATTTGGCCCCCGGGCCGCATGTTTGACACCTGTGGTCTAGGGCATCAAACTGATTTTAGTTTAGGCGCTGCATTCAAACAAATATGATCTAAAATAAAGTAATAGCATAATAACCTATAAATAATGACAAGTCCATTTTTCTTGGTAGTTCTTTTAGTTTCAACTGGACTACTTTTGCTCTTTTGAAGAATGATGACTTGGGCAAATGAGGAATTGTTCTTATTTCAGTTCCAAACTCCAAAACTTGAACAATACAACCTGTTACCAAATGTTTATGTAACATTGTGTGTAATGCACATGAACATATGATAAGTTGAGGCACAATATTGTTAAAATATTATTTTTCTTATAAAATTTGTTTTTATTTTCAGATTATTCACAACTTTCTTGTGAAAGGATAGTTTGTAAATATTTTCATAATGTATTGTTTTTTTATTGCACTAAAACATAGATAAAAGTGTGTTGTTATTTTTAGGTTATTATGCTGTTTTTTTACTGGTCCAGCCCATTTGAGATCAAATTGGGCTGAATGTGGCTCGGAACTAAAATGAGTTTGACACCCAACAGTCTACATACTCTACAACTTTTTTTTTTTTTTTTTTTTTTTTTACCTAAAATGACATTGTTGGCTTCATGAATATATAAACCATGATATGCATTTAGGCTAAAGGAGCCATGATAAAGATGGTTCCTCCTACTGAGATTAGATAATGTCTCCTGTCAGCATCACCTTCCTGTCAACCTTACTACATACTAATGTGTGTCAGTTCTGTCCTTATTCAACATGCTGTCTTTTTAATCATTCAAATGCATTCTAACTTAACATGTAATTGTATAACCATTAAAGGTAATTATTTTTTCTTGCAAAACAAAGATACAGTAAATTAACCTTAAAGTGAACAGAATGCATGATATTTCCATATTAGAGTCAGTGCTTGTGAAAATGCTGAGTGTGAAGTTCCAGAGGATAAAAAGTGAAACTGGAGTCATTACTGCAAGATGAGCTGACTGCAGCCCACAGAAAAGGTCCAAGGGTCTTAGAAGACAGATAATAAAGAAAATATAGAGGTGGAAATGTAACGTTTATGCACCAACTGATACAGAATCAAAATGTATTGCGCTGTAATGAAAGAACCAAACAAAAACACAGACACATTTAAGTCATAAAATAGATTTATTTAACTACTAAAACGTTCACTTCCAAAGTAGAACAACAAGACATAGTCCTGGACAGCCCAAACAGTGACTGGCATAAGGCGATTTTTCTTTTCTGTGTTAATTACAATCTTTCTGGAAATCCATCAATTTTGTCAGACTTTTTTCAGAAGTGCTTACAGAGCAAAGTCCTGATGTCCCACAGCTGAAGGGAAGCTCACATGGTCTGTTGTTAATTATTGTCTTACACTAGGCTGATGCTATAATCTTATCTGTTGGCAGGTTCTTTTCTTCCTTGGCTTTCTTGGCAGGGTAATTTCTTCCTTGGCTTTGTGCGTTTGCCATAATGGCGTCGCCCATACCCAGCGACTGTGCGTTTAAAGCATGAGCACATCACACAGGGAGGATTTCAGAACAACACATTACATTTCATTTGGAAAAAGAGGATCCCTCCCTCTATTGCTATATTATCAGGGCATCAAAAATGCAAAGGAGCTTTTGGTTACAAAACGTAATTCAGTCATCATTCCTGACGTATTTTGCATAAGCAGTCACGCTAAAACACGAAGTCCATGTTAATAACAACACATGACAGAGGATGACAAACACATTACAGATCTGCACAACAGGCTGTAATAAAAAGAGAAGTAAGCCTTTGCTGTGATGGAGTTCAGCAGTCAGCACAAGCAGTGGGCTGTCCACATGACCTTTGCTGCTTTACACTGGATCCAAATCAATAAGCAGGTCAGTGCCTATAGGCATCACGTCTGCATGGGACCGCGTGTGATGTTGTTTGTGTGTAAAAGCCAGAGGGGGATTTTCTGAGTCAATCGGTTGTGATGGAGGCGGCTGCGACGTTTTATTAAGCTGCTGTGATGCAGAGGCTGGCAGTCAGTCAGAGATTACAGACAGACGGACAGACAGCGTGCATGCATGTGGCCTGTGTCTGCGCAGGCGGCTTTTTATATCCGCACCTTCCCCTTCACAGATGGTGATGTAGCTTCATCCTCCCCCTGCCTACTACAACTAGCTTGTGCGTTCTGCTTCCTGCTGGCTCAAGAGCACCATTTTGAAAATAATTCCTCTTCGTTTTTTTTTTTCATTCTTATGATATTTTTTGTATTGTACAAAAAAGGAAATACATGCACCAGTGTTCTGGCTCTAAAGACACTGACATCTGGTTAATGTGTTGCAGACACCGTGAAGTGTTTGTCTTAAAAAAAAAAAAAAAAAAAGACAGGGCATTGTTGGCATATTATTGTAAAAACCGAGCTGCAAATCCTGCAAGTGCCCCATTTTACAATAAGACTGCCCAGCTTCAAAAGCAACTGGCGTAGGAATTTCATTTATTTTCAATTTTGACTGAGAGAAAGAGAGATATGTGTGCTTTGTAGCTCACTGCAAGAGAGGTAACTGCGGGTGCACAACTAAAGGACGGGGGAAGGGAAAGGGCAACAGGGCACATGTGGGGCCGAGGGGGGTGGTGGTGGGGTGGTGGGGGTGGGGGGGGTATTACTTGAAGGAAGCACGGACGGAGCGGCCCTTGAGGGGCTGGGGAGGGCGGTAGTTGTCCACCATGCAGCACTCGGCCTCACCCTCAGCGGAGAAGAGCAGACAGCGGAATTTAGCCATCTGTGAAAAGAGAGAAGGCTGTTATAGTGAGACCTCCTGTGATTGTCACTCATCAAATACATGAGGAGTGTCCAGGCTGAGTCACTCTAAGCTGAGCAGTTGTCTTGTCGATACCCTAATGACCCTGTCAGTAACCCTGGATAATGTCTGAAGGCTTTACTTCACTTCAGCCTCTGGATAGAATGGATTCTGTATAAATAGAATACTACGGTGCATTAGCATTAGCACGGTCAGATAAGGTCACATAATCCTTTACTGACCTGCTAATTTCTGCAAATATGAGCGATAAATCTTTTTATTAGTGTAACGTTTAATAAGTCTATATTTTGTAAATGTGTATATCTTTAGATTAGATTAGATTAGATTAAGTTAAACTTTATTGATCCCACAGTGGGGAAATGCACTGGTCAAGGCAGCACCAGGGTAAAGTGCATGCAAATGGTAATGAAAAAAATTAAAAATAAATAAATAATAGTAGTAGTAAGTAACAAAACTATGCTATATATATATATATATATATATATATATATATATATATATATATTTACATTTTCTTTCACACATATAGCTATCTATATTATTATTTATGTTACCTTATGCAATAACAGTTTAGCTAGTAGTTTAAACTCTTGCAACATCCACATTAGTTCTAGCTCACTACATTTAGCTAATTATATTATTAATGTCCGCTTCTAAATTTAACTTTAACTTAGACTTTATTTGTCGTTCCAGATTTTACATCAAAAATTAAATTAACTATTTTAACCTATTAGTTACCCACTTCTTAGCATTTATACTACTTGTAGCTCACTGCATGACTCTATTATTATTATTATTATTATTATTATTATTATTATTATACAGGTTTGTTACACTTTAAACAACTATTAGTTTAATAGTTTTTAGTATTTATGTCAATGTATGCGTGCTACATTTTGGGGTACATGTACCACTGGATACTACCCTAGTAGAGTACACACTGTGTAACTGTACAACCGCGGGACAAACTGATTACATTATGTGGGTGTGGCTAAGAATTATTAGCTGATAACATAAAGTAAACTCCTTACATGCATTAGGTCTTATAACATAAACTGCATGAATGGGTTCTTTGTGATTATATGGTGGTCCAGCTTCATGTGGCACCACGTCTAAAGGTTATGTCCACACTTCTACATGTTTACCCTTGAGACACCTACTCAGAGCATGAAATAAACATTTGACTGGGTGGTGTTAATTTTCACATGGTAAAAACATTTCAGCCACAAGGGCAAACCTGAGTATAGAGGTCATTTGTTCAGACTAATGAGTGGTAAGAAGTCAAATATTAATGGCTGATGTAAGATTAGGTTTATTTTAAAAAGGGAAATGAATACTTTGCATTTGCAGGTATGATATCTACTGGGCTTATTTAGTTGCGGCTGAAATTACACCTTTACTGAATCTATGTCTATTCGCCTGCAGTATGTGACACATGTGTGGGATGATCATTTCCTGTTTGCACCAGACTAACTCCCCACATAGTGACTCAGAAGTACTGTGGTAATACTCAGCAACTGTGAGAAGACTATGTTTGTCCTTCTACCAAGTGTCTGCATTGCCTTTTCTCCCATTACACAAGCTTGTTCTTCTCATTTCAGCTGCACAACTAATCTCAACAATTAAGCCCTTGATTTACACCGCAGTAACAGAGAGGATATTCTAGCCTACGGGCACGGATCCAACACAGGTGCAAGATAAATCCCTGTGCTATCACTGAATGGACTCGTGTGAGCTGTTGTACTGTACCTGCTCAGAGGTCAGAGTGATTGGCTGCTTGCACACGATCCAGGTGACGCTCTCGAGCAGAGGGGGTGTGGTCAGAGAGCCGTCGTACGTCCAGTAATCTAAGCAGGCAGGGAGCAGGGTAGCAGGGTCGAAGCCTGGAAAAGAGGTCTGCTTCCCCTGAAAACAACACACAGAGCAACAACCACAACAGTCAAGATAACGTGTGTGAAATGCTGTAACATGTAGGGATGGGAATCGATAAGAATTTAACGATTCTGATTCCATTATCGATTTTGCTTATCGATCCGATTCCTTATCGATTCTCTTATCGATACTCATTGGGTGAGGGAATAAAAGAGTACAAACGGGTGTGTTTGCATTAACTGTCTTTTATATTTTCCATCTTTGCACAGAAAATATGAGATATACAGTATACACAAATAATAACAGATGATGCTGGGCCCCGTTTGGGGGGGGTGCGGTGGCGGCGTACAGTGAAAGTGAAACTAAAGACGCTTTACTAATTCCTCTATTGCCGCATTTCCACTTCTCGGAACGGGTTCGACTCGGCTTGTCTCCCGTTGTTGTGCACCTCATTTCCTTTCCCCTACCTTCGCAAACTTGTATTTGAGGGGGTACGACATTTGTTGCCCGCACCGGAACCAGAACTGGGCCTGGACGACAGCCTGGTGCTCAATCTACGACTAGATTCACAAGCGCCGCTAAGTCGCAGATCAAATGAATCACATGCTGTGGACAAATGTTTAAACATACTGGAGGGATTCCACCCTTTTGAAGACATGGAAGCTTTGACAGTGTTCCAGTGTCATTGCGCATGCACAACGAAGGCGGAATCGATAAGCAGAATCATTAAGCAGGCAGGCAAACGATTCCAAGGAATTGAGCTACTGGGATCCGGTTCTCAAAAAGAACCGGTTCTCGATTCCCATCCCTAGTAACATGAATCAAATTTAACAAAATGTGGATACGTACTTTGGCCTTGATGGCACCAAAGGCATCAAGAACCTTCTGGAGGCTAGGATTGTGGTCGCCAATCTGTAAAATAACAACATGCAGTCAGCTGAGTCAACATGTTAGCAATTGTTATGTTGATTATAGTAAAACAGAAACCAGCTACTGACCTGTAGGAAGACTCCAACTACTGCGAGTCCATCCGGCTGGCTCGCAGCCTCCCCAAAGCTTGGATATTTGGTGTTCCAATGCACGAGATGAAGCTGGAAAGCATTTGTTCAATTTTTAGAACTCTGAAAATTATGTCTGTACTGTTCTGTTTTTACACAGAATCATAAAAGGGCATCTTTACCTCAGCAGGATACTTGGTCCCAGCCACGGTGTGTTCAGAGCCCTTGTCATCAGAAGCCCCCCAGTGGAAATGAAACTGCTTGAGCCTGTAGATCCCTGAGATCGGTCCATCTGTCAGAGCTGCAACGCAAAAACACAACAAGCAGTCAGTTCATCCCATGCACTGCTGCAGCTTCAGATAGCTGCCCTGACTTTGATGGACATGGTTATGACACAGAGGAAGCTTATAAACATCTACGAAATGGAACATGCAGATTGTCTAAACCCATAAAAGCCCAGTACTACTTCTGTGGTAGTTCCCATATTATTTTTTTTCTCTATATTTAAAATTTTTGAAGTGATTTGTTACCATTTATTATCATATAACCCTCCGTATTTAGCATATTTTCAGTGAAAATAAGTTTTTTTTTTTCCCAATATTTAACGTACTGATCAAGTAGATGTTCATAAAAAGATTATTATACAAAAATAATAAAAAAAAAAAAACCCTGAAGAAAACGTGACTTCTTCCGTGAAATTCATTTTTAACTGAACATAAAACAAGTATCTGCGACTGCGGTTGCTTATCAGATTCCACCGGTTTTACTGGCGAATTAGTGCTGTAGAAGATGACGGTGTTTCCACATTCACTATGGAGCCTCTGAACGTCCAAATGGGTCATATCTGATGACCACAAAAAGATGAAAAATGGCATTTTACATCGATTATTTACATGTATTGATAGGATTAGTGGTTCAACAACTATTATACATTTTAGAACAGTACATGTTTTTTTCTCTATATTTAAAATTTCTGAAGTTATTTGTCACCATTTACTATCAAATAATCCTTTGTATTTTGCATTTTTCCAAGGAAAATCAGTTATTTTTATTATTATTATACAAAAAAAAAGAAAAAAACTGAAGAAAATTTGACTTTTTCAGTAAAATATATCTTTAACTGAACATGAAACAAGTGCCTGCAACCATGGTTACATATCAAACTTTATCAGTTTTAAGTGTTGTAGAAGGTGACGGTGTTTCCATGTTCAATATGTAGCCTCTAAACGTCCAAATGGGTCATATCTGATGACCATGAAAAGATGACAAACCGTATTTTACACCAATTATTACATGTATTGATAGGATTAGTGGTCCAACAAGTATTATACATTTTAGAACAGTACATGTTTTCTTCTCTATATTTAAAATTTCTGAAGTTATTTGTCACCATTTATTATCAAATAATCCTCTGTATTTTGGCATTTTTCCAAGGAAAATCAGTTATTTTTATTATTATTATTATTATACAAAAAAAGAAAAAAAATGAAGAAAACGTGACTTTTTCAGTAAAATACATCTTTAACTGAACATAAAACAAGTGTCTGCAACCGCGGTTACATATCAAACTTTATCAGTTTTAAGTGTTGTAGAAGATGACGGTGTTTCCATGTTCAATATGGAGCCTCTGAACGTCCAAATGGGTCATATCTGATGACCACGAAAAGATGACAAACCGTATTTTACACCAATTATTTACATGTACTGATAGGATTAGTGGATCAACAAGTATTATACATTTTAGATCAGCAGATGGTTTTGGTTGCTGGTGGATGTTTGGGTCTTTATGGGTTATGACAGACAAATACCGACTGTGAATAACACTTGAGTGAACACACACATGCTTGCGCACACACATACACATATGCACGCACACACACATGCACACACACACACACAGACACACGTGTCACAGTGGCAGACATCCGTCTTCATATAAGCACAGTCAGTTCCTGTTGTGTAAGTCCTGGTCAAACGGAGGTTTTGCACCAAGTCTGAGTTGATGTCCAGGTATTGTTAACATCAAACCTCCTTCCAGTGTTACATAATGCATCTATTTAGAGGTTACAAAGTAGCTGAAACAGTTGCAGATAATCCTGTATATTGTTCTTGTATTTGCTCTTCTATTGTTCTATTTCTGGTGCTGTGTTTGTCTCATACACACTCTCTTCATGACGCAGGAGATTTGTTTCTCATAGGAGGCCTCAAATGGTACCGAGGTGCTCATATTATCGTACTAATCTGAGAATTTGTGGAACTAAATGGAGTTATTTTACGTCGCAGATCAGCAAATATAGCTGTGATACTCATCTATTCCCTTGTGCACAGACATGACGCATGATGATAACAAGCAAACGGAGCTGAACTTGTTTTGGGCTGACCCAGCTTATGTAAAAAGGCCTGATGGAAAATAAGTACATGCAGTGAAGCACACCGAGGAGGAACTAAAAGGCCCGTAGAGGCTCATCTTTGAGTCTTAGCTGCATGTTTTTTTTCATTTCAGTAAGAAACTAATCCATATTGTGTTGGTTACATAACACTGATCTGTATTTTCAATCAGCATTTAAAATCCTCGAGAAAAAAAAAAAAAAATCTAATTGCATCTTGGGAATCTAAATCCAAGGGGGAAAACACTGCAATCTGTATGAAATATTGAAGGGAATAGGAAGGATATCAGGCTTCTTTGACTCAACAACACATTCCCGTGTCCAATTTGGTGCATTAATAGTTAACCACGACCAGGCTGTTTGAAGAGTAACCTTCGTTTTCTTGTGCTTTTGACCTCCCTGCCTGCAGAAAAAAGGTTACCGTGGGAAAGGTTCACCAGGGGTTGCATTACCAATTCAATTAAGATCTTTGTGCTTGTCTTTTGAATGGAACTGCTTCGGCCTATTCAGCGAGCTATTGTGTTGGCAGCTGAATTTCCATTCTTAAAAACCAAGCACTGAAATCTAAAAATGCATAAATCATACAAAATCCTGCAAAAATAAGGGGGTATGTTTGTTGCCACTTGCTGTAGGCGGTGAGGAAACTGGGGCACACGACTCATGCATCTGATATTAATATGTTATTAGCATATGGTTGAATTCTAGGTTAACCCGTTATCAGGCAAGTGCCTATTTTTGGTCATTACATTACAAGACAGTGACAGCAGCAGTTACAATGAGGCAACAATCTCTGGTCCAATGTGGTCTACAGGGTCTGTAAGGTCCACCTCTGCATGAACAGTGAGTGTACCTGCTTTGTTAGGTACCATGAAGTGATGGTACTAATGTAAGGACTGATGTTCAAAGGGAGAATGTGGATGTGGACAGGGGTCTGGATCAGCACTGATGTTGGTCTAATGTTAGAAAAGTAATGTTCTAATGTTTTAAAATACATGGTCCTTTAATCTTATATGTGTTTTTCTTGTAGTTTTTTTAATATTTACCTCTTGTATTTTTATTTATTTATTTATTTTTTTGATAGTTACGGGTAAGGAACCAAATATGGTAACTTCGTTAACCTTGAATTTCTACATAACAAGTAATAGTCTTGTTATGTCCTCAAATAACACACAAAGATTAAAATAAAGTGATGTTCTAATGTTTTAAAATGCATGGTTCTTTAATCGTATATGTCTTTTTCTTGGATTTTTACATTTACTTCTTGTATTTATTTATTTATTTATTTATTTTTGCCAATTAGGGGTAAAGAACCAAATATGGTAACTTCATTGGCCTTTCATTTCCTACATAAGTAATAGTCTTGTTATGGCCTCCAATTACACACAAAGATTAAAATAAAGTGATGTTCTAACATTTTAAAATAAATGGTCCTTTAATCTTCCATGTATTTTCTTGTATTTTTTACATTTACTTCTTTTTATTCTTTTTTTTTTTTGTTTTCCCACCACTTAGGGGTAAAGAACCAAATATGGTAACTTCATTGACCTTGAATTTCTACATAACAAGTAATAGTCTTGTTATGCCCTCCAATAACACACAAAGATTAAAATAAAGTGATGTTCTAATGTTTTAAAATGCATGGTCCTTTATTCATACATGTGTTTTTCTTGTATTTTTTACATTTACTTCTTGATTATTATTATTATTTTTTTTTTTTGCCATTTATGGGTAGGGAACCAAATTTGGTAACTTCATTGACCATGATTTTCTGTATAACAAGTAATAGTCTTGTTATGTCCTCCAATAACACACAAAGACTGAAATAAAGTGATGTTCTGACGTTTTAAAATAAATGGTCCTTTAATCTTGCAGATGTTTTTCTTGTATTTTTTACATTTTCTTCTTGAATTTTTTTATTTTTTATTTTTTTGCCAATTACAGGTAAGGAACCAAATTTGGTAACTTCATTGACCTTGATTTTCTACAAAACAAGTAATAGTCTCTTTATGTCCTCCAATAACACACAAAGATTAAAATAAAGTGATGTTCTAATGTCTTAAAATACATGGTCCTTTGATCTTACGTGTGTTTTTCTTGTATTTTTGTACATTTACTTCTTACTTCCTGTATTTTCATTTTTTTAATTTTTAATTTTTTAGTTTTTTTTGCCACTTACGGGTAGGGAACCAAATATGGTAACTTAATTGACCTTGATTTTCTACATAACAAGTTATAGTCTTGTTATGTCCTCGAATAACACATAAAGATTAAAATAAAGTGATGTTCTAATGTTTTAAAATGCATGGTCCTTTAATCTTACATGTGTTTTTCTTGCATTTTTTTTTGCATTTACTTCTTGTATTTTTTTTTATTTTTTTTTTGATAGTTACAGGTAATAATCTTACATGTTTTTTTTGTATTTTTTTACATTTACTTCTTGTATTTATTTAATTATTTTATATATATATATATATATATATATATATATATATATATATATATAAATATTTACAGGTAATAATCTTAAATGTGTTTTTCTTGTATTTTTTTTTTATTTTTTATTTTTGCATTTACTTCTTGTATTTTTATTTATTTATTTATTTATTTATTTATTTATTTTTGATAGTTACGAGTAAGGAGCCAAATATGGTAACTTCACTGACCTTGATTTTCTACATAACAAGTTATAGTCTTGTTATGTCCTCCAATAACACATAAAGATTAAAATAAAGTGATGTTCTAATGTTTTAAAATGCATGGTCCTTTAATCTTACATGTGTTTTTCTTGCATTTTTTTTTGCATTTACTTCTTGTATTTTTTTTAATTTTTTTTTTGATAGTTACAGGTAATAATCTTACATGTTTTTTTTGTATTTTTTTTACATTTACTTCTTGTATTTATTTAATTATTATATATATATATATATATATATATATATATATATATATATATATATATATATAAATATTTACAGGTAATAATCTTAAATGTGTTTTTCTTGTATTTTTTTTTTATTTTTTATTTTTGCATTTACTTCTTGTATTTTTATTTATTTATTTATTTTTGATAGTTACGAGTAAGGAGCCAAATATGGTAACTTCACTGACCTTGATTTTCTACATAACAAGTTATAGTCTTGTTATGTCCTCCAATAACACATAAAGATAAAAATAAAGTGATGTTCAAATGTTTTAAAATACACGGTCCTCTAATCTTACATGTGTTTTTCTTGTATTTTTTTTTTTTTTTTTTTTTTTTTTTTTTTTTTTTTTTTTTTTTGCCACTTAGGGGTAAAGAAGAGTGTCCTATAAAGGGTTAACACAGCAGACCTGGGTGCTGCTGCATTGTACATTTTGCTGCTGCATCCTGTAAATCACCTTCATTGTGTCTGATCTTGCAAAGCTACACCCTAATAATAATTCTCTGCATACTGACGCGTCCTTATAATATGAAACATCACAGAAATACAAGGAATCGTGACAAAAATCTTAATAAATATGAATATCACCATGCCAATTTCTGACTGAAAACAGATGAGGATGTTGAGCCTGCGGTTGCACTGTTCATCAAATATTAATATCAGACTAACTTGAGCTGTTGGTGTCATCTGCGAAGGTCACTTGGAAGGAATGTCCGTTGTTGAGGATGTCTAAGCAGGTGGAGGGGTCGTACTTCAGGCTGAGCGGCTTCAACCCCCCGTCGAATGATGCTTCGCCAGGTATGATGTCAATGGGAGACTGCCGGGGTCCGTTGGCAATCGGGAAGTTATCAGCCCATTTGTCGGGTCCTAAAACGACACAAGCATGACCACTGTGATTATTTGGATTTGGAGGAATTAGACAAATTACGCAACTGATGGTGCTATGTGCTTAAAACGTGCAATAATAATAAAAAAAAGGGGAAAAAAAACGCATGCATCCAATCGGACTGGATTAAAAAAAAAATCTCTGCAGTGAGTCGTGCATGCGCCGTTTTCATCCACTTCATTCAGCGCACAATGCCTGCTGGTATGACTGGTTCCTACTAACATTCTCCTAATCATCCGTGCATCACATTCTATATATGCATATTCTATATATGCAAGCAGAACCTCACCGTTATTTGCTGCGTATCCCCAAGACATAGTTACAGTTTGGATCTATGAGTGTCTGGAGCTGAAATCCCCTAAAGCGCGTCTTCCCCTTTGCGCAAAGCAGTGCCCTCCACCTGACAGCTGCACAGCTTATATAGGCGAGGGTCCCCCCGTGGGAGCGGTGTGTCTATCTGCTCAGGCTGGTGTTGGCCACATGATGTCCACGCAGTGACCGGGAGGAGTTTAGATGCGCCGCAACGCTGCAACACTGTGGATCAATGAGGATCTCTCTCTCTCTCTCTCTCTCTCTCTTGCTCTCTCATTGTCGCTCTCCCTCTGTCTGTCTCTCTATTTCCACTTACTGACAGGATCCAACATATATTTACATACATTTTAATCATTTTGGGTCACTGCACTCTTAGACAACAGGATTTTGGGGGTTATTCTGAAACACTATAATTAACCCTTTCATGCATAGTTCCATATCAGCCAACACAGTGGACACTTATGCATAACCCCCAACACTGCAATTCATACCATTACTGTAACTTTGCTGTTTTAGATAAACCTGATCTGCAGTAACATGCTTGAGTATAAAAAAATCACTATAAATGCTGTAATTAACTGTTTTTGTTTGTTTGTTTGTTTGTTTGTTTGTTTTTGCATATTATCTGTATTATCGTTTTTTTTTTTATTAATATTTCATAGTTTTCACACAGTATCTCTCTCTCTCTCTCTCTCTCTCTCTCCCTCTCTCTTGCTCTCTCATTGTCGCTCTCCCTCTGTCTGTCTCTCTATTTCCACTTACTTACAGGATCCAACATATATTTACATACATTTTAATCATTTTGGGTCACTGCACTCTTAGACAACAGGATTTTGGGGGTTATTCTGAAACACTATAATTAACCCTTTCATGCATAGTTCCATATCAGCCAACACAGTGGACACTTATGCATAACCCCCAACACTGCAATTCATACCATTACTGTAACTTTGCTGTTTTAGATAAACCTGATCTGCAGTAACATGCTTGAGTATAAAAAAATCACTATAAATGCTGTAATTAACTGTTTTTTGTTTTTTTTTTTTGTTTGTTTGTTTGTTTTTGCATATTATCTGTATTATCGTTTTTTTTTTTTATTAATATTTCATAGTTTTCACACAGTATCTCTCTCTCTCTCTCTCTCTCTCTCTCTCTCTCTTGCTCTCTCATTGTCGCTCTCCCTCTGTCTGTCTCTCTATTTCCACTTACTTACAGGATCCAACATATATTTACATACATTTTAATCATTTTGGGTCACTGCACTCTTAGACAACAGGATTTGGGGGTTATTCTGAAACACTATAATTAACCCTTTCATGCATAGTGGTCACTACAGTGGACATCTGTTCAAAGGTGTTCTCTTATATATTCATGGATTTTATTGTTTTAGTTCCATATCAGCCAACACAGTGGACGCTTATGCATAGTCCCCAACACTGCAGTTCATACCATTACTGTAACTTTGCTGTTTTAGATAAACCTGATCTGCAGTAACATGCTTGAGTATAAAAAAAATCACTATAAATGCTGTAATTAACAGTTTTGCTTTGTTTTTTTTTTTTTTTTTTTTTTTAATGATTTCATAGTTTTCACACAGTATATCAGTAAATACAGGTTTCTTTGCCTCTAAAATTAACCCTTTCATGCATGAATTGAGAGAACCTTAGTCAAGATTTTTTTTCTTCAGTGTTTTTATTCCTCCTTAGGCATGTAAAAACACAATGCGATTGAGTTTTTTTTTTCCTGTGGAGTTACAAAAATATCCATACATTTAATTTTTGAAGTAAAGAAACGTGTTTAAAACCCAATATCAGAAAGTGATATGAAAACAATGAAATAAAAACATTTTTAATTCTGCTAATCTGATGTCTTCTCACATTTCAACATATTCTAATACTAGCAATAACTCATTTCATGGAGATAATATGCAAAAAAAACCTTCTTGTCTAACAAATAATTGATTTACACTTAAACATGTTAGTGCAGATCAGGTTTATCAAGAACAGCAAAGTTACAGTAATGGTATGAATGTCAGTGTATGGGATGATGCGTAAGTGTTCACTGTGTCGGCTGATATGGAACTAAAACAACAAAACCCATTAATATACAAGGGAACAGCTGGAGAAGAACTGTCCACTGGAGTGACCTATGCATGAAAGGGTTAAACACATGGTGTCCAGCTGAGTGGATATTTTTGCAACTCCATGAAAAAAAGGTTCATAAAAAAATCAATCACATTATTATTATTATTATTATTATTATTATTATTATTATTATTATTATTATTATTTATTTTATTTTTTTATTTTTTTATTTATTTATTTTTTTCCATGCTTAAAGAGGAATAAATCCATTCAGGAAAAAAAATCTTGATAAAGGTTCTCATAATTCATGCATGAAAAGGTTCAATTATAGGAGTAAGTCAGAAATGCAAATACACTAAAGGATTAGCTATACTAAATATGTGAAGAAGAGAATCTAAAATCATAACAAGTTTCATATTTAAGCATATTTATTTTAGAACATGACAGGTCAGAGTTTGCTGACTCCTGTGTGAGTGAGAACATGTATCTGCCTTGTGCAGGATTTGTCTGTCAGTGATACAGTGCTGCAACAGGTGCTTGTAAAGTTAAGTGGATGAGCTTCATGTTGACTGAAAAAATACGAACAGTTCCCATAGAATACATTTGCATTAGCCATAGAGTCACTTAAATAATCAAAAATGACCTTATTGTTGAGAAAAATGACCATCTGCCTTACAGTGTTTGTGGTGGTATTATGGCGTCACCTGCTGGTATACAGGCATATTACATATGATATGTTAATTGGCTATTAAATTGTGAGCATATTATTACAACATATTAGTCATTGTAATGTACGCTCACACTTTATTTTAAAATATGACCATGTAACTATTTTAATTTCATTCATTAAATACGGGATTTGGCATCTAAAATGGCCCCTCTCTCACGGTTTAGAAGCTGTCTTCTGGGTGATGCAACTTGGTTTAAAAGAAAAAAAAAAGTGTCCTTTACTCTACTATACCATTTCTTTTTTTTCTTTTTTTTTTTCTTTTTTTTAATTTGAACAATGAACATCGAACACTATATATACATAACAGTATACAACAAACAAGGACAGAAAGTTTCATAATTCACTGAATATTTTACATTTCAAATAAATAGAAATACATGTAAGTAAAAACATTAGAAAAAATAAATAAATAAATAAATAAATAAATAAATTAATTAATTAATCAATTAAAATAAAAAAAATACAAAATAAAAATTGTTCGAGGTATAAATAGAAATTACACACATTAAATAAGATTATACACTTGACACTTTTTTTGTTTTGTTTTGTTTTATTTAGAATTTATGATGTTCCTCAAACTGTCTACATAATTGGAAAAAAGGACTTTAAAAACAGTAATGTTTGGACGTTTGTGTGCAAATCTGGAGCAATGAATGTGAAATTTAGAAAAAAAAAATAATCAAAAGGTTGATAATGTATCTTTTTTCTGGAGTTATTTTATCAATTTGTGACAGGCCAAATAAAATGTGTTGAAAGTTCAATTTACATGAAACTATACTATTTCTTTCTGCTTCGCCTATGCCATTCAATGACCTTGCAACGCGTATGCATCCTATTGCTGCAGCAGTCTTTCCGTGTCAGAATGCTTATGTAAAGTTTTATTTTATTTATGATAATGTGATGCCTGGAGAACAACTTAATATATAAATGAGTGCAAATTAATGACATAAAATAAAATAAAACAAAAGTCCGCCTTTTAAAAAGAAAATACAACTGCCCATGAATATAAAAGTCTCATTCATTAACTGACTATTCATTTAATGATTTATTTTTTGTTTAAATAATACAAATAAAAAAGACATACGTTTCATTTTCAGCGACAGATTCGTCTTTGCCGTCGCATGAAAGTGACGTCACGAACCAGCACGTTTGCTACTACGAGTACATGAGAGCATCAACAACAGCCGCCTGGTCACAGCTGGTGAGTGTTCATGACATTTCATTATTAATACTTTCAAGTGTGTACTAAAATTTTCCAAAGCATATCTGAAAGTACGGTGACGTTTTATCAAGTCCATCAGAAAATAAATGAAAAATGTTGTCATAAATGATCAGGAACAGGCATGGCGTGGGTTGAAACAGCTAGCATTAGTTCTGTTACCTGTCTAGTGGTTCTCTAATACGCATTTAAGTACCTATGAACTTACATGTAGCTGTACGCAGGTCTACTGTTGTTCTGTTTTGTGTGTTTTATTCAGAAAAGTGTTAGTATGTCTGTATGTGGTGTTAAAGTGTGGAATATACTGAGGGAGGAACACAAGGAATGTTCAAACAGATCCAATTCAAAACCACTTATAAGACCATGTTTTTTCACAAGATGTAGGGATGAGGGTTATTAATTGTCACCATATGTTTACTGTTGTTTATGTATATATTTCTTTCTTTGAGTAATTTATTATTTGTTTATTTATTCGCCAGCACAACTAAGAAATGCATTGGTAAAAGATTATATGTGTATTTGTATGTGCGTATGTGTACTTGTATGTTGTGGGTATATGTATAAACGTATGTATGTGTATATGGATGCATGTGTGTGTGAGTAGATATATAAATATAAAAGAGTAACAGAAAAGGAAGAGGGACATATATATTAAAAATATTTTAGGGAGAGGGGGTGGGATTAAATAAGTTGCATTTCTTCCCACCCCTTTTCGGGCATGTAAATGGAACTATTGTGCTGTTATTCTGTCTAAGATTGTTATGATTGTTGTTATTTGTGTTATTATGTATGTTTTGCTTGTTCGCATATATGTTAAATTTCATTGCATGTTTGGAATAAATCACTAGTAAACAGAAAGATACCTCCTAATATAGTAGTTGGATGGGTGGAAGAAGTAGAAAGACCCTTTCATTAAGTAAAAGCACTCATATTATCCAGGCAAAATACTCATACCGAAAATGAAACCTCAGCATTCAAACTTAACTGAAGTCTAGCTATATTGTATTATTTTAAAGTAGTAATTGTACAGTAAAATGGACCCATCTTACTGTATTAACCTTAGCTGCTGTATGTGGCATTTTACTTCTGTACATGCTTCAAGTCAATGAGTTGTTTAATTAACAGCCGAACAAAATCTTCTATAAACCAAGACAAATTTATTTAAGTTGCACGTTTCATACACAAAGACAACTTGACATGTTTGAAATAAATAACATGGACATCCATAGGAATCTAAAAAAAAGTGTTCTTAAATGATAAAAAATCAGCACGGAGTACATCAAACTGTAATAAAAATAAGTAAAAATATATAGATTACACTGACCAAAAGGTTATATAGTACAGAAATGAAATTGCTGAGACTTCCGATGCAATAAGAATAGAGTTCTAAGTTTTAGATTTCATTCAAAGGTACATGAAAAGAACATATTTGAACATTTATGTTCAAATATGTTCAAAATATACAGGGTGGGGAAGCAAAATTTACAATGAACATTTAGTTGTTTTTTCTCAGCAGGCACTATGTCAATTGTTTTGAAACCAAACATATATTGATGAAACTTCAGAAACTTTGGCCCATATGAGTAATCAGGAAAGCAAACGTCAAAGAGTGTGTGATTTGCTGAATGCACTCGTCACACCAAAGGAGATTTCAAAAATAGTTGGAGTGTCCATAAAGACTGTTTATAATGGAAAGAAGAGAATGACTATGAGCAAAACTATTACAAGAAAGTCTGGAAGATACTATTAAAGAAGAATGGGAGAAGTTGTCACCCGAGTATTTGAAGAACACTTGTGCAAGTTTCAGGAAGCGTGTGAAGGCAGTTACTGAGAAAGAAGGAGGACACATAGAATAAAAACATTTTCTATTATGTAAATTTTCTTGTGGCAAATAAATTCTCATGACTTTCAATAAACTAATTGGTCATACACTGTCTTTCAATCCCTGCCTCAAAATATTGTAATTTTTGCTTCCCTACCCTGTATGCCTGTCTAATCTTAAATTTCATAGTAATCAAATACTAATGATTTTGAATGTTATTTGTTATTTTAAAAACAGCATAAAGATGTATGTTAATATAGTGATGAAACATGTGTGGCCAAAGACTGATAATTTGATCAGTATCTTAATAAAATCTTTGATTTTTATTATGGTTCATCACACTGAACAAACACCTCACTCTGTTACTTTTTTGGATTCTCACTCCATTACCATGACTTAATGTGTTTTAAAACTAACACAAAAATGATATCAGTTTCATTTTTGGATATAATGTACTCTCATATATTAAGAAAAGTGTGGTATGCTAAATATTTGCACTTTCCTTTAGGAACAGCACTTTTTTGGCATTTCTTCCAAACCTTGAATAACTGCTGTATATTTTCTTCACTTTGTTACTTTATCAATGGTGATAAATTCATGTTTTTATTAAATTTTGGTTCTTATTCCTTAATAGCATGTTAAAGTACTTGCTTAGACTTTCAATTTAAGTTATTATGGTTGCTGCTAAATTTATGTTTAAAAACAGATATGGAATGATTAGTATTGCTGCACAGTACTTTCTCACTCTGTTACTCGCTTGGCCAGGCCTTATTATATGTTCATAATAACTCTAAAGCCATACTAGTACAGTAAATAACCAGAATACACTACTGTATGTGAGTAACGCTGTAGAAACTCAGGGTCAGATATTGTTATGCAGCCTGTAAAAGGTATTTCTGTAATAACTGTTTTCTGTTTTAAAAGCGAGGTCACAGTGGGTGAGGGCTAATGGTATTTTATCAGATACTCGGTTCGGTTCCACAGGGTCCCCTCAGGCATGTCTTCTCTCTCCTCATTTGTTTGTTTTATATACTAATGAGCATCGAAGCCAACATGCTGGGTGTCGCGTCATAAAGTTTGCGGATGAATCTGTAATTGTGTCCCTTCTGAGTAATGACGACCCTGATCATAACCCACTACTGTCTGACTTCACTAATTGGTGCATGTCATCCTTTCTGACTGTCATTACATCCAAGACAAAAAAGAAAATAGTTGATTTGAAGGAAAACCTAATAGTATCGTCTCCTGTGGTCATCAACTACCAGGCTGTCGAGGTAGTGGATAATTGCAAGTATCTTAGTATCATCACCAATAACAAACTCACCTTTGATTCACATGTTGATGCTGTCTGTTTAAAAAAAAAAAAAAAAACCTTTTATGAAATGTTTTATTAAATCAGTCCTCAATGTTTCGTTTATTTGCTGATTTGGATCATTATCTTCTGGAAATAGGAACCTCCTGCAAAGCATGGTAAAGATGTGCAGTAACATTGCAGACATGGCATTGCATGATCTCTCAGATCTTTACATGGTGAGGTCTTTAACTCTTTAACCCCTGACATGTCTGTGGTGCTAGTTCTGTATGTATGGTTTATTTTAAATATTCATAAAAAATTACCATTTGCTGAATGGGACAAATTTCAAAACGTGCTGATAGAATAGACCGTCCGCTTTCCATCGACATGTGAGCATGCTCAGCGCACTCCTTGCTGCATGTGTAAGGGGGGGGCAAAACACAGGGTAATGGGTGAGACAGCGTACATACACTGCCTTGGGGCTTGGGTGAGGGGTGTGTCACTAGTCGCTTTTCCATTGGACAAATACGCAAAACTTTACTGATATTTACTAAATGTCAAAAAAACATAAGTGTGTAATGTTGGTTTTTCTATTAAATCACAAATGCGATGATTTGTTTATTTATTATCGCGGGATGACATGAGAAGTCATTTCATAAACATGGTGACAAGTGTAAATATTGTGTTGATTTACAGATATATTCATTATTATTATATATTACCCCTCTATCCCGTACTAAGTTAGAAAATGATTGGGTTCCTGGTGTGTCCACACATACTGCACCATGTTTCTTTTAAAACTCTTCTTCTTTGCTTGTTGTAACGTCCGTCAACATTGAGTTTTTTTTATTTATGTAACTCTAGTTGTGGAAAAAGGTCTTTCCATTACAGTCATCACCCAAAAAACCACGTCTTGCCAGCACAAAAACTTTTCATCGAAAAATGAGAGTTTTGGTGAAATTGTCGTTTTTCCATCAGGTAAATTTTTTATGCGCAAGTTATATTCATGCAATTTGAGGGTCAGTGGAAAAGGGACTACTGTAGGGGTGTGATCCGTGGATGCTTGTAATTGTACTCACCTGTTCTCCTGGGCTGGTGTTTGAACATGGTGTGGGATGAACATAGGGAGTGACATTTTCTGTTGACCGCTACGCTACTCTGTATTGAATTACATTGTGTTTCCTGTGTACTTTGCCTTCATTTTATTTGCACAGACGACTGTGAGCAACTGGAGCTTCTGTATTGTCGTGAGATAGAAATAAAAGATGTTCAACAGAGTTTCGGAAGCGAGGATGGAGTTTGGTGTGTATGTGTGTCAGCAGTTTTCTCCCATGTTCAGCCCACCATGGCTGATGTTTTTTTAGGGACCGAGCCGAAAGGTAAGGCCCTCTCACACAGTGAGAGGCCTTGCCTGCAAGCAAGGCCCTATTGTTTTTCGTTCGTTTTTTATTTTTTTTCTGCCGTCACTTTAAACTGGATTTTGACCCCCTAAACATACTCCAAAACTCACCAAATTTGGCACACATGTCAGGCCTGGCGAAAAATTTGATAAAATGAAAAAATTAACCCCATAGGTGCCAAAATGGGCTCTCTAGCACCACCTATGTGAAGAAAAACGGCAACTGCCCTAGTGGCCAGTAGGAAAGTCATAGAGACATGGAACCAATGCCAAAATGTTGGTTGGACATTGCTCTACAAATCATCCGCTGACACCTATGAGTTATCTCCAACAGGAAGTTCGCAATATGTCTTTCAAAATAAAATTTTTAAAACTAACTCCGATGACACTGTTTCTCATATTGACTTCTAAATAGCACCAAAAGATAGATTGAACTCTACTCAAAAAAGTGATCTCGTAACTTAGTCTTAACTGTCTTAGTTTTTTTTTTTACAAGCCCGCAAAGTTGCGATGTTTGGAACTCATTTTTCACTTTGGAGTTTTTCCCCACATATGACATATCTACGTATTCACGGGACTCAGCACAACGCTCACATGCAAAAAATTTGGAGATAGGATGTATGGTTACTGATTTATAACAATTTGTTTATTTTCATACTTTTTCCACTTTAGACTGCCATTTGACCCCCTTAACATGCTCCAAAACTCACCAAATTTGCCATGTATGTCATGGCTGGTGAACACTTTGATTCAGTATCAAAATTAACCCCTTGGGTGTCAAAATAGACTCTGTAGCACCACCTATGTACTAAAAAACACACAAAATCTGCCCTAGCGGCCAGTAGGAATGTCACAGAAACATGAAACAAATGTCAAAATGTTGGTCTGATTGAGCCCGACAAATCATACACTGACACTCATGAGCTAACCCCAACAGGAAGTTGGCAATCTGCCTTTGAAAGTTACTCTACGTTTCTGCAATTACTGCTTATTCATTTCAGACTCTTGACACAAAAGTTATACCTCATTAAATTCCCACAAGTCTGCAGAATCCAAAAGTGAAAGAACTTTTCACATATGACCTACGGTCATGGAATAATGGCGATTTTTTTTTTTTGAAGACTATGTTTAGTTTCACTTTTCACAATGGCAAAATCCCTATAAAAGTCTTACTGGTGCATGACTGCACATGTTTGTCTGTAGTGCAATGGTTAGTGTAGCTGCCTATTGAGCTGAAGGACCCTGGTTCAAGTCCCAGGCAATCCAAATTTTTTATTTTTTATTTTCTATTTTAAAACAGGTTTTACTGCATTGTATTGTGGATATTGGAAATTTGGCACACATTCAAAAGTACACGGACTACATTTTTCAAAATAAAACCCCAATTAAGAATAATACAAAATGTCTATTACATAACTTCTTTTCATTTTTATGACCAAACGCTCAACTGTTTGTACAATGTTTCTTCATTCAAAAGTACTCTTTCTCACAGACACACATGCTCACACAATAGGGTTTTTCCAAAATAAAAGCCTTAAATGTGAGAAATCATCACTTTCATGCTCAATTATTCATACAATTTCAATTCATTTTTCAAACTGATTCTTTCTCTCACATACAAAACAAATGCACATACACACAGTACGGTTTCCAAAATAAAAGTCTCATTTAAAGGTGATGGTGGTTTCAGCAGAGGGTCGCTGGTGTTCTGTACAGATGTAAGGAGGACAGACACTAAAGGGTGGGAACTGGTATCGGGACGGAGAGGTGTGAGTGGAGCTGAGGTGTGGACGGTCACGGGAGGCGGATCACAGGGGAGGCGGATCGCCCGGTGTGAGGTCCCGCCCAATGCTGCTTGCAGCTTAAATTTTTTTTGTTGTTGTTACTAGTTTGCCACAATAGAGGACATTTAATTCTCATATAATAATTTACTGACGTGCACTAATATTCAAGATTCAAGATCCTTTATTGTCATTCAACATGTGACATGGAAAAAAAGGAAATTATGATTCACAGGATTGACAGTGAAGCTACAGTTTAAACAGAAATACAAAAACAAGATGGAAAAACAATATGTGCAGATAGTATAATAATAAATAATGAATATGGAGGAGGAGTAAAGTAATCACATTAGTTTTGTCTGTACATTTTCCTCTGAAATGAAGGCTGTCATTATCTCTCATACCTTCCCCACTGCTGCTCATTCTACAGGTGAACAGGTAATATTTTTGAGACAACAGCCACATGTGCTGTTTATTGCTAACAGGAGGCAGGATGTGGATTTATATAGTTTATCCTTCTCTGTGTCACTCAGACCAGGGTTTCTGCATTCCTCTGTGTCCACTCCAGTGTTCAAGCTCAAGTTTCCACTGTAGCATCACCTTCTTATTGACATGAGTGGAAGGCAGGATGGTTTGGTCTGCTGTGGTTATTTGTGCACAGTTTGAGGCTTTAAGGAGTTGTGTTTTCTTTTCTCCGATGCCCTTGAAGAACAGCTTTGTAACCCCCAGGACTGCAAACTGAGACGGTTTGTTTTCGTGTTTGAGTCACCTCTCTGTAAAAGTGTAGAGGCTATTGTGCAAGAGTGCAACTTTTGTGAAACACCTGAGTAACTGTGTTTGGACTGTTGTCGTGTTCCATTCAGAATGACTCGTAGCAGTGTTTTTCATAGATCGATGAGAACAGCGAGTAGTTTCATATTGATGCACTTATTCATCCATTAGGCCTCAACTATTACATTAATCACCAGCTGTGTTTATGACACAGTATGATTTTTAAGAAAAACAAGTAAATCTGTTAACCTTTTTGCTCAAAGACTCAGAAATCTGTAAATTTTCACCTGTTAATTGAACCATTTTCAAGTTATGTCGGAGTTGTGACATTTTGACAGACCATAAGGTTCAGATCAGCAGCTTATTACCCAGCGCTTAATAAGCTGTTTTCATCAGGGTTTGTTTGTTTGTTTGTCTGTTAGCAAGATAACTCAAAAAGTTATGGACGGATTTTGATGAAATTTTCAGGAAATGTTGAGACTGGCACAGGGAACAAATGATTAAATTTTGGTGGTGATCAGGGATGAGAGGGGGCAGATTTTTACCTCCGTCAAGGACGGTGGAGGTTATGTTTTCATCTGGGTTTTTTTGTCTGTCTGTTGGTTTGTTAGCAAGATAACTCAACAAAGTTATGGACGTATTTTGCTGAAATGTTCAGGAAATGTTGATAGTGGTGCAAGGAACAAATGAATAAATTTTGGTGGTCATGGGGGGGGGTGATCTGCCTCGGCCTTGGCTTTTGTAGTTTTCTTAATTTTTTCTTAACTGACTTTGATAAAGTGCTGTTTTGCTTATTTTTCCTCATTTCGGTCATTTTAATTTTGGTCTTTTTTTTACTTTTTTTTTTTTTTTTTTTTTAATTTAATCGAAGTTCCTGCTCTGTGTTTTGCCCCTCATTACACAGGTGGCAGGGGGTGCACTGAGTATGCTCACATGTCTATGGAAAGCATAAGGTCTGTTCTATCAGCACATTTTGAAATTTTTCCTATTCAGCAAACATTTGAATTTTATGAATATTTAAAATAAATCATATGTACAGAACGATCACCCCAGGCATGACAGGGGCTAAATGTTGACCAACGCCTGTGGCAAAATATCACAGGTGACATTTACAACAGCACTGAAAACACAGGCAAAAACTAGATGCTTGTAGTAGAGCATGTTAGAACGATTGATTTACAATATGCTGAAAGGTAATCATCATGGGATTGTGCGATTACTGCTGCTTTAATCAAGAAAATAGTCGACAGATTAATTGACAGTGAAAGTAATTATTAGCCTTAGTTCTAATTTAATCAAATGCTCATTGAGTGAGCAAACCTTTAGACTTTAAAACAGGCAGCAGTTGTTGGTTAACCCTTTAACCCCTGAGACATTATGCCAGGTAAACATGCAGCTGTGAATTTGCATCTGTTTCAGTGTCATAAAAGCTGCTGTGAGTATGTGCCTGTGTTCCTTTTCTTCAGTGGTTTTCCTTCATCATGTGTTTTAGGTAGCCTAGTCAGCCATCCGGTTTTCTCAGTGTATTCAATACTGAGAAAACAGTTGCAGTGAAATATGCACCATCTATTCTATTTCAAACCAATCACAAGTCTGGGGGTCGAGTGTTTCGCAATGCGTCATACACACTGACTTCTATTTGTCGGGAGTCAAAGTCAGTTTCAAGTCCACAAATCTCTTTACAACTGTTGTCGATTGTTTACTTGATTCAAAAATAAGGATTGAATTACAGATTACACCCTGTATTCTTAAGTTTGTCTGACAAAAGCGTCACATCCGTCTTATCTGCCAGTACGCAGCCTTAGATCCTCGGGCGGAGGGCTCCTGGCTGTTCCAAAGTCGAGGCTTAAATCGAAAGGTGACCGCGCCTTCTCCATCAGGGCCCCTCGACTTTGGAACGGCCTGCCCGAGGCGATAAGGCTTGTGGAATCAGTAACATCTTTTAAATCACTTCTTAAAAAACATTTTTACAGACTTTCCTTTATGCGATGTTGTCTCTTTTTAATGTGGAATATTTAATTTTACCCTTCTTTGGTAATTCATTTATATTCTCATAGGGTACATGATGTTGGTTTATTTCCCTCATTTTTGCATCGATTTGACAGCATCATGTTATGTTATTTCTGCCCTCTCTACTTCAGTTCATTCCAATTTATTTGAAGTGTCATGTTTTCGCGTTTGCTGTACGTATATCTTTTATTGTGTTGTGTTGTTTTCTGTGTTTTCCTGTCTTTGCTTGGATCTTGTATTCTGCTGTTGTGCCCTTCAGCTTTGTCTGTCAAAGTACTTTGTAAACTCAGTTTGTAAAGGTGCTATATACATAAAGTTATTATTATTATTATTAGGGGTGTGTATTGGCAAGAATCTGGCGATACGATACAAATCACAATACTAGGATCACAATACGATATATCACGATATATCATGATACTGTTAAAAGGCAATTTTTTGTTTGTTTCTTTTTTTTTAAATGATTATTTCCGTGAAGAATTGAATTACACCAGAGATATGCACAAATACTAAACACATTTTTATTTGATCACAACAGTATCTAATGCTATATCACAAAAATGTTCGTTTGTTCAAACTGAAATTATGTTTTACAGACGTTACAGTTTAAGATCCTGTTCAAATGTTCATATTCTATTAGTTCAGAACTAACATCAGAACTTTATTTTTGTGCAATCCCAACAAAAAACTACTTATTTAATAAAAGAGTGTTAAATAATAATAGATAAAATATAAACAAAAAAACAAAAATGAACTTCCACAATATCTGCATTTGAATAAATACCTAAAAATTTCGATGCAGTACTTTTTAATATCGATACGGTATTGTGAAATGAAATGTCGCGATATACTGCAGAACCGATATTTTCTTACACTCTTTTTTTATTATTATTATTATTATTATTATTATTATTATTATTATTATTATCTGTGATTGGTTTACTCTGCGCGTGCTAGTCCCGCCTTCATATTTGGGTTCAAACCCTGCGATTCCAGACGGATTTTTCATTGAGAAAGATGGATGGCTGGCCAGGCTATGTTTTAGGGTCAAAACAGTGAAATAACAGAAAAAGACAAAGAGAGGAATTGAAGTTTTACAGGTTTTTTATCAAATAAAGCACTCAGAATATACATTAATAAGTGATTTAAGATGAAGAACATGAACTGTGAACTGGAACACGCTAAGCAACAATGAGTTTTGGCCCAGTCGTTTTTGTTTTGGGCTCTTTTTCTCTAAATCAGTTCAGCTGCTTTTTGGCACCTGGTTGAACTCTAAAAAACAGTTACACCGTTAAAACTTGGTAAAAACACGGTTAAAAAAAAAAGATCACAAAATCACAACAACACTGTAAACAACAGTAAAAACAAAAAACGACAAGGAAAAATGTAAACAACAAAAAAGTCCGGTCTCACTCACTGCTGTGTTTTGTCCCCCATGACACAGGCAGTAGGGGCTGCACTGAGCATGCTCAGATGTCTATGGAAAGCACAAGGTCTATTACATCAAATCATTTTAAATTTTCCTATTGAACAAGTGGTTAAAATTTTATGAATATTTAAAATCACACATTCAGAGTGCTCGCCACAGATACATTAGGGGTTAAAGGTATAATGTAGAGATCCAACCTGTCTGACCATACACATGCTGATTGACTTTATCTACCCAGGTAACATGGCCAAAAATAAACAAAAAGGGAAGAAGCAGAAGAACGTCTTTCAAGTCGCAAACAAACATTTGAAGCCCAAGAACAAAGCCAAACCGGTTACGACTACGCTCAAACACGTAAGATCCCTTCATCCGTTTCTCATGTGTAAATGTCTCATATTCTCTTTGCTCAAGTTTCTACACGTCTTTACAGATAAACGCTATGAAGAACGAGAAAGTGGAGAACCTCAATCAGATTTTCACTGAAGTCCAGAGGGATGTGAAGAGTGTTTCTAAATCTGTGGTGCCGGAGCCCAAGAAACAAACACAGGTAAAAGCTGAACCTCTGAGCGTTGGTAGCTGTTGTTATTTCCTCAATCATTCAATTCTTCTCACATTTCCTTTTTTTTTTTTTTTTTTACTTGTTAGGTTGTCAGAGAGCCGCCGAAGGAGTCTGTAAATGTTGACAACGCTGCTGAGCTCTTCTCTCAGCTGTAATGGGCCAGGAACGATGAACTGACATCAAGTCTGAGCACCTGTAGTCTGAGTCACAGGAAGGACTCTGGTGGAATAAGCACATATTTCAGTTGTGCAGCGTCAGGGCTGGCTTTCTCCTTCCTTCCTCGATCCATGTTTTGCTGTTTTGAAAGTTCCCTTCAAGTCCAACAACCACTTCGAGTCCACACTGAAAATGCAAGTACATTTCATCTGATGTGGGGGTTTCTTCTGTACTTTGACACACTTTGTCATGCACACGTCTGACCAAAACAACTGTCCTTAAAGTGTTTTTTATCGGCACCACCTCTGCATCCTCAGTGCCGACCAAGATGAGTGGGATTCATTTAAAGAACAAGCCCTAAACCACCCAGAGGACTATAACACCTATTCCAGAATGACAGTGGACGGTGCCAGACATGTCTACAGCAGAGTGCAGAGCTAATATAGTGGATCAGTTTGGATAATGTTAGCCTCATAGCATAACCCTCCTAAATCTTTGTTTTTTTTTCAGATCATAGCCAATGATGCGAAGTTAGAAGATTAAAGTTACTAGTTCTAGGCCAGGGGTGTCAAACATATGGTCCGTGGGCCAACACCAGCCCACTAATGCTGCGTTTCCACTATGTGGTACCAGCTCGACTCGACTCGGCTCAGCCTTTTTGCGTTTCCATTACGAAAAAGGACCTGGAATCTGGTACCTGGTACTAGTTTTTTGGTATCACCTCTGCCAAGGTTCCAAGCGATACTAAACTGTGACGTAAAACACTGCAGACCACTGATTGGTCAGACAGTTTTCTCTGTGACCCGCCGTTTTACAAAAAACAGATGCAGAAGTGGACAGTAAATATAGCGGTACACTCATCCACATGATAACAGCCCAAAACTACACCATGGTCGGTCGAGAAGATTCAATCTTTGGTGGCCAGCGTAAAAATTCAGACGAGACAACACGCAATGAGCAAGTTTTCGGCAACTCTCTGAGCAGACGACACGGAAGTAACGCACCGCATTGCTATGACGTCCAGGTGCTGTTAAGTCAGTAATATCCTGTAATGGAAATGATCTCCAGGAATACCAAGCTGAGCTGAGTCACGCTGGTTCCACGTAGTGGAAACGCGGCATAAAAGGATCAATTCCGCCTGTGGAATGAATTCGTGAAATGCAAAAATGACATTGAAGATGTTAATCCTTGTAGGTCAGGAGCCACATACAGCCCAATTTGATCTCAAGCAAGTGAATTGGTCGGACCCGTAATAACCTAAAAATTACATGTTTACATTTACAAAATGTCGTTGCACAAAGAATGTGCACAACATGAACAAATATGATCAACCGGAAGCTGTAACCGGAAAGAAAATTAACTGGAATTTCAACAATATAATTTCTGTTTCTAAATATTTTGTGCCTTTGTAGATCCACTGCGATCTGTAATGCACGTGTAAATATTAAGCAGAGATGTAATGTTAAAATTCCACTTAGTTTTCTTAAGAAATTTCAGGTTGTTCACGTCATTCACATTTTTTTTAAAGGACAGTTTGTAGATGTAAACATTTTCACAATGTAATTTTACTTTTTCACACTGAAACACAGAAAAATTTTAATGCGTCATTATTAATAGGTTATTATGTTATTGTTTTTCTGGTCCGGCCCATTTGAGAGTGTTTGTGGCCCCTGATCTAAAATTAGTTTAACACCCCTGTACTAGGCACATCTGCTCTGAGGCTAATGATATGTAAGACTAGCCAATTAGCCAAAAGATTGTATGATCATCTTTTTGAGGTAGAATCATGATTTATGATCTGAGTCATTTTATTTTACCTTGTATGAGGACTCTTGTACAGCAAGTTTCAACTAAAATAAACATTTTCCTTTGGTTTTCTCTGGTTTCTGGAGGCTAAAACAGTGTGTGAATACTTTGTGTTCATATCTACATTTTTGTGACATCTTGGACCCGCGTAGATGAACTAAAAACTAGTCCATACAGCTGCAGTGTTTGCATTATCTATACTGTGACAGCTTAACCCTTTAAACTCTAAGCCTTAAATGGTCTGCCTGGAATTTTTTTTTCTTATTTTGACTATAAAAAGGTCAGAAAATATGCTGTAAGTGAGTCTGTTTGCCCATCTTTCCAGAGCACTTTTTTTTCTCCAGATCTTTCAAAATCTAGCAATCATTTACTATTTACTGCATGTTATAATTCTGCTAAACCAGCTTCTTCTCCAGCTTCTAGTACAGGTGAGTGAAATTAACATAATCAACCAATAAAGTCTATGAAGCGCAGTGTCTCAGGTTTCAGAAAGTTGAAATTTTTCCAATTACACATACAGTTAGAGTTACAGCCATCCAAACTGCATATGTGCAGGGTGTCAGTGATGACACGTCAGGTTTTAAAGAGTTAATTTATCCTATCAGAGTTTTATTAAGAATGGAAAATGTTTTACACTCGTAATCTATGTAAACTAGACTCAGTAGATCAGTGGCTCCCAACCTTTTTAGGCTTGTGACGCCATTTTAACATCACTCATTTCAGACATTCAAAACATTTTTTTTGCAAAACAATTTGTTTTTGCTGTTTCTGCTATACTGTGTTGCAAATAAACATAAATTTTAGACGATATTTAGTCTATATAATGTATATTATTAGGGATGCAGGCAGAAATGCCAGGTGCAGATTACTGCACAAAGTGAGAATTTTATTTTCCTTGGTCAGGATATGTACAGTCAGTCCAGCTTGGATTTACAAGGCTGACAATTAATACTGAACAAACAAGAACTCAAACTATGAATTATGAAAGAGCTGCAGCATTTGAAACCGACCACAATGAACATTTGAAAGATAAACAGTACCACAGTGCTTCAGTTTCAGCTTCACAGTTTGTCTTTTATGTATTGGGATTGTCTCTCTCAACTCACCTTATATGTTTTTTTTCAATATTTTTATTTTTATCAATTACTAGAAATTTCAGGCAACCCCATGTGGGGTCTCGATCCCAAGGTTGAAAAACACTACACTAGATGTTGGAGACATTTTGACAGTTGATGTTTGCTGTTTTATAATTAATATGATCTTTATGATTCATCTAAAAATGTGTGCTGCCGTAGCTCTGTGTAAGACTATAGAACCTGTAAAAACAAATGTTGACAAAGCAAAGACAGGAAACTCACATGGCAATGTGTGGTGGATCCCTTGCCACCACCATCTTGTGTTAGTAGTTTTTGTTAACTCTGCCAGGAGGTATTGGGATCACTTTGCTTTGTGTGTTTGTTTGTTTACGTGTTTGTTAGCAACTTTATGGGAAAACCATTACAACCATCTTTACCAAATATTACCCACAGATAGGCCTAGGCCCCGGGACGAACCCATTACATTTTAGGTGAAGTAGGCCAAAGTTCAAGGTCACAGTAAGGTCACAAAATCTCAAATTTTCCTCTCTGTCATCATTGAGCAATTTTTGAAAGTTCATAAAAAATTAAAAAAGACTCAGATTAGCCTCCAATTTGATCCACCCGTAGCTTATAATAATATCTTGTATCTGGCACAAAATTGTCCACATCCACTGTGGAATGTGGACTCTGTGGACATTTTTTAAAAAGAAATAGTCGATCCACACGTGCACACCGTTCGGGGTGCTTGGCGGAGGTTTGCATTCTCTGAACACTTGTTTCATGAGTTTTTGTTAAGTTACAGTTAATGATTACATGACAGTTTACTTTAAGTCTTTTATTCTAATGTGGGTGCACTCATATTAGTTATGTTAGAATTATTTACTCACATTGTTCTTCAGTTTGCAGACAAAGGACCAGACAAAGAGGTTTGGCTAGCATTTAAGACGGGGTAAGGAACTAATATCACAAGACTGAGAGGGGGAAACTGTTTGTTTCTTTGTGTTAATTTAGTTGCTTAAATTCTTGGTTTAAATCACATTGGTTTCACACAGTATTTTGTGTCTAGTTATGATTATTATTATTATTATTTTTTAATGTTATTTTGACTAAGTTAATGGGTTTGTTTAATTTTGTAGTGTAATGCCTCCCCTTGTGTTTGATTTGGGTTAGTCCCTTTCTATGTAAGCCTACCTTGGTTCTTTGTCTGGTTAGGTCAGTTTTTGTTCTGTTGCAGTTTGGTTTAGTTGACCTCAGTTGGGCCCATCTTTGTTCATCCTACTATATAATGCACGTTGTCCATCCGATCGATGTTGCAGCACGGGAGTACGTTTGTACGGATTTTCCTCTGCCTTCACAGGCCCGATTGCCGCCAAACTCACCAAATGAATAGAAACATTACCTAACTATCTACTAGCCGCAATTTTATGTCCGTATTCAAATGTTGTGAGGTATTCTGGGTGATTTTAGCCTCTCATGCTATCGTACAATGGCATCACGGGTACAATGCCGCTAGTTTTGTTAACTGACTTTGTTTTGGAGCTTGTGTTAACATTTGTCTAACTTTATTAAATTATCATTTTTCCTAATTTTACCATCTTTGTCCTATTCCTTATGTTTGGTCCTCTACACAATGCAACAACAGAAGCAATGAACAGATGCAAGACAGAGGTGATAAAGTAAAAGGACAAATATTGCACAATGCTCGATAGAAGCATGAGAGTAGAAATTCACACAAAGAGTGAAGACAATAACATGCTTGAGATTAATATCAAAATCACATCTAAAAAAACACAATAAAAACCAAAGAAAATACAAGTTGATGTAAGATAAACTACTGCTTCCTGTTCTTTGACATTGAAGACAATTGAATATAATCACAGGAAACTTAATCATCCAGAATACTTTGTACAAACATGTTTTCAGTTGTGATGCTGTTTCACAACCATTGTATTATTTATGTTTCTGCTGCTGAATAAAAATGCTTTGTGTAGATTCGCTGTTTTCTCTGTTAAACAGTATTGATAGAAGTCTGTCAGTGTTTATTATCAGGCGGCGGTGGTATTCTTCTGAAAACACTGAACAATACAATAAAAGTGCCCTGCATGAGTTTAGCTGTGATAGGCAGTTTAATATTTTTTTTCCTCCATATCTTTGTTGCCTTTGATGTGTTTGTACTAAACCAGAAGCATAAACACAGCTGCCACCCGCTGTTAATGTAAATGAAGTTGAAATCAACAGGAACCCTGGGGCTGCGGTGGCGTATTAGTGACATTTTTACTCCAAAATATTTCTAAACCACACTGTAAACTAGTTAAATAACAAGAATATGTAATTGCTGCTCATATATCCTGCAATAAATAACTTAATTTTTTGTTGTATTTTGTCAGAGATGTTGATTTTATGCATTTTGTGTGTTTTTTTTTTTTACTGTATTTTATTACATTGTTGTTGTTGTTTTTTAATTTATTGCCATTATTGATGGATTAATTGATTGAAATCTTTATTTTGAACATGTAGACAGTGAAATCAAAACTCAATCAACCAACAAAATATCAGATAACATAAAAGGTTGATAAGTAAACAAAAGAAAAAAATAAAATAAATTAAACATGCTCGAAAAGAAGTAGGAAGAAGTACAAACTTACATACTCCTACCCCCAATTGCTACTCCTTATGATCTCTATATAGCAATTATTATTTTATATGAATACTACAACAACAAACAACAACACATCCTTATTCCTATATGCAATAATATAATAACACCCATTTACAAATTGTCACACCAGTATCAGCACTTATAATACATCACATATAATGTTCTATATTGTCCTATATAGTAATATAGTCATAATATATTCATATATCCATATTTAACCCTCCAGTATCCTGTCCACCAAACCCCTACTAAGCACCAAGTGTGCCTTTTTGGCACACTTATGAAATAATGTCAAAAAATTTTTCATACAGTTTGTTTTTAATTCTTTTACGCTTTTTTCTATTTCATCAACTTGAGCCATAAATAAAAATACCAAATACTTAATAATTGTCATATTTTTTAACCCTTTAAATGCTGTTTGTAATGTAAACAAACTATTTTTTTTTTTTTTGAATGCAAAAAACACACAAAAAAATATTTTTTCAATGTACTACATAAAAAGTGGATCACATATTATTTGATTTTTTCATCCTGGCATATGTCAATGATTAACTCACACACTGGTTAATTTGCATTATTATTTTTGGCGCTAGGTCAAATGTTCAAAAATGCTAGCATCTGTCACTAAGTGTGCCAAAAATGCACACCTATAAATCAAACTATTAAATATTATATATTGATTTATTTTTCTGCTGTAATTTTATTTTATTTTTGTAAATCAAGGTCAGCCCTAATCATACATATCAAATGGAAGAAATAGTGCGTTTTAGGCACACTTGGGAGACGGATGCTAGTCTTGTAATTTTCTTTTGTTTACAATGTGCAAATTTTAGTTGGTGGCCAGAATTTTAAAGATCATGCAAAAATGAAGAACTTTTGAATTCTAACCTTATTTAAATTGTGAAAAATAATATGAAGTTTTTTAAAATGAAGTGCAAAGTGTGCTTAAATGGCGCACCTGGATACCGGAGGGTTAAACTAGATATTATCAACACATGTGGCAAAGCCCCACTCTGAAAAACAACCAGACCCCCCCTCAAGCTCTTCCCCCTCTACCTGTCTTATCAACTAAAGACATGTCATTAACAGTACAGAACAAGAGTACCTTCAGAGTAGCTTTCATCTTACATATATGTATGTATGAGACTTCATCATACAGTAAGAGGAAAAGAAAAAAAAAAACTAAACTAAATGCAGCCTTTCATGTATACATCTTCCATTCGTGTAAATGTACGTGTACAGATAAATGTACATTCCTATCATACATACTCCTACACTGTCCACATTTAGACATACAGATTACAGTTATAATGAAACCTATATGTACATATACCCTCATATATAAATATATCCACCTTGGATTACATCAATGGGAAGAGAAAGAGGAAAAAAAAACCAAACCTTAACTGAGATAATAAACAACTGGAGTCCATCTCCTTTTAAAAGTATTAAATTAATTTTATTTTATTCTATTTTTTACTTTATTGCCATTATCAACAAGACAGAGTAGCTTTCAGCTTACATATATGTATGTATGAGATTTCATCATACAATAAGAGGAAAAGAAAAAAAACACAAAACTAAATGCAACCTTTCATGTATACATCTTCCATTCGTATAAATGTACATGTAAAGGTAAATGTATAAATGTACATTCCTATCAAACATACTCCCACACTGTCCACATTTAGACATACAGATTACAGTTATGAGAAAACCTATATGTATATATACCATCATATATAAATATATGCACCTTGGATTACATCAATGGGAAGAGAAAGAGAAAAAAAAAACAAAAAAACAAAACCTTAGCTACAATAATCAACAACTGGAGTCCGCGTCCTTTTAAAAGTTTTTTTTTTTTTTTTTAACTTTATTGCCATTATCAACAAAAGACCGAGTAGCTTTCACCTTACATATATGTATGTATGAGATTTCATCATACAATAAGAGGAAAAGAAAAAAAAATAAATGTAGTCTTTCATGTATACATCTTCCATTTGTATAAATGTACGTGTAAAGATAAATGTATAAATGTACATTCCTATCAAACTTACTCCTACACTGTCCACATTTAGACATACAGGTCACAGTTATGATGAAACCTGTTTGTACATATACCCTCATATATAAATATATCCACCTTGGATTACATCAATGGGAAGAGAAAGAGATAAAAAAAAAAAAAACCTTAACTGAGATAATAAACAACTGGAGTCCATCTCCTTTTAAAAGTATTAAATTATTATTATTATTATTTTTTACTTTATTGTCATTATCAGCAAAAGACAGGTAATTAACAGTACAGGACAAGATTGCCTTGAGAGTAGCTTTCACCTTATGTATATGTATGTTTGAGGTTTCATCATACAGTAAGAGGAAAACAAAAAAACAAAAAAAAAACTAGAAAAGCACACGGAGAGCGCAGACCTCTGCCGAGGCAGATCAACCCCCCTGATCATCACCAAAATTCAGTCATTTGTTCCTTATGCCAGTATCAACATTTCCTGAAAATTTCATCAAAATATAATAATATTAATAATAATAAATTAGTATAAATGTACGTGTAAAGATAAATGTATACATGTATATTCCTATGATACATACAGATTACAGTTATAATGAAACCTATCTGTACATATGCCATCATATATAAATATATCCACCTTGGATTACATCAATGGGAAGAGAAAGAGAAAAAAAACAAACAAACCTTAATTGAGATAATCACCAACTGGAGCTCATGTCCTTTTAAAAGTATTAAATCACATTGTTGTGTCTACCTCTGTACATACCTTCTTTTCAAGGTGCCACGTGACCATTTCTGTTATGAATACCACTGAAGATGAGGTATAGATTTTTTCAGGTGTGTCCGTGAGCTGAAAATGCTGTTATCAGTATTCTGCGGCAGCATCCTGCGAGTGAGCTGACATCAGAGGTCATGGGTGTACCGGTGCCCAGCTGATTGCCTGTCTCCGTGGCGACCTCTGACTGAGTTAGTTGGTCAATAAATCTGGAGCAAGGTGAAAGCATGAGGGACATCTTGTACACAACCAGCACACGATCATGACGGGTCTTAAAGTGAACACAATAAGGATTTTAATCCACTTCCATGAACGCAAACTGGAGATGAAAAGGAGAATCTAAGAGTGGGATTTTACAGCAGGATATGAAATGTAGAGGTTAAAACACTTTAGTGCAGGAAAAGTAAAAAAGTCCAGGTACTTAAAAGTATAAAAGTAAAGAGTTGGCCTTTGAAGGACGTTTCTACAGGCTCTTTATGTGCACAGCAAACTGAAACTCATGTATTGATATAATGTAAAAAGTGTTCAGCCTTTTTAACTTAAAAAAAAAAAAAACCCTGAAAATATACTGAAAGTAATGCTTCGGGTTATCTTTTATGTTTAACTGAATAAGAAGTCAAATTACACTAAACTTTGCAATTGCTGCAATCACAAACATTAAATCAAAGTAAATTTTTTTTTTTGACAAAAATGACTTTTTTTGCCTAAATTCTCAAATACTCATTTTCTGGTAAATTTTTGGTGTTTCCAGAAAAATCAGAAAAAAAAAAAAAAAATTAGGCAATTATTTTAAGCGTTTGACGATATGTAAAATGAAGAAAAATAAAGTCAACTATTGTGTTTTGTCTTAAATCTTTTTATATTTTCTTGTTTTATCTTTTCTGTTAAACATTGGTTTAATCACACATTGTTTTCATCTCATCAAATGTAACATAAAAATGACATCCTAATAGTGCTTTTGTTTTAATGAACAAAAATATTAACTCTTGAAACCAGACATTTCAGGTCTTGCAACATCTTTTTGCATTGATTTAATCTTTAACACCATTTTGCCAATTAGATTAGTTAGATCTTTAATGATCTTTTAGGTAGAGACATCCAGAAATTGAGGAAAATCTGCCATAACCCGGATTTGAACCGGGGTTGCTGCAACCACAACGCAGAAAACTAACCACTATACGATCACAACGAACTGTCAGCTGGACTTATTGGGTCTGAATGATTTGTATATTATGGCTTCATCTTATTTTGTCTTTTACTTCTTTTAAATAAGTTTAATTTTATTTCATGTTTTATGCTTTCATTTTTTTTGTCATAATGAACAAACTAGCCATCTGTTTTTGTCTTGAATCTTTTTATCGTTAGCCTCATAACATAATTGTCTCACTCAGTGGTTCCCAAACTTTTCTGAATCGTGACCCTATTTTAACATCACAAATTTCTGGCGACCCCAGAGATTCAAAACTGAGACTTTTTTTTTTTTTTGCTAAAATTAATTTGCTTTGATCATGTAATAGTTTGCTATACTATGTTGCAAAAATAAACATTAATTTTAGATGACATTTGGTCTATATAATGTATATTATTATGGACGGAGGCAGAAAAGCCAGGTGTAGATTACTGCACAAAGTGAGAATTTGATTTTCCTTGGTCAGGATATGTACAGTCAGTCCAGCTTGGATTTACAAGGCTGACAATTAATACTGAACAAACAATAACTCAAACTATGAATTATGAAAGAGCTGCAGCATCTGAAACTGACCACAATGAACATTTGAAAGATAAACAGTACCACAGTGCTTCAGTTTCAGCTTCACAGTTTGTCTTTTATGTATTGGGATTGTCTCTCTCAACTCACCTTATATGTTTTTTTTCAGTATTTTTTATTTTTATCAGTTACTTGAAATTCCAGGTGACTCCCAAGGTTGAAAACCACTGGTCTAAGTCATATCTTTGGCCAAACTGTGCTATCTGTGTGATGTTATTCTACCACTGCTGCTTCATTTCCATCATCGGCTGTGACCTGAACAAAATCTGACTTGCTCAACTATGCCATGAAGCTAATGCTATGTTGGTTTTGCGTCACATCCTGCATTGTTTTTGTCTCAGTTCGTCTTTGTCTCATGTCTTGTTACATAATTTTCATCTTGACTTACAATGACATGTTGTCATTGATAAAATGATGGGATAGAATGGGATTGTGTCTTCTTTGTGTTATTGTTTAATCCGTTTAAGGTGGAATGGGCAGTCAGGAAGTGGTGCAGTAATATTCAAGGACAAGAAACTACAGGTATGTGTCTCCAAATGTGCCATAATGTAGTATTTGTATTTTGAAAGACAAAAGAAAGACTGGAAAGCCCAACAATACAGCAGATGAGCTGGGAAATACAGTACATTAGTCTGATGCCTTTTGGGCAGAAACAGACATTTCTAACATAGAAAGAGGGGTGTTTTGGTTGGAAAGCGACTGGTGAGGACAGAGTGTAGCAGATGTGGTGTAAAGATGTGGGCCTGTGAGCAGGTGCTTCCCACTGTGATCCAGATGGCTGCACCACAGCACAGGCAGTGGGGGCGCCACCAGTACACACCCCAGGGACACAGACATCATGCCAGCACATGCACATATTGAATTTTGAATGTAATCTACATAAACTGGTAGGGGGCAGCCAGGCGTGGGGGCGGGGCCAGGGTGGGTTTATATTAATATATAAAATTTAAAGACACAAGATACAAACCAAGGTTGAAAACATGAAACACTGTAAAGGATGCCACAACATGAAACCCACTTAAGAAATGAAACTAGACCAAAAAATGTTGCATTTGTTTAACATGAAAACAGGGTGCTTGCTTTTTATTCAAATAAAAATTCCACACTTTTTCAAAACTGCTATTTGTTCCCCAGGACCTTGACTTTATGTACTTTTCTGTATTTTCCTAGTTTGGGATAAATGAAGTCCGTCCGTCCATCCATCCATCCATCCATCCATCCATCCATCCATCCATCCATCCATCCATCCATCCATCCATCCATCCATCCATCTATCTATCTATCTATCTATCTATCTATCTATCTATCTATCTATCTATCTATCTATCTATCTATCTATCTATCTATCTATCTATCTATCTATCTATCTATCTATCTATCTATCGAATTTATATAAATAGCAGATTTTTTTCCCTCTTTGTATTTGTTGTTTCACAAGTATGTATATATATATTTAGTTATTTATTCATGTTTTATGTTTTCCCTGCACTTTTTTGTGTTTGCTGTTGTCAGCTGTGTATTTCCCCCAAGGTGGGATGAATAAAATCTTATCTGATCTTATCTTACCTTGTAAATAATAGTAAATAATATTACATTTTAATTCTAACTCTATATTTATAGAAATATTCATATAGATACACATGTCTTATTTTTGAATGAATGAATGAATGAATGAATTTATTTTTGGTTTTACATCAATCATTATACTCAGTACATCAATCGTACTAAACATAAAAACCAAAAAAGGAGTAGGCTAGAAGCAAAAGCTTATTTTTTTTGCCTATCCTTTTCAACTAATACACTGCTTACATCGACTTAAACGTGTACAGCATCGAGCATTCACACCATAATAATAACAAATTAAAAAAAAAAAAAAAAAAATCAACAACAAAAACACATCTACCATCTCAATTCAATATTTCTGAATAATTTAAACTTAAAGTACTCTTTTTTTTTTTTTTTTAAACTTCACCAAAGGAGTGGATAATTTAAGTGCATCATAAGGTCCCATAATTTCGCACCCACAATCCCAATTCATCTAGACTTCACATCTGTCCTCATTTTAATCCACTCACACATATTTCTCTTTATATTTAATTTTTCACTAATTTGTTGTTTTTTCACCCTGTCTTTTTCTCTGCACTTGCTTGTTGTATGTTGCTGCTGTTAACTGACATTTCCCACAGCAAGATAAAGTCTTATGTTATGTTATGTTATGTTATGTTATCTTATCTTATGCCTTAAAATGTCATTACATTAGGAGGTATTGTGATCACTTTGCTTTGTGTGTTAGCATGCTTGTTTGTTTGTTTGTTTGTTAGCAAGATAAACCAAAAAATTATGGATGGATTTTCAGGAAATTTTCGGGAAATGTTGATACTGGCACAAGGAAGAAATGATTAAATTTTGGTGGTGATCGGGAGGGGGGGGGGGGGCAGATCTGTCTTGGCGGAGGTCTGCTCTCTCCAAGTGCTTTTCTCGTTGTATCTTGCATTCATGTTAAGAGTTAACCCTGTCGCTTTCAAACTTATTTGTTTGACTAATGAACTGTCAATCACATGAGAACTTGAATAAGAGTGAGTCACCAAACGACACGCAGAGCCAGAGACTGACAGTGTTAATAATGCAATATTTTATAATTAAAAGTAAGCAGGAGAGAATCAATTTTCATTAATTAACTTCATAATTAAAATTGCTTCTTAAAAAAAAGAAGAGGGTAGGAAAAAAAAAATGTCCTCGACAATTCTGATTGAAGTTGATGAGTCAGTCGCTTAATTAAATGTAATCAGAAGTGACATTTTGGACAACCACCAGAGTTGGAAATGTCCACAAGATGGTGCTCTGGATGGGCTTATCAATATGCAAGATGACAAGCGGGGAAGTGGATCTGTGTGTATATGTGTGTGTCTGTCTGTGTGTATAGGGGACAGAGGCAAAGAGAAAGAGAGGAGTGTTGGGCTTGTTGAATGCCAATAAGGAGCTGAAGGCCTATTTGCAGTATGTCATTCCCACTGCACAGCTGGGTTTTTCACTCTGACAGGACTCGCAGCAAAAGGTTACAGCACCTGCACTTCTCCCTGTGACAGAAATAAGAATCGTTGTGTTTGTCTGCGCAACAGAGACAGACTGTGTGTGTAGAAGTGTGTGTGCGCCAGTGTTTGCCTATGCAGATTTGCTTTCACAGCCATTTCGGCTCACAGCAGTTGTCATAGTATCAACAAAAACATCAGCGCTTCAAAGTCAAGGCAGTGATACTTGTGTGTCTTTCCTTCTTCCCGTCGCACTAATGAAACACAATGAATGCATTAAAGGACTGCACGTGTCAAGGGCATACATGTATTTACATGCATTTACTTAATGTCTCAGTAAAATATGCTTTCTGTGTTTAATTCATAACTAATGAAGTCTATATTTGACAGATCTCTGTGAATAAAAAGGTGAACTTTTAAAAGCACTGCAGCCTTTACTCCAGGGGTGTCAAATTCATTTTAGTTCAGTTCCCACATTCAGCCTAATATGATATAAAGTGGGCCGGAGCAGTAAAATAATATCAATAATAGGATAAGAACTTTTGAGTGAAAAAAGTAAAATTCCAAAATGAAAATGTTTATATCTACGAATTGTAGGTGAACGTGACATGAACAAATATTAACAATCTGAAAATTCTTAAGTAAAATAAGTGCAATGTTAACAATATTATGCCTTAGTTTATCATTTATACATATGAATCTGTACTTAGAGATCACAATGGGTCTACAATTACACAAAACATTAAATAACAGGCAGAATATTATTAAAATTCCACATACTTCTCTTAAGACACAGGTGTCAAACATGTGGCCCGGGGGCCAAATCCGGCCCGCCAAAGGGTTCAATCCGGCCCGCGGGATGAATTTGTGAAATCCAAAAATTACACTGAAGATATTAATGATCAGTGGTGTCAAAATAATTTTAATTCAGGTTCCACATACAGACACATACAGTCCAAATAGATTTTCAATTGTGTCAGACCAGCAAAATTTTATTAAAATAACCTATAAATAATGATAACCCCAAATTTTCTTTTTGTTTTTTTGGGGTAAAAAAGGAAAATTACATGAAAATATTTACATTACCAAACTATACTTTTACAAAAACCTGAATAACCTGAACAAATGAACAAATGGAAATGTCTTAAGAAAAGTAAATGCAATCTTACTAATATTCTGCTTGTTATTAAATGTTTTGTGCGATTGTAATGCACATGTTTAAATGATAAACTGATAAACAGAGGCAAAATATTGTTAAAATTGCACTTGTTTTTCTTAAGACAATTCAAGTTGTTCATGTTATTCAGATTTTTAAGGAAACTTTGTAGATGTAAACCTGCTCATAATATAATTTTACTTTTTTCACTGTTATTATTTTACTGGTCCGGCCCACTGGAGATCATATTGGGGTGAAAGTGGCCCCTGAACTAAAATGAGTTTGACACCCCTGTCTTAAGACGAGTCAGATTTTCATATTTTTTGTAAAAGGCAAGTCTGTAAATGTAAACATTTTTGTGTAATTTTACTTTTTTTTTTACACTAAAACAAAGAGAAAAATGTGCAGTTTTCATTGTTTATAGGTTATTATGATAATATTTTACTGGTCTGATCCACTTTAGACTGAAATTACCTAAAGTGATTTTAACACCATTGATTGTTAATATCTTCAGTGTAATTTTTGCATTTCGCAAATTCATCCCAGGGGCCGGATTGGACCCTTTGGTGGGCCGGATTTGGCCCCCGGGCCGCATGTTTGACACCTGTGCTTTAGTCTGAAAACAGGAGCAATTATTCAAATATATGTGTGTGAAAAGACATTGAAATACATTTTTACTGACGATAAAACGCAAGGAGTTATCTTAACATGCCTGTTTAACTACCCTAGTCTCTCGGTTCCACCTTAATAACATCAATAATAGGATAAGAACTTTTGAGTGAAAAAAGTAAAATTCCGAAATGAAAATGTTTACATCTACGAATTGTAGGTGAACGTGACATGAACAAATATTAACAATCTGCCCCCCTAGGCACCTGTCATGGCAGCCCACTGCTCCCAGTCTAGTGAAGGGTTCAATGTAGAGGGCCAGTTTTACTATGTGTTGCATGTAAAATATATCCTGACAAATAAAGATTCTTGAATCACACAAACAAGATTTTTTGTTGTTTTTAATTGTACAGCTTTTTATGTTTTTAATCTATTCTTATATTTACTTCTTTTATTAAGGTTTTATCTATTCTTCTGTATTTTAATTCCATTTTAAAAATTTATTTTACAGTTGTTCTGAGTCAGGGGTGTCAAACTCATTTTAGTTCAGGGGCCACATACAGCCTAATATGATATATAGTGGGCTGGACCAGTAAAATAATACAGTATAAGTAATAGAATAAGAACTTTTGAGTGAAAAAAGTAAAATTCCAAAGTGAAAATGTTTACATCTACGAATTGTAGGTGAACGTGACATGAACAAATATTAACAATCTGTAAATTCTTAAGTAAAAAAAAGTGCAACGTTAACAATATTATGCCTTAGTTTATCATTTATACATATGAATCTGTACTTAGAGATCACAGAGGATCTACAAATACACAAAACATTAAATAACAGGCAGAATATTATTAAAATTCCACATACTTCTCTTAAGACATGTCAGATATTCACATTTTTTGTAAAAGGCAAGTGTAAATGTAAACATTTGAGTAATTTTCCTTTTTTTTACACCAAAACAAAGAGAAAAATGTGCAGTTTTCATTATTTATAGGTTATTATGATAATATTTTACTGATCTGATCCACTTTAGACTGAAATTACCTAAAGTGATTTTAACACCATTGATTGTTAATATCTTCAGTGTAATTTTTGCATTTCACAAATTCATCCCAGGGGCCGGACTGGACCCTTTGGCGGGCCAGATTTGGCCCCCGGGCTGCATGTTTGACACCTGTGCTTTAGTCTGAAAAACAGGAGCAATTATTCAAATATATGTGTGTGAAAAGACATTGAAATACATTTTTACTGACGATAAAACGCAAGGAGTTATTTTAACGTGCCTGTTTAACTACCCTAGTCTCTCGGTTCCACCTTAAGTGGATATAATTTCTTCATCGGACTGTTTTACTGAAGCACATTTTGTCATCGTCTTGTTTCCTTCTCCAAAACAGACCATCCTCCTCATGCTTTGAACTCTCCTGTAATGCCTTTAAAGGCATTTTGCCAAGAAGAAAGACAAGCCAAGATTGAAATTGTGATTAAAGTTTTCTCTTCAGACTGGAGCTCATTCACCAGCAATGTCTCACTTTGTCTCACAGATAGCAAATAATTCCCCTCACGCTTCCATGCTTCACTGTCTTATCTCATGTGAATCAATATATTTTGCCTCAATCTTTGTGTTGAAGTCAGGGATTTTTGCCCATGTCCTCAGTGTGCTGTGCTGTTTGATCGAGAATCTGTACCTCCAAAGCCAAGATTAAACCCCCGCCTGTGCTTTCAACCCACACAGAAAACAATATCATTGATCCCAATCCCTTTGCTGTTCTGGAACTTTTCCGAATGAAAATAGTTTATCAGACCAACAGTGAGCATAAAACATAAAAATCCAAACTGTGAGTGTAAGGCGGTTAGTTCATGTGTGAGATGATAAGTGGAGGTGACAAAGCAGCCAGAACTAAACACTATATGTGTATGTTAACCGAAAGAATGTGGGTGGAAACATTAGGCGTAGAATTCAGTTCCAGATGATGAACTGGAAGGAGGCCAAGGGATTCTGGAGACCCAGGTCACCAGGTATAAAAGGATAAAGACAGCAAAGATATGAAGAGAACTTTGCCGCATGTCTCCCAGCCCTGTTTGAGTAAAGACTAACCATCGGAAGACGAATGAATCAGGGTCTTTTTTTTTTATATTCATCATATCTAGAAGTTGATCCTATCATTGAGTAATCAGGTAATTTTAACCCTTTAACCCCTGAGACATGATTCCAGGTAAACATTCTGCTGTGAACTGTCATCTGTTTCAGGCTCATAAAAGCTGCTGTGAGTATGTGCTTGTGTTCCTTTTCTTCAGTGGTTTTATTTTACTGTGTTTTAGGGTCAAAACAGGTGGAGTAACAGAAGAAGACAAAGAGAAGAACTGAAGTTTGACAGGTTTTTACTGAATAAGGCACTCAGAATGTTCATCAATTTTGGCCCAGCTGCTTTTTGACACCTGGTTGAACTCCAAAAAACAGTTCTATGGTCAAAAATTGGTAAAAACATAGTTAAAAAAGAATAAAGGAAAATCACAACAACACTGCAAACAACAGTAAAAACAAAAAAACGACAAGGAAAACAATGTAAAACTAGAAGCACTCGGAGAGCGCAGACCTCCGCCAAGGCTGATCAGTGGCCCCCCCCGTGGGCCCCCCCACGCCAAGGAGGTTATGTTTTTGCCAGGGTTTGTTTGTCTGTCTGTCTGTCTGTCTGTCTGTCTGTCTGTCCGTTAGTGTGCAACATAACTCAAAAAGTTATGGACAGATTTTGATGAAATTTTCAGGGTTTGTTGGAAATGGGCCCCCCCGTGGGTCCCCCCACCCCCGATCACCACCAAAATTTAATCATTTCTTCCTTATCCCATTTCCAACAAACCCTGAAAATTTCATCAAAATCTGTCCATAACTTTTTGAGTTATGTTGCACACTAACGGACAGACAAACAGACAGACAGAAAGACAAACAAACAAACCCTGGCAAAAACATAACCTCCTTGGCGGAGGTAAAAAATCTCCCAAACCGTTTATTTTTATAGTGAGTCGGTCCCATTCACTGCTCTGCATTTTAACCTCCATGCCACAGGTGGCAGGGGTTGTACTGAGCATGCTCAGATGTCTATGGAAAGAACAAGGTCTATTCTATCAGCATGTTTTGAAATTTTTCCTATTAAGCAAACAGTTGAATTTCTGTGAATATCTAAAATAAATCACACATTCAGAACGTTCACCACAGACCCGTCAGGGGTTAAAGAGTCAATAATCGGATCTGACACGTTTACATGCACTAAAACCTGGTTTACATGTTTCAGTCAATTACACTGGGTTACAAAAAAATGTTTTTTGCAAGTTGTCTAGGTTTTTTCAACTGAATTAGGACCATTTTGCACTGCTAAATCCAAAAATGACATCTGTTTTTCTCAATCAGGTCAGGTTTTTTTGCTAATTTGATTTTGAAAAATTGGATCTTCTCACAAAATTGATGACATTTTTGTGACTTTATCAGTTGATTTTTTATATAGTTCTCACCCAAAATAGGTTTTAAGAGAAAAAAAATCATTTTCTAACAGGATTCCTGTTAGGTACAATGGTGTATTCACCGCAGATGTAGCAGAATACATCAGGCTTATTTTTGCAAGATCTTCTAGTCGAAGCCATTTCATTCACCTGTAATATTAAAAAAAACATTAATCATAAATTGGCAAAAGTAAAATCTTCAGAACTCGTTTATTGCAAGAAATATGAAAGAATTTTGTATCATATGATGTGAAAATGCCCATAAATGTAAGCAAAAATGTTAAAAAGCCAATATGTAGCATAGTTCAGAAAGTTGAGCAAAATGAATGTGATTTTTGGATTCAGCACACCAAAATTATCCTAAATCAGCTCAAAAAACTTAAACAATAAATTTGTTGTTGACCAGTGTTATCAGCAGTGTTGTGTAAGTTACTTCCAAACTGTAATCCATTACAGATTCCTTGTTACTGTTATTTAAAAGTAATTCCTTTCTTTACAATATTACTGTCTCAGAATTGTAATACATTACATGACTCCTGTATTACTTTTGACATACATACAGATCTCGTCTAGGAGAGAGATAGGAGAGCCTTAGGACGCATAAATTTACGCCCTTAAGTACATGTGGACGGATGGCTCAGTAAGTAACGCTACGGTCTACGATGTTCAAATCCCAGCAGAAACGCTTGCATTTTTTTCAACATTTTACTTGTTCAAATAGGGCAGAGGATGCTGTTAGATAAATCCACAATTGATAAATAATTCTAACTAGTCATAGAAATGTTAGCTTCCCTTGTCATTGCTGATCATAGAGATCATACTAACTAGCTTCTTAAATCAGGGTTAAGGCAGAGGTGTCAAAAGTATTCCCATTCATTCCTTAGGTAGAAGTATAGATACTAGGGTTTAAACAGACTTCTGTAGAAGTTGAAGTATCAAATTATACTTTTTGCTCAAGTAAAAGTGTAAAAGTTCTGGTTTCAAAACTACTTAAAGTATAAAAGTAAATGTAAGGGGAAACAATACCTTTAGGACAAAAGCTTAGGCGGTGCCACAGGGGTCTATAGTGCACTACCCCACCTCCCCAAAACACACTTTTCTAAAGACCATAATGACAGTAATGTAATGTTTTTCCATTAAATCACAAATGCGATGAATTTTTTTTGTTTATTATGGTGAGATGACACAAGAAGTCATTCCACAAACATGACGACAAACATAAATATCATGTTGATTTACAGATATATTCAAAAAAACTTACATCATTTGAGATGTCCATATCAGACTTACTACATCAGGGGTGTCAAACTCATTTTAGTTCAGGGGCCACTTTCACCCCAATATGATCTCCAGTGGGCCGGACCAGTAAAATAATGACAGTGAAAAAAATTAAAATTATATTATGAGCAGGTTTACATCTACAAAGTTTCCTTAAAAATCTGAATAACATGAACAACTAGAATTGTCTTAAGAAAAACAAGTGTAATTTTAACAATATTCTGCCTCTGTTTATCAGTTTATCATCTACACATGTGCATTACAATCACACAAAACATTTAGTAACAAGCAGAATATTAGTAAAATTGCATTTACTTTTCTTTGGACATTTCCATTTGTTCATATTTGTTCAGGTTATTCAGGTTTTTTGTAAAAGTATAGTTTGGTAATGTAAATATTTTCATGTAATTTTCCTTTTTTACACCCAAAAAACAAAAAGAAAATTTGAGGTTGCCATGATTTATAGGTTATTTTAATAATATTTTACTGGTCTGACACAACTGAAATCTATTTGGACTGTATGTGTCTGTATGTGGAACCTGAATTAAAATTATTTTGACACCATTGATTGTTGATATCTTCCGTGTAATTTTTGCATTTCACAAATTCATCCCGCGGACCGAACTGGACCCTTTGGCGGGCCGGATTTGGCCACATGTTTGACACCTGTGTACTACATGGTCAGGGGAAATGACACTTAATAGGATTTATTTTGAACATAAAATGTTTTATTCTACAAATTTGAAACAAAACAATTTGGGGGATGGTACTTTTATAATGTTCCAAAGTTATTACAAATGTTCAATGTGTGCAGCGCTTGCGACGCAGCACAGATCAAGTCGGTAGTGGAGTTCCTGCCACACTCGCTGCAGCATGTCATGTGTAACATTCTCCAGAGCCTCAGTGATTCTCCTCTTGAGTTCCTCTACACATGTGGGAAGTGGTAGGATATAGACCAGTCCTTTAATGTAACCCCACAGAAAGAAATCGCACTGTGTTATGTCAGGTGAGCGTGGGGGCCATTTCAATAGCATGTTGTCTCCATCATTAGCGCATCCAATCCATCTTCCTGCCAGATTCTAGTTAAGATAAGTTCGCACGCTGAGTTTCCAGTGTGGTGGAGCCCCATCCTGTCATCATGTCAAATTTTTTGGGACACCCTGTATATTACCCCTCTATCCTGTACTAAATTAAAAACTGATTCGGTTTTCTGGTGTGTCAACACATACCGCGCCATGTTTCTTTTAAAACTCTTCTTCTTCGCTTGTTGTAATGTCCGTCAACATCTTTTTGTTTTTTCACGTGACTCTAGTTTTGGAAAAAAGTCTTTCCATTGCAGCTGTATACGACAGCGTATTAGGGCCACATAAGAAAAAAACAAACAAAAAAAACGCTTGTCACTATGAGAATAAAGTCGTTATATTTCGAGAATAAAGTCATTATTTAACGAGAAAAACATTGTAGTTTTAAAAAACTCAGTATGTAATGAGAATATAGTTGTATTTTGAGAATAAAGTCATTATTTAACAAGAATTAAGTTGTAGTTTTAAAAAAAATCATTATTTAACGAGAATGAAGTCATTATTTTTCAAGAATAAAGTCATTATTTAATAAGAATAAAGTCATAATATAATGAGAATAAAGTCATACCTGTTTATCGAATAACGTAGAACACAGGTGTCAAACATGCGGCCCGGGGGCCAAAACCAGCCCGCCAAAGGTTCCAATCCGAATCTGAATCTGAATTTACAAAGTGCAATTTACAAAGTGCAAAATGCTAAATATTAACAGTCAAGGGTATCAAACTCAAAAAAAACAGCATAATAACCTAGAAATAGTGACTCCAAATTTTCTTCTTGGTTTAATGTGAGAAAAATAATGACATTACACCTCTAAATAATGGCAACACCAATTTTTTCTCTTTGATTTATTGTAAAGAACATTAAATTCTGATATCCTTTAACAATAAAATGTCAATAACCCGAACAAATACGAACAACATGGAATGTCTAAAGAAAAATAAGTGGAATTTTACCAATATTCTGCCTGTTTTGTGTTTTGGTAGATCTGATCTGTAACGCACATGTAGAAATCATAAGTTGAGGCATAATATTGATAAAATTTTACTTATTTTTGTTCAGAAATTTCAGTTTTTTCAAATTATTCACATCTTTTTTGTTTTGGATAGAAATAGTTTCATCATTTAATGGTATTTTTTGCATATAAAAAATTTAGAGTTGTCATTATTCATAGGTTATTATGCTGTTATTTTACTGGTTCCGGCCCGCTGGAGATCAAATCGGGCTGAATGTGGCCCCTGAAAGAAAATGAGTTTGACACCCCTGATGTAGAACTTGGAACATTTTGTGAAGTTCTACTTTCATTTGGGGTTTACGCACAAAGGCCAAATACTGAGCCCATCTCCCCATCAACACATTGCTGCTTCGCTGGTTGCCTTTGCTGTAAAACCGGAAACTCTGTTGAATTTTCAAAATATTACGACTTTAATCTCACAAAAGTACCACTTTATTCTGGTTAAATAATGACTTTATTCTCGAAATATAACGACTTTATTCTCGTAGTGACAAGCGTTTTTAATTTTTTACGTGGCCCTAATACACTGTTGTAGTTTTGCATGATATACACTACCAGTCCAAAGTTTGGACTCACCTGGTTTTTCTTTATTTTCACGACTATTTACTTTGTAGATTCTCACTGAAGGCATCAAAACTATGAATGAACACATATGGAATTATGTAGTTAAAAAAGTGTGACATAACTCAAAGCATGTTTTATATTTTAGATTCTTCAAAATATCCACATTTTGCTTTTTTTTTTTTTTTTTTAACTGTTTTGCACATTTTGACATACTCTCGATGAGCTTCATGAGGTAGTCACCTGGAACGTTTTCCAACTGTCTTGAAGGAGTTTCCAGGGATGTTCAAGGTTCAAGGTTCAAGGTTACTTTATTTATACCCGAGGGTAGATTAGTTTTGCAGACAGAGTGATTGCAACATGCACTGAACCTGTTAGGCAGGTACTTGATCAAGTGTCCAGACAAAAAGTGCTCAGTGTTCCACCATTCATTAGTATAGCAGTATGGATAAGTAAAAAAAAAAAAAAAAATCAAATAAATAAAAACAAGATGCAATAAAACACAATAAAAACCTCAAGAAGATAAAAAAAAAAACAGTCTTTGGAATAAAAACCAGGATAAGAACATAAAATGTAAAAATCAGAAGTCACAATAATAATAAATAGAGCAAAGAAATAGGATAAATAACTTAATAAGTAAATAAAATGCATGTTGAGCACTTGTTGGTCATCTGCAGTCGACCCTTCGCTGCAGCCGTCCCCCCCACCCTATGGAACTCACTCCCACAAAGCATCAGGAACTTGGACACAATACAAAACTTCAACGCACTACTGGAGGGGCCATGGCTCAGATAGTAGAGCAGGTCGTCCAATAACCGAAGGGTTGGTGATTCAAATCCTGCTCTGTCCATGTGCTGTTGTGTCCTTGGGCAAGACACTTCACCCTCCTTGCCTCCAGTGCTGCTACTCACACTGGTGTATGAATGCTGAGTGGTGGTCGAAGGGGCCGTAAGTGCAGATTGGCAGCCACGCTTCCGTCAGTCTGCTCCAGGGCAGCTGTGGATACAGATGCAGTTTATCACCATGGGACAGCGAATGAATAATGGATCCTCTGTACGTGCTTTGAGTATGCGTTCATAGAAAAGTGCATTATTATTATTTATTTTTATTACTCAAATCTCACCTTTTCAAACTTGCATTTTCTTGAGCCCCTTTGTTCTCTCTGTTCTTTTGTTTTGTTTGTTTGTGAAGTGTCTTTGAGTGTCCAAAAAGTATGTTATTATTATTATTATTATTATTATTATTATTATTATTATTATTATTATTATTATTTAAATGAGGAGGTGAGTCCATACTTTTGACTGGTTGTAGCCCACCAATTTTGCTATGCCCGAAAAACCACTTCTTGCCAGCGCAAAAATTTTCACTGAAAAACGAGAGTTTTGGAAAAGTTGTCATTTTTCCATTAGGCAAATTTTCATGCACAAATTATATTTCCACAATTTGAAGGTCAATGCAAAAGTGACTAGTGTCTTATTTCCATTTGTTGGATGGTGAGTTTTGTTTTGTTTTTAGCTTACCGGCTGATAGGCTGTAAGCTATTGTCGTCATGCGGCCTCTTGCGTCGTCGTCGCCTGTTGTCGCCTGTCATCCGTTACAAATCTTTCAATTGTCTTCTCCGAAACTACAATTCCGATTGACTTCAAACTTGGTATACAGCTTCTTTATGATGACGTCAACAAAAGTTAGTGAAATTTTTTGGATCCGGCTCTGACTTGGATTTTGTGCGACTTTGAAAATTGTCCCCTTTGTAAGACATAGGAAGTGCCGGTAAGCTACAGAGCCATTGGTCCTATTTTTCTTCATCACATACTATAGTTCACTGAGATCTGACTGAGTCTTTACAGAACATCTTTACCATGGCTGTGTTCGAATTTCATTAGATGTGTTGTAGCTGCTTAACACCTGGGGTGCAACACAACTGAAACGTCCTGATTAAGCAGGTTCCCCACTGTGTTAATTAAAGTGTTCAAGTGCTGCTTCAGTTAAAATGGTCTGAATTCGCTTAATGCCATCTTTAAAGCCTTCCAAACACAAAAGATGTTGGCATCGTGCAATTTCATGCTTCAGAAATATACTATAAATGAAGGAGTCTTGGCTTCATGGTCGCAGCAAAAAGAGAATTTTTAATTTTTAGGGACAAAGTTTATTTACAGTATATGGAGCAATTCATCGCTTTGCACGAACAAAGGGAGCATCCAGAGGAAAATGAACACAAAATGAGAAGAGTAAAAGCCAATTATGATGAGAATGTGCATAAAATAATGATGCAAAAATGAAATTCAAACTAAAGAAAGTGCAGTATTTCCAATGCTATAAAAATTAAGACTTAATTTTCCTAAGACAGGCCCACAGATGTAAACACAGGCTTTGCCAGTGTGGCTGCACGCAATTTCAGACATTCTAATTCCACATCTGCGGCTCAGTTCCATGTTTCTGTTATGTGATAGAGCATATCTGTTCTCTACTGGATTCACTTATTTTTGGCAAATGTCGATACAGACCTGCAGTGCAACCCCCTAGATTACCCACATGCAGCCTTTTCAACCCAGACATTAAGACCAAAAACTCACATTTATGACAAGGTTCCGCTTATAATTCTGGTGCTGCTGAGTCTTTGGTTTTTTACTTGTGACATATTGAAAATAAAAATGTTTGAATTTCAGTGCACATCCACATGTTGACTCCAATTTCCAAGCCAGAGAATCAAGGAATGTCTAATTCTAAAACGTATTAACCCACATTGCTGTTAAACCAAAGATACTAGGATTAAAGACGAAAGATTCCAGCGTGTCCGGTTTCACTGCTGATGAAAATGTAACGGCTAATTAGCTTAAGCGTCCATCATGTGAGCCAATCGGATCAGTTCCCTGATGTAACCAAATGTTTCAATCCAATCCAACTTTATTTGTAAAGCACTTTAAAACAACCACAGTGGACCAAAGTGCTGTACAGAAAATAAATAAAAACCAAAATAACAACAGTGAAATACAAGAATAGATTAAAAGACATAGAACACAGGTGTCAAACATGCGGCCCGGGGGCCAAATCTGGCCCGCCAAAGGGTTCAATCCGGCCCCTGGGATGAATTTATGAAATGCAAAAATTATACTGAAGATATTAACAATCAAGAATGTTAAAATTACTTTAGGTAATTTCAGTCTAAAGTGGATCAGAACAGTAAAATACAATTATAATAAACTATAAATAATGAAAACTGTAAATTTGTCTCTTTATTTTAGTGTAAAAAATGTAAAATTACACAAAAATGTTGACATTCACAGACTAGCCTTTTACAAAGAATGTGAATATCTGAAATGTCTTAAGAAAAATATGTTGAATTTGAATAATATTCTCCCTGTTATTTAATGTTTTGTGTATTTGTAGATCCACTGTGATCTCTAAGTTGGGATTCACGTGTATAAATGGTAAACTGAGGCGTAACATTGTTAACATTGCACTTATTTTATTAAAGAATTATCAGGTTGTTCCTATTTGTTTATGTTATGTTCAAGTACAATTCATAGATGTAAACATTTTCATCACAGAATTTACTTTTTTTCACTCAAAAGTTCTTATTCTGTTACTTATACTGTATTATTTTACTGGTCCGGCCCACTATATATCATATTAGGCTGTATGTGGCCCCTGAACTAAAATGAATTTGACACCCCTGACACAGAACAACTGTAAAATAAATTTTAAAAATGGAATTAAAATACAGAAGAATAGATAAAACCTTAATAAAAGAATAAAATATAAGAATAGATTAAAAACATAAAAAGCTGTACAATTAAAAACAACAAAAAATCTTGTTTGTCTAATTCACGAATCTTTATTTGTCAGGATATGTTTTACATGCAACACATAGTAAAAGTGGCCCTCTACATTGAACCCTTCACCAGACTGGGAGCCGTGGGCTGCCATGACAGGTGCCTAGGGGGGCAAGGTGTCTTGCTTAAGGGCACCAGCCTGAAATCTAACCAGCTACCCTGGTCAAAAGTTGTTTCTCCAACCTTCTAGGCTCCTCAAGGCTGAAGTCTAGGCTAGGCTTAAACCCATGACCCTGAGATGAACAGTCTAATGCTGCACAGAGTGAACTAACTGGGGTTTCTGTTTCCGGTTTTAAACCCATAAAGACCCAAACAACCACTGGAGACCAAAACCACCAACTGTTCTAAACTGTTTAATACCTGTTGGTTCACTAATTCTATAAATACATGTAAATAACTGGTGTAAAATGCAGTTTTTTATCTTTTCATGGTCATCAGATATGACCCATTAGGACGTTCAGAGGCTCCGTAGTTACGGTGGAATTGCCGTCATCTTCTACAACATTGATTCACCAGTAAAACCCATGCACTGTAAAAAAAAAAAAATTACAAAAAAAAAAAAAATAAAAAAACTGTAAAAAAAAAAAAAAAAAAAAAAGTATTATTCTGGCAGCAGGGGTGCCGAAAAAATACTGTAAAATAACGGAAAATAACCATCTCATAAAAATACGCTATTTTCCATAATTAAAATACAGTTTTTTGCCCTAACTTTACATGACATTTTGCATATTTTTTTTTTTACTTTTTAATGTTTAATAAAGAATATTTACATCTATTAAAACAATCAAATTACCTATATATATATATATATATATATAAATAATTTTCAGTGAGACTAAGTCATACAATCCACTGATAAAAACTGTATTTGGACAGTTTATCAGTGCTTATACATGTTATACATTCACAAAAATACATTTATTCAACATTTTTGTTGTGAAACCTCCCTTAATTACACAAGATATTTGTCAATTAACAAACAAGTCTTGTTAAACTTACAGAACAAATACTTCTTTAACAGTTAATTGTCAGTAATTTTATCTTGTTTTATTTTTTTACGGCATTAAACTTTAAATGAACAGTTTAATCTCATAAATAGAAAAGAAATATTTGTGAAATTATGATACATTTGCAAATGTATTTTAACTGTATTTTTCTGTGAAAAAAGAAAAAAAATTTCTTTTAAAAATGTGAAATTTTATGGTAATTCACAGTTACAGTTTTTTCATGTTATTTTACATTTGACATGTAAAATCACAGTCTATTTTTGTAATTTCATTAATATTTTCCTGTATCTTAAAACACAGGAAAAATCTGTGAAATAAACAGTGAAAATTCTGTTAAATTACAGATTTTTTTTTAACAGTGTGGAGTTGGATCAATGACAGTGGATGGACACACTGGGTTTACTTTCAAGTAATGAAATATTTTGCTAAAAAGTGACTTTTTATTCAGTTTTCTCTGTTTCTGATGTTCAACAATCAACTTTAATTTGAGCTTTTAGGAACATCTACATGATCAGAGAATTAAATATAGGAAAATACCTGATTTTCACTGAAAAAACAAAATACAGAGGATAATATTATAATAAATGGAGATAAATCACTTAAATAAGATTGAATAGAGAGAAAAATTCATCTGAGAACTGCCACAAAAGAAGCCCATTATGGGTTAATGACTTGGTTTGTGTGTTTGGTCCATGGTTCAGATACATGATGGACTGTAGAGCGGCTGTAGCAACATGTTGAAACACCTCAAACTGACATTTCTGTCACGTTAATGTTAGGTCTTATTGATTTCTAATTACTTATTTGTTCTAATTAGGCTATGGATAGGATGTTAAAGGTCATGATTGTTATGGAACTAGCATTTTCGCAGGATAATTGTTTATTCATTAGACTGAGTCACTTCTCCCATAGGACTCAATCAGTTCAATCAGATCAGACTCTGGTCTCCCTTTGAAGACCCCAAGGCCACAGTGTGGGTACACCTGATGACTGGAACCTTGAAAATCATTTATTGTACAATTAGCCCAGTGTTTTTCAACCTTGGGGTTGGGACTCCATGTGGGTTCGCCTGGAATTCAAATGGGGCCGCCTGAAATTTCTAGTAATTGATTAAAAAAAAAAAAACCTTAGTAATAAAAAATATATGTTGAGTTTAGAGAAACAATCACAATACATTTAAGACATGACAAACTGTGAAGCTGAAACTGAGGCACTGTGGTACTGTTTATCTTTCAAATGTTCATTGTGGTCGGTTTCAGATGCTGCAACTCTTTCATAATTCATAATTTGAGTTATTGTTTGTTCAGTATTAATTGTCAGCCTTGTATATCTAAGCTGGACTGCCTGTACATATCCTGACCAGGGAAAATAAAATTCTCACTTTGTGCAGTAATCTACACCTGGCTTTTCTGCCTCCGTCCATAATAAGATACACTACCGGTCAAAAGTTTTAGAACACCCCAATTTTTTCAGTTTTGTATTGAAATTTCTTGTTCGCCTTTTTGTATTATTCTGAAATGTACATTATTTTTCAGTTTTGTTTAACCTTACCTTTTTTTTTTTTTTTTTTTTTTTTACCTCTGGCAGTTCACCGCTTACCTTTGTACCATTTCAAGCTTTTCATTGGACTTGAACTGCTTGAATTTCAATACAAAACTGGTAAAATTGGGGTGTTCTAAAACTTTTGACCAGTAGTGCACATTATATAGACTAAATGTCATCTAAAATTAATGTTTGTTTGCAACATAATATAGTAAACTATCACCTGATTAAAAACAAATTAATTGTAATTTTAAAAAAAGTCTCCGTTTTGAATATCTGGGGTCGCCAGAAATTTGTGATGTTAAAATGGGGTTGTGAGCCCCAAAAAAGGTTGTGAACAATTGGATTAGCCTATTTATTCCTTCTTCTATTTTTCTCCTCTCTCTTCTTCTCTCCTTCTTTTTCTTTTATATCTTCTTCTTATTCTGGGAAATGTTATTCTACCTTTACAATGTAAGCCCCTGTTTTATGTATTTGGCTGTAATCATTCAACCTGAGCAAACTTTCCGATATCTGTCATGTTTAAAGGTTTTCTCAGTGTATTAGTACTTTGTAATCTATGTGATGTTTTATTATGTTGGTTGTTTGTCCAGGACAACAGATGGAAATTAGCTTCTCTGCTAAATCTGGTGCATGCATCTTGTTCTTTTCAACTAATGCCAACACACACTGTCCTGTAACTACACTCTAAAAAATGATTCATGGGGTTAGTAAGCTAAGCTTAAAATCAATAGCTTTCTCTGCTTAAAAAATTAAGTTTGTTACATGTAAACAGTAAATCAGTTATTTTATTAAGTTGGTCTAAATAAAAAACAAGGAAAACAGTCTTAACTTAACCCTCCGGTATCCCGTCCAGCAAGGCCCTTACTAAGCACCAAGTGTGCCTTTGTCGCACATTTGTGGAATAAAAAAAAAAAAAAAAATCATACAGTTTGTTTTTAATTCTTTTACACTTTTTTCTATTTCATCAACTTGAGCCGTAAATAAAAATACCAAATACTCAATAACTGTCACATTTTTTAACCCTTTAAATGCTGTGTTTGTAATGTAAACAAACTTTTTTTTTTTTTTTTTTTTTTTTTTTGATGAAAGAAACAAAACAATATTTTTTTTTTAATATACTACATAAAAATTGGATCGCATATTATTTGATTTTTGAAGCCTGGCATATGTCAATGATTAACGCCAACACTGGTTAATTTGCATTATTATTTTTGGCGCTAGGTCAAATGTTCAAAAATACTAGCATCTGTCACCAAGTGTGCGTAAAATGCACACCTATAAATCAAACTATTAAATATTAGATATTGATTTATTTTTCTGCTCTAATTTGATTTTATTTTAGTAAATCAAGGTCAACCCTAATCATTGTTATGACCCTGGGTCATAATTTGTCTATTTATATGTATGTGTTTTCTGTTTAGTGTGTGTGTTTTCCCCCCGTCCTGTAGGTGTGCTGTGCCCCTTTTGTTTCCGTTTGTTGCAGGTTGCTGATTGGTGGAGCATGATTGCCCAGCCCTTTAAAAATGGCCCTGGAACTTCTGTCCTCGCTCGCTCTTGCCTCCTGTCAGCTCCCAACCCTGTGTTCGTGTGTGTGACCGTCAGTCTTCGTGCTCGTGGAAAACTCCGATTGTTTGTATTTGTAAATAGTTTTTGTTAAATCGAACCTTTTTCTGGTAGGGGAGGTCGGCTCTTTTGTTTTCCCATTTTCTCCTGTTTTTGGTTAGATAGTTAGGTAAGTTTTCTGTATTTTATTTCTTGCATTTATTTTGGATTAGGAAAGTTAGTTTAAACTCTACAGATATTTTGTTTGTTGTTTTAGCCGCTCCCTCCCCTAACCCTTCCTTAGTTGAACAAAATACTGATAATAAATATTGTAAATCTTAGTTTTTGACTGACGTGTGTGCTTGGGAGCTGGGAGGGGACAAAAGTTGAGCCTATTATGTTCACCCTGGTGAACCCCTAGGCCGGGGCGTAACATCATACATATCAAATGGAAGAAATAGTGCATTTTAGGCACACTTGGAAGACAGATGCTTGTCTTGTAATTTTCTTTTGTTTCCAGTGTGCAAAGTTTAGTTGGTGGCCAGAATTTTAAAGATCATGCAAAAATGAACAACTTTTGAATTCTAACCTCATTTAAATTGTGAAAAATAGTATGAAGTTTTTTAAAACAAAGTGCAAAGTGTGCCTAAAAGGCGCACCTGGATACCGGAGGGTTAAGCTTGTAGAGTAAAAAGCAAATCATGTTCTTTGTACTAAAGTAATAGAGTTTACTAAACTAGAGAAGTCTAGTGGCACTTAAGCAATTTGCCAAGTTGAAATAACTTAAAGATTAATGAAAATTGTTGCCTCAATTTTTTTACATTGAGCCAACTTGTCATTTTTTAGAGTGTAAATAAATAAATACATTCATTCATTCATTCATTCATTCATTCATTCATTATCTGAACCTGCTTTATCCTCATTAGGGTCGTGGGGGTCTATCCCAGATACTTATGGGTGAAGGCAGGATACACCCTGGACATGTTTCCAGTTCATCGCAGGGCCGACATGGATAAATACAAATTGCTTAAATAATAGTTCAAAACATTGTGTGATTATGGTGCTTAAAAATGAATCTCCATCTGGGATTTTGAAGTGTGTCCACAGATCTGGTCTCCATGGTCTCTGATATAAAAAAAAAAACTTACTTTGAAAACTTACCTTTGATGTCGAGGACTGAAAACTCACATTTTCAAAGCAGGAGCAACATTTTAATCTTGTGTCCAAAAGTTGGTCTGGTTTTAGGGCTTGGCATCGCTAATACTGACCACTGTGAATTTAACAGGTACATGTCTTAGTTCTCAGCCAAGTCAAGAACCCCCATAAGCTCCACGCCACATACTGTATCTGGATCACAACCAAATGCCAAAACAAACAAATCCAACCCTCTGCAGCTCCATTTTCCATCTGCAACAAACCACCAGAGCGTCAAGCAACTGCAAGCTGTTTGGCTCATAGGGAATGAAATAGGCTTTACACTTGAGGGAACACAGCACACACAGTTGCTTTTTTAATAGGATCCAGGGCACGTTGCTGGAGTCGCCGGCTCCACCTGCGGGTACTGTAGGCTGGATTGTGTCGGAGGGACAGGTGAAGGAGGAGAGGAGGTGGAGGTGGTGGTGGAGGGAGAGGAGGCCGACTCAGAGGAGATCTGGAGAGGAGAGCATGCTTGGTTGTCAGTGAAGTGGAGAGGGGAGAGAGCTTTCTGGTACACCTGTCAGATGCATGAACAAAGTACATCTGTTCATCCCCTCCTCCTTTGTCAGATGTCACTGTCTAAAAACAGGGCTCTCTAAAAACACAGCGCACTTATTTCTGCCTGCCTCTGCCTCGCTGTCTCTTTGTTTTTCACACACGTCTGAGCAGAAACACAAGCGCACACATATACAGACAAAGAGGACCGAAATGCGTTCAGCTGCAGTAGCACAATGCAAATATGATCTGTGGAAATTAACATTCCACCAGTATGAAAAAGCCACAAGGCCCTTATGTTCCCTTCCTGGAGCATTTCCAATACTCAGGGGAAATATATGTTGCTAAACTAACAGCATGGATTTTATACTCAAGGTTGTAACGAGTGACTGCTCTTTTTTTTCCAAATGCCTTGGGCCTGAATAGATCTATAGGTAACATGGGCAGCTGGTACGGCGCACACCTGCACCAAGGCACCACGGTTTTTGTTATGCAATAAAGCAACCTCTTGCACAGTTGTTGGAAAAAGCCTCTAAACTTTTTCATATGGATTTATTCACAAGTGACACAGTATTTCTTTAGCTTTGAGCTTTCACATTATTTAGGGCAGTGTTTTTCAACCTTGGGGTCGGGATCCCACGTGGGGTCGCCTGAAATTTCTAGTAACTGATCAAAAAAAACCTACTTATTAATAGAAAATATATAGTGAGTTGAGAGAGATAATTCCAATACATAAAAGACATGACAAACTGTGAAGCTGAAGTCTCTTTTCCATTGACCCTCAAATTGCGCAAATGTAACTTGCGCATAAAATTTACCTAATGCAAAAACGCCAAAAGTCTCATTTTTCGAATAAAGTTGTTGCGCTGGCAAGAGGTGGTTTTTTTGGGCGTAGCGCAAATGGTATATCACGCAAAACTGCAATGGAAAGACCTTTTTTCGCAACTAGAGTCAGGTGAATTAAAAAACCGGATGTTGACGTACGTTACAACAAGCGAAGAAGAAGAAGAAACATGTTGCAGTATGTGTGGACACACCAGGAAACCCAATCATTTTTTAATTTACTACAAGATAGAGGGGTAATATATAATAATAATAATTAATATATCTGTAAATCAACACCATATTTACGTTCTTCGCCATGTTTATGGAATGACTTCTACTGTCATCTCACGATATTAAATAAACAAATCATCACATTTGTGATTTAATGGAAAAATCGACATTACGCACTTCTGGTTTTTGGACATTTAGTAAATATCGGTAAAGTTTTGTGCAGATGTCCAGTGGAAAAGTGACTACTGCAGCACTGTGGTACTGTTTATCTTTCAAATGTTCATTGTGGTCAGTTTCAGATGCTGCAGCTCTTTCATAATTCATAGTTTGAGTTCTTGTTTGTTCAGTATTAATTGTCAGCCTTGGAAATCCAAGCTGGACTGACTGTACATATCCTGACCAAGGAAAATAAAATTCTCACTTTGTGTAATAAACTACACCTGGCTTTTCTGCCTCCGTCCAGAATAATATACATTATATAGACTAAATGTCATCTATAATTAACGTTTATTTGCAAGATAGTAGGGCAAACTATAACTTGATCAAAAACAAATTAATTTTAGCAAAAAAAAAGTCTGTTTTGAATGTCTGGGGTCGCCAGAAATTTGTGACGTTAAAATGGGGTCACAAACAAAAAAAAGGTTGTGAACCACTGGATTAGCCTATTTATTTGTTCTTCTATTTTTCTCCTCTCTCTTCTTCTTTTATATATTATTCTTATTCTAGGAAATGTTATTCTACCTTTACAATGTAAGCCCCTTTTTTTATGTATATGGCTGAAATCGTTCAGCCTGAGCAAATTTTCCTTTATCTGTCATGTTTAATATTTTTCTCAGTGTATTAGTACTTCGTAATCTATGTGATTTTTTTTTATTATGTTGGTCGTTTGTTCAGGACAACAGATGGAAATTAGCTTCTCTGCTAAATCTGGTGCATGCATCTTGTTCTTTGCAACTAATGCCAATACACACTGTCCTGTAACTAAATAAATAAATACATTCATTCATTATCTCAACCCGCTTTATCCTCATTAGCGTCACGGGTGCCTATCCCAGATACTTATGGGCGAAGGCGGGATACACCCTGGACATGTTTCCAGATTTAGGGCAAGTAATGCCACAATAAATGTTGCTACATTTATTTCCATACGGAGTTCCATTAATTTTTTTTTGCCGTGATCTTGTATTAACCCATAAAGACCCAAATATCCACTGGTGACCAAAATCATTCACTTATATAAAATGTTTAATACCTGTTGATTCATTAATACTATCAATACATGTCAATAATTGGTGTAAAATACAGTTTGTCATCTTTTCATGGTCATCAGATATGACCCATTTGGATGTTCAGAGGCTCCGTAGTTACCGTGGAAACGCCATCATCTTCTACAACATTGATTCACCAGTAAAACCCATGGAGCTGGATCAATGACAGTGGATGGAGATGCTTGTTTTATGTTCAGTTAATGATATATTTTGCAAAAAAAACCCCAAAATGTATCTTTTTCTTCAGTTTTCTCTGTTTTGGATATGACAACCCTTAACTTTAATCTGAGCTTTAATGACCATCAACATAATCAGTGAATTAAATATAGGAAATAGCCAATTTTCACTTAAAAATGCAAAATACAGAACATAATGTTAGAGTAAATGGTGATAAATCACTTCGGAAAGGGTAAAAATAGAGAAAAATTCGTATGGAAACTGCCACATAATCAGCACTAGGTCTTTATGGGTTAATGATGTGAAAGTCGGACTACTTTGTGAAGTCTTCCAGTGCATCCTAATGATGCTCAGTGGGGTTCAGGTGTGGATTCTGTGTTTGCTGATCCAGGTGTGAAAATGATTTCTCATGCTTTTACAGTTTAAGCCTGAAAACTCCTGGCATTGTCATCGTGGAAAATGCCTCTGTCATCAGGAAAGACAAAATTTGCAGATGGAAAAAACCTAATAACAACCTAAAAACATGAATTTTAACATTGATTTCAAAGGTTATAATTAGGAGAGTATTGGGAAAAAGCAAGTTATTTATATAGTAAAAGTTCATGTAATTGAAATACACTGTAAAAAAAAATCCTGTTGTTTTTACAGAGAAAAACTGGCAGCTGTGGTTTCCAGAACAACACTGTAAAAAAACACATCCAACTGTAAACATATTTATGGAGTAACATGTAGATTTAACATTTTAAACATGTAGATTTAACACTGGATTTAAATGGTAAATGGACTGCACTTATTCAGTGCATTTTATACACCTTTATGGTGTCCAAAGCCACCAGGTCAATTTAGGGTTCAGTGTCTTCCATGGACACTTTGACATATGGACAGCCTGAGCCAGGATTGGAACCGGCAACCCTTTGGTTATTGGATGAGCCACTCTACCAACTCTACCAACCCATTAATTTACAAATTTAAAATGTTAAATTGTTAAATGTTTACTTTTTTATAACTTTTTTATTAAAAAAAAAAAAAAAAAAAAAAAAAAAGCAAATATGTCATTATTTCAACATTGTCTTGCATTTTAACCCTTTCATGCATGAATGATGAAAACCTTGTCAAAATTTTTTTCTTGAGTGTTTTTATTCCTCCTTTGGCGTGAAAAAAACAATGTGATCGAGTTTTTTTTTCTTTTCATGGAGTAACATAATGTCCATGCATTTAATTTTTGAAGTAAAGAAACGTGTTTACAACCCAATATAAGAAAGTGAGATGAAAACAATGAAATAAAAACATTTTAATGCTGCTAATCTGATGTTTTCTCACATGTTAACATATTCTAATGCTAGTTATTACTCACTTCATGGAGATAATATGCAAAAAAAACCAACTTTTTGTCTAACAAATAATTGATTTACACTAAAACATGTCACTGCAGATCAGGTTTATCAAGAACAGCAAAGTTACAGTAATGGTCTGAATTGCAGTGTTTGGGATGGTGCATAAGTGTCCACTGTGTTGGCTGATATGGAACTAAAACAAAAAAAATCCATGAATATATAAGAGAACAGCTGTAGAATAACTGTCCATTGTAGTGACCACTATGCATGAAAGGGTTAAACGGCACCACATTGTTTTTCAATTTACAGTTTTATTTTCTAAAAACAACAGAAATACATCGTTTCTACATACAAATCTGGTTTTGTTCACATACTCTTCCTGTAAAAACTACAGCTATATTTGATTTAATCGTTAACACAAAAAAAACTTTTCAAATAACTTTGCTTTGTATTGTCACTTACAGTTTTTTTATATTGCAATTTTACAACTTTTTGGTGTCAATTCTACAGTCATTTTTTACAGAGTATGTTTAGAATTTTAAACCTTCTTTTAAGTTGCTCTTAGTGCCTCCAGGTAAACAGAAAGTACATCTTCGCACAACAGTTTAATCTTGTGGTTCCCGTTTCTCTGCCTTCTGGTTAAAGTAAAATGCCTTCGGGTTAAAGTACTAAAAAGATACATGAACACACACCAAATATATGTATTTAAACACAATTAGAACACCAATATCATTTCATATATCATATCACCAAGCCTTAGCTGAACATATTTTACTAAAATCCATTAACCCCTTACAATCCACTTGCTTGTCTATGTATGTAAAAATAGTAACAGCAATAAGATCTGAATACATATGAGACCAACTTCATGTTAGATAGAATGACATGTTTTTTTTTGTTGACTCAACTTGATGTCACCTCAGTCAGCTGCAGCGCTTTTGTCCACTCCAGATCCATACATCTTCTCATTTCATCTCTTTTCCCTGTCATTTCAGGCAAATATTTCAGTCCAAGCCTCAGTCTGGCGCTTCTGCCGGTGAAATGATGATGCAGTTTTGTAGTCGCTGCGTTGAATTCTAAAGAAACCCAACACAGTTTTGTTGCAGTGTTTATTTTTCTTCCAAATAGCTACCGTGGTTCTGAAGTTCCATGTTTCTCCAGGGAACCTTTAGCTGTTTTATGTACACAACGTATACAACGGCTGCACATTAGGAGGATAGGAATGTAAATAATGGTGTAAACCTGCAAGGGGGAAGGTGCTTAATATGGATACAAACTCAGCAAAACACCAGACCGGACGTGTTAAAATCAAAATAACTATATACCTTACCTTCATCAGCTATGTGTTATGAAACAAAACAAAAGCCACTGCTCTGTTCCAGGTCTGCAGTCTGTGTTGGTATTGATTTCTGGTCACAAATCAGTCTTTTTTATTATTTGTACAGTTCTACAGACATCCTTTATTTGCGCAGAGTGTTTCCAGCAGAGTCAGACTCTTGGAAACACAGTGAACAGGCCTATTGTGCTTTAGTAATCTACCATGTATTGTAAGTCAATGACCGTAGTACAAGTACACTAAAAAAACTGAAACGTTGACTTTAATTAAATTTATTTTGTCAACAGGTTCCACGTAAATGTATTATGTTAGTTGAAAGCAAAAATGTTAAGTTCATCTAACTTAATTTTAGATGAACTTAACATTTTTGCTTTCAACTAACATAATACATTTACGTGGAACCTGTTGACAAAATAAATTTAATTAAAGTCAACGTTTCAGTTTTTTGAGTGTAACTGGTTTGTAAGAGATGATGAGGAAGTACAGGTGCCAAAACATACACATTTGACTCAAGTAAAAATATAGAAGAGTAGTGATTGAACATCTTTTTTCAAGATAAAGTGAAAAAGTCTGAAATGTACTTAAAAAAACAACAGTAAAAAGTAAATCTTCAAAGGACAGAACTCGAAACACTATGACGTCTTGTCTCCGTGGTTCTGTGTAGTGTGTGTTGTTGATGTGTTCAATTATTTTCACTTTCACTTTTGTGTTTTACATCATTACGTTGTCACTTTTTTTTTTCATCAATTTCAATTCAATTTGTCATTGTTTTTACATCATACTTGCTGTCATGTCATTTTCATCTTGTTTCATGTCTTAGATCATTAGGTTGTTGTAACTGTTTTTGGCTTTTACATCATTTTCATCTTGTTAAAACTGCAGGACCTGAAATGATGGGGAAATCAAAAGACTAAATGTAAATACAGATGAACCTGATGTTGTTTCATACTGTTTGGAAATATGAAGCCACTGTTCCAAGTAGGGACTCACTAAAAATCAGGCTTAATTAAAGGTGCAGTATGTAGGAATTATGTTCTAAGTAATTATAAAATGGCCCGACTGTCACCAGACATTAAAGAATCATGTTCATTTCAAATACTGATATCAGTGACAGTAGTAGTCCAGCCAGAATATTTGCATTTGAAAAGCTCAGTGTCAGCCCTGAAATGATGATAGTGTTGTCATTGTGTGTTTTGGTCTGAGGCTCCGCCCATCACCTGTCTACCAAATACCAAGTCAGCATCCAGGTTACCAGTTCCCACTGAGCCGCAGCTGGAACATTTCTGATCATAAATGTCTGACGTTAATAAACCTCAAAGGCCTCTTATTATTCCCAAATACATCGTTACAAAGTGAGAAACAAAACAAGGATATGTATATGCGATCTGTGCCGCTTGTACTTCGCGTAAGTAAAAGTGAAAGTTAAAGACTCATTTCCCTTTTCCCTATCTCCTGATTCTTCACAAACTTTCATTTGAGTGGGCAGGACATTTGTCCTGGCCTATTAAATATTTTACTTATATATATTATGTATATTGTATTATTACGTATAATAAGTCTGGTGATGATTCCTTTGTATGAAATTTATGGTGTGGTGGCAAGGATTAGTGGAAACGCTAGTAGTAGACGCTCATGCTGGATCTGGCAACCCCTAGTCTGGGGGGAGGCGGAGAGGATACCACGCTCTACAGTATTTTGAATGTGATTGCAGTACCAGTTTTGGCCACAATCCTACATACGGCTCCTTTAACTGTAGTTACCTCCGCCAAGAAGGTTATGTTTTTGCCGGCGTTGGTTAGTCTGTCTGTCCGTGTGCAAGAGGACTCAAAAAGTTATGGACGGATTTGGATGAAAATTTCAAGAAATGTTGATACTGGCACAAGGAATAAATGATTAAATTTTGGTGGTGATGGGGGGGGGGGGGCACTGATCTGCCTTGGTGGAGGACTGTGCTCTACACGTACTTTTCTAGTTTTTTGGTGCAGTGGTTAGCACTCGTGCCTCCCAGCAAGAAGGTCCTGGGTTTGATTCCAACACCAGTCAACGGGAGGTGGAACCTTTCTGTGTGGAGTTTGCATGTTCTCCCGTGTTGGTGTGAGTTCTCTTCGGGTCCTCTGCTTCCTCCCACCATCCAAAGACATGCACTGCAGTGGTGGCTGCTCGTCTTTCAGACAGGGGAAGCTCATTGTCAGCTTACATAAAAAAAAAAAAAAAAAGAATTAAGAAAATGCTTAGTGACCTTATCGTACCAAGCAGGTGTCTTTTCCAGGGACTGGACCAGTGTCCTCTCAATATCCATCAGAGCTGGGCTGCTTAGATTGCCTTGGCCCATTGTGTTGTGGGTGTAAGACTTCAGCCTTTTTAAACTAGAGATGCTCCTTTCATTCCGACCTAGCCGACAGTTTGATTTAACTATCTACAAAACGATATTAAACTCGAACAAGAAATGATTAAATTATGTAACTGAAACAAGAAAACGCTGAAATTATGTTAAATTGAAACAAGGAAGTGCAATGAGTGTGTTTTATTTACAGTGCAAGAAATGAACAAGTAATTTCGTAGTGGTTTCTCTCTTGATTTCACAGCAGAATGTGCGACGGTATTAAACTGAACTGTGTCAGTGAAGGAGGAGATCTGAAACTAGCTGTCAATCAAACGGGATTCAGCCTTTCGACTGATCCTCCAATCAGTACGTGGGATTCTGGCGTCCAGCCCGGCCGAGCTCCGCCCACAGCTCCATTCATCCCCAGAGATGCCTGGCATTTGGGGCGGGACAACATCGTGGTATTTATCCAATTACTGTCCAGTTTTGAGTCAATGAAAACAACTGTTCCACTCAGTCCCATTGAAGCCCATAGATGCCCGCAGTCTATGGGCAAATGCACTGAGCAGAGATCGAATGAGAAAACAGAGACACGGGAATGGATGAGAAGTGAACAACATCGCGTCCATTGGTTTGTGATAAAGCTGATTCTGAACAAACTCATCTGTGAGATGAACGTGTTCTAACACATTTGTAGTCAATAAAATGTCAACACAACCGTACATATTTAACCATTTAATTTTCGTAATTTTAGGGGAAGCCGGGCTTCCCTTGCAGTCTATGAGAAATCGCCACTGATGCACTGATAGGTTAATTGGTTAATCTAAATTGCCCATAGGTGTGAATGTGAGAGTGATTGTTTGTCTCTATATGTTCAGCCCTGTGATGAACTGGCGACTCATCCAGGGTGTACCCTGCCTTCACTCCTATGTAGCTGGGATAGGCTCCAAGCGACCCCCATGACCCTAGTGAGGATAAAGCGGGTTCAGAAAATGAATGAATGAAAGAATGTACATAAAAGTAACCTAACAAAGAGAGAAGTCTTCTTTCAAAAAACCCAAAACTTTCCTTGCAGTCAGTAGGTTTATCACACAACCTTGTACATTTCCACTGTCGTCGAACTGATCCTCAGCACAGACAGGAACTCCAACGCTGGGCCATTGAACCATAAATGTTTGGTAGGCTGTGCTTAACAGAACCAGATTATTTTTTATTTAAATTTTAATGGCACACAATCATTTTCATAACTCAACATTAAGGTAGGCAATGTTTAACAATCACACACAACAAGGTAATTGTTAATATTTTAATGTCACCCGATATTTTCAATAATTAGATTTTAACATTCATATTGATTGCTAAATTCCTGTTAATAATTTTTTGATAATAATTTGTATGTAATTTTTAGAGTAGACAGACAGCCTACGAGATTGCACAATTTACACGTTAGTTTGTAAATTTACCCATAGAATGTAGGCTACAGTGACTATCTCCTTAGTGTACAGTAACTTTTGTACAGAGAGGCAGCCTATGAGAACTCGCAGCATATATGAGATGTGTGCGATGTAGGACATAGAGCCCCGCCCCCGCGCCTGGTTTCTAGTCAGTCCAGTTCCAAGTGTGTGTGGGGTGGAATCACATCCTGGTTGTGTCTGGCTAAATCTGATTAGTTATTGGTAGTTATAGCTGTCAGTCAAACATTTAGGTTTAGGTTTAGGTTAGTTTATTTCAGACACAGACATAATACAAAACATATGGAACAAAAATAAAAATAACAATAAACAATACAAAAATAAAAAATCAAACAATTAAAAAATAGTAATAATAATAATGATAAACAATACACAAAAAATCAAATAATAGAAAAAAAAGAACAACTGTTTTGTGCCTGAACTCTTCCTGTCTGAAAATGCCTGTGACTGGACAAAATCTGTGTCACGGGTTAGATTTTTATAATACAATTATATTACAGATTATTTGAATTACAATATTCTGATTGGAATATGGAGTTTTTTGCCCAATTATGCTAAAAACTATCAAACACTGCAGCTTTAATGTGTTTTTCTGTATAGTTGCATCAATATTTATGCTTAATTTTTACCTTATGGTATCACTTTTGTCTTTTACGTTGTATTCTCAGGTTTCTTTCATTTTATTTTTTGCCGTCCCTGGCTTTTCCAACATAAACAGTGAATAAAATGAACAGAATGAGTGATTTCTAAATTTTTTTTTAAATTGAAGGTGTTTCATCTTGTTTTGTATTTTACCTTTTATTTCCCCATTTTCTTTTGTCTATTATAATTTTCACCTTGTAACGCCATGGGTGATATGTGTGAATAGAAACACTAAGTGATTGTTTTTTCTATGTGTCTATGCAACCATTTTGGTTCAAATATGGCAGCAAAATTAGGGGGAAAAAAAGCTATAATTCAGGAAAATTTCTTATTGATTCAAGTCAATTAATCTATTAATTGTTTCATCTTTAAACTCAACACAGAACGGCTCTGGTCCAAGTGAGAATCAAACCTGAAGAATGCCCAGGCGAAGTAGAATGACAAAGTATTTGTTCTTAGTTACCTCCCTCTCTTTATATAAATAGGAGTGTGAGAGGACATTATTATTCATACATTTCTATAACAAGAAAAGAACATTTTCAGTGTGAGCTGAGACAGGCAGTATGGGAGTGCGGCCTGTGATTCGGAAAAGAAAAGGACAGACGTGAAGTGCTTGCTGATTTGCCGAACTCTCAGTGGTAGAAAAGGCAGACTTTGCTGTCCTGACAGGAGTGAGAAGGTCAGAGGACCGCCGGGGATTCTGGGACGTGTAGGCTCCAGGGAGGGCAGGAGCAGGTGGTGGTGATGCCCCTGCACCCAGACGCCAAGGAAACACTGAGATTTATGTGTCATACATGGACTGGGTTCTGTTTTTTGGTTTTTCAGCAACAAGAAACAATAAATGTTCTGCCATAAACTGGAAAGATGTGCTGAAGTAGATGGATTAAAACATGAAAATGAGCCTCAGGACCAAGATTTTACTATTCATGGTCAGTGTCTTACAGAAATCTGATATATTCCCACTTTGAGCTGCAGTTGCTCTTCAGTGCTGACTGTAGAGATGAAATAGTATGAAATAAAATCAGTGTTGGGGAGTAACTGCTTATGTATAATTATGTGAGTAAATTTAAAAAAGAATTTAATTGCTTATTAAGGAGCCCAATTTGATAGAAAAAACCACCATTCATTCGGTGCTTCACATCTTTCTGCTGGGCAAAAACATCTTTTATTGACAGATTGTGGATTAGTAAAGCCGTAGGGACAAAGTTTAGTGTAAAACCATCAAACAAAGACTGAAAAGAAGCTGTTTCTTCATCTGGACAAACTCTGTTTGGCAGCATGGTCAAATTCTCAGCTGAGTTTTTTGATTGGTTCTCCTGTTGAATTATTTCTACTTGTCATCTTGAAGATTTGTGGGAAATGCAGTTAAAGGTGTAAATGTGTGAAGTTGCATTATGTTGATGAAGAAATTAAGAGATACATAACACATTTAGATCTGTAACCTATTACACTTGAAATGTATCTATCCAATTATATATATATATATATATATATATATATATATATATATATATATATATATATATATAGAGAGAGAGAGAGAGAGAGAGAGAGAGAGAGAGAGTATGAACAGAATGTGACCCTGAAGTGACCCACATGTGCAAAAGAGGTCCTGACGTAATACATGACACGCAGGCAGGCACTGTGTTTACGGAAGTAACACACATGGGACGCAGAATTGTGATGTTTGTCACATTTCAATGATGTAAAGGTCGGATAAATGCGACCTGGCCATTCAAACTGAAGTTGCATTGCAAAATATTAGGTGTGTATCAGATTTAGGACCACATATGAAAGTGGCCTGGGTTGGATTTGAAAAAATCAGATTTGTGCTGTTCAGACTGTCTTTAACAGATCAGATTAAGGTCATCTATGGGCGAAAAAAATCTGATTTAGGCCACATTTGCCTGCAGTTTGAACGTAGTCTAAATGACTATAACGGAAACAAGCCAAGTGTAATAAGTGTATTACACTTGGCTTTCACTTGGCTTTTATTTAATCTATAAACAAGTCTAATAAATTAAAGAGGCTGTATTGTGGTTATATTACCATGTGTGTTTGTGACCATCACATGAAACACAAAAATAATAATAAAAAAATATTAGAACAAATACAGTTTGTGTGTATCTGATTACCTGGACAATGGACAGACACCCAGAGGAACAGAAGACACTGAAGGTCTTAATGCACTTTAACACCAATAGGAGGAACATAGCAGCACAACATGATGGACTTTAGTGATAGATAGATAGATAGATAGATAGATAGATAGATAGATAGATAGATAGATAGATAGATAGATAGATAGATAGATAGATAGATAGATAGATAGATAGATAGATAGATAGAGTTACTTTATTAATCCCCAAGGGGAAATTGGGGAATAACCCTAACCCTAACCCCCTAACCCTAACCCCATGGTCACTGCTCCACAAAAAGTCATACCACATCAACAATAAATAACAAATAAATGCAGGGTATAAGTAGCTAAAAATAAATTAGATTAAAAAGAAAGTAGAATTAAAAGACAAAATGTGTTTTCTACCAATCACATAAAAACATAAAAGCATAAAAACATAAAAACACCCCCCGAGGACAGAAGTGTTCCGAAGCTTCTACCTTCTATACACCCCCACCCAGCTACTCCTCCTCCCGTCTCCTCCCACCTCCCCTCCCACTTAAAGAGTTATATTGTCTTATTGCTCGAGGGACAAACGACTTTGCGTATCTTGTAGATAATGAAAAAACATTTTTTATTTTATTTTTCTGTGATTATAAAACAACCAAGAACATTTCTAGACATAAAGTAGCTAACTTGTAGACCATGTTTCTGGGTAAGCTCTTATGAAACAACACAAATACAGGTACGAGAAGGTATAAAAGCTAATAATACATGTACTGTGGATACGAGAATAACAAACATACCTTCCTAAAATAATTGCCTAGGTCATTTTTTTTTTTTTTTTTTTTCTGATTTTTCAGGAAACACAAAAATTGTAATCAGGCCTAAGTCACACTATTGACATATGCAATTATCTGACAGGGTAGAATGGCATGATCTGTTCAGCTCCGAATGTTGGTGATTTTACTAGAAGTGGCCGGTATCATGGGAAAAAGAAGACATTTTTGTCAAAAAAAAAAAAATGACTTAGGCAATTATTTTAGGAAGGTGACAATATTAAAAACAGTAATTGCAACACCAAGACCTAAACTGGTTATTAAAAATCCATGATATATTGAAATAATTAACATTTAATTCAGTAATAATGTTATTTCTGATGGTAAATTGTTGCTACCTGTGGCTCTGTAAGTATAGAACTGAATATAACTGTATGTAATGAAGGTTGTGGGTCTGTACATTTAGTGTTTTTTAGTTTGTATGCTGCTGTTGATTTTCAGTTCTGCCAGAAAATCTAACACTTGTACTCTGGGAAACTTTTGCTGGGTGTTGTTTGTGTCGATGAGTGCGATTTAAAACCCTGTCTTTCTGCCTGGTGTTTAGGCCTCAGCAGACCCGGCAGATAAGAGAGGGACGTTTTCAACCCGCAGAGAAGCAGAGAGAAGATGATGACAGCGGGGCTCACCTCACTCCAGGGAGGTGAGGAGCCCAGAGGTGTTGTGAAGAAATGGATTTCAGGAGCATGGATGTGCACTGAGGAGACAAAAATGGAGGCAAGCAGAAGTGCACACTGCAGGTAAACATCCAAGACAAAATGGGAGGCACTGCTGAGTGTCTGACGGATGGGGACAGATAAGGAGAGGAGTTTCAGATCAATAGTATCAGCAAGAAAAAGAAGGGAAGGGAGACACTTAAGAGCCCATAAAATACCCATTTAGACAGCTGTATTAAACACTAACCCCCAATTCAGAATTAGAATCAGAATACCTGGGTGTTACAATCGCTGTATTCAAAGTATCAGAATAGAAATTATTGATACAACAGAAAAAGAAAAAAATAAATATATACTTATATAAAGCTCTACATATATGGACACATAAATAGCTCTGAATAGTTATATATAATAGTATCTATCTATCTATCTATCTATCTATCTATCTATCTATCTATCTATCTATCTATCTATCTATCTATCTATCTATCTATCATATTGTACTAGATAGGGATGGGAATTGAGAACCGGTTCTTTTTGAGAACCGGTTCCCAGTAGCTCAATTCCTTGGAATCGTTTGCCTGCCTGCTTAACGATTCTGCTTATCGATTCCGCCTTTGTTGTGCATGTGCGATGACGTCACACGTACGCTGCATTGTTTTGGTCAGAACGTAGCCAACATGGCGTTGAGGCAGAAATTGTCTAAAAAGACGACACCGGGTCCACTTACCTGGAACACTGTCAAAGCTTCCATGTCTTCAAAAGGGTGGAATTCCTCCAATATCCTCAAACATTTGTCCACAGCATGTGAATCATTCACAGGAATGTCACGTATTTGATACTCTACTTAGCAGTGCTTGTGAATGTAGCGGCAGAGTGAACGCCGGGCCGGTTCTGGTGTGGGCAACAAACATTGTAACTCCTCAAATACAAGTTTCCGAAGGGAAGAAGGGAAAGGAAATGAGGTGCACAACAACGGGAGACAAGCCGAGCCGACTCGAGTCAAACCGGTTCCACGTAGGAGAAATGTGGCTATAGAGGAATCAGTAAAGCGTCTTTAGTTTCACTTTGACTGTACACCCCCCCCCCCCCCCCCCAACCGGGCCCAGCATCATCTGTTATTATTATTTGTACATACTGTATATGTTGTATTTTCTGTGCAGAGATGGAAATATAAAAGACAGTTAATGCAAACACACCTGTTTGTACTCTTTTATTCCCTCACCCAATGAGAATCGATAAGGAATCAGATCGATAAGCAATATCAATAATGGAATCGGAATCATTAAATTCTTAAAGATTCCCATCCCTAGTACTAGTCAATATATTATCAATATGATATTTAAAGAAATACACATTTTTCAACATTACAGCTTTACCTCAGATGTCTAATGTCTAAATATCTGATAAAAACTGAAGTGTTAGAATTTGTAGTCAGTCACATAAAACCAGTTCTTCTTGGTAGTTCTTCTCAGTTCAACTGGACTGGTTTAGCTATTTTGAAAATGTTTCATCTCTCAGAGACAAAATATTTTCCACATTAGAGTCTAGTGTGTTACCTACTGAGCTAGACCCACTGTGCTTTCAAGGACCAATTAGGCTCTCCTTATGGAGGAGACATGGGTTAAGGGATATGTTAAATTAACTATGAAACCACCTCTCAAACAAACTGCTCTTAATCCATAACCGTACATCCAACCTCAAAAATTCTTGCAGGTAAGACTTGTGGTGAGTCTTGTTGGGGTGCCATAAAAGGGAGGTAAACATGATAGATTCATGGGGCCCAGCATTCTCAGGGGGTTCAGTGGATCTAGGTTAGAAGTTGTGAAATTTTCTTGTAAGCTCCAGAGTAAAAGAGAGGCATAGAGGCCGGGAGTCGGACATTCTAAGATAAGTTTCACTTTCGGTTTCACGCCAGTTACAGTAGTTAAGGCAGTTATTTAATGCACCATGTATATAGCTCCCACCCCTACACCACGTACACACACCCCCACCCCCTGCTCCAACAACAAATTTACAAATACCACAAAGATTACCTTTCATGGGGCCTACAATTGCTAGTGGTGCCCCAGGAGTCTTGTGAACGTAACGATCTATAATGTATGGGAAAAAAAAGTCAGAACTGAATAAGCAGTGGCTGATATGTTAGTGACAGAAATTTAACCTGGGAGTGAATGAGACGAAACATTTGGCTTTCATTTCATGTCTCTGCGACATTCCTACTGATCATTTTTCAAAATAGTCGAGGGTCATGTTAACCTGTGTTATCATTTTTGTCATGTTTTAAGTCTGTAAATAACAATAAATGGTTAAAAAAGGGAGTTGTTGTCATTTCTTAAGATTCTCAAATTGAAAAGTTGTTCAAGTGGTTTCAGTCTGAAAATAAGGAAAACAATCTGAATCCTTTGTTGGGATAAATTGCAAAATATTGCCATTCCTTGTTACTAGTCTCATGCCAAGTCGTTGTGTTGTACTTGTAAATCCGGCTTGATATTAGCTGGAAAATCTTATAGAGAAAAAGTTAGATATATTTTTTGAAAATAAGGGTATTTTTCTTATGTAAAAATTTCTTGCAAAGCTTTTTTTTCTATTTAAATGAAAAATAAGACAAAAGTTCTAGAAATAACGCTTTATTCACTTTCTTAGAAATCATTTTTGCAGTGCATTCATCACCCACCATCCTGCAGAATGGGTTCTTGGTTTGTTGGCAGGTTAACTGCTGTGCGTAACTTTATAGTTTTCTGACCCAAATGCCATACATCTGTGTGAACTGGAGAGTAAGCGAGCTATCAAACCCGACAGCCCCTATTCCCAAAAAGTGTAACCTTTTGTCAGCCTGTCGAGCTGCAGGAGTGTGTGAACATGATTATATACACTAATACTTGTAAGAGACTGTGCAAGGTAAAAAAATTGGAGGAAGTAAAGAAGGATTTAGCCTTTGGTTTCACAGCTACTGAAGAGCTCTATTTTTACATTTCATGCCAGAGCTGTTCAGTTGTGCGAGTTTGGGGGGGAAGGGGACTATGGGAACATTTTGATCTATAATATGTGTGAAGAGGAATAACTGTGGGACCGAGAGTAATTCTTTTTTGTGTCTTTTCTTATTAAATCACAGTTTTACACACTCATCTGCCGCCTTACCTCGACAAAAATGTAGAAGTTAATTACCTTGACTCCTAATGCTTTTTAGGTATTCACATATTTAACATGCAGATTGCTGTTCACTGATTAAGAGAAACACTCATTTTTTGTGAAAGGCACCATTGTAATTTTTAAAATAAAGAAAATTAAATCTTTTTTATATCCTATTTTAGACCTTCTTTACAATTGGACTTTAATATCTCTCCCTCCACATTAAAACATGTAATCCTCTAACAAAAAGATTATTTTCCATATTATTGTTTACAATTATGTAAAGCACTTAACCACTATTTATGGGTCTAAAAACATGCATTTATTAGAAATATACTAACGTTTCACATGTTTTAGCAGCCTGTAATGATTGACACTCCAATTAAATATTACTGAATTTTCCAAATTAAGCGCAGGCCATCTATTATTTAACTCTACTTGTGGAATAATAAGAGAAAGAAGCCCCACTGATACACCACTACAGGCTCCAATAGTGTGTTTTCGCTTCACAGCAGTCCATCTGTGGTCTTCGGAGCCACAACAGACCGTTGTTATTGCCCATACAGTACATTACTCATCAAAACACATGCACTGTATTTCAACAATTCTGTTCTCTCAAGGCCATCTAAGTAATGAACTGTGCAAAAACCCATCTGTGTTCCATTTTCATTTGGCACATTTTTGCAATGCTTTTAATGATCATAGAGACACATTTATATGCAATGTGATTTGCACTGTAGCATCTTTAAAAAAAAAAAAAAAAAAAAAAAAACATTGATATGAGTAATCTCAAGATTGGATTTGGACTGAAGTGAAAGGTGGAAAAAAAATGTTAGTGGATAGTTCATTTAGAGGCTATTTCCAAACATAATGCAACAATAAATGAAAATCTGATCATTTCCATAAAAGCTACATTGCCTTGGAGTGTACAAAGTGTCTAAAAACCTCAGTATTGTCCAAATCCAAAGGCTCTAACCTGTTAAAATGCCAGATACAACAGATTTGTATGAATGTTGCTGTATATACACACACTACTAAATGTGATGGTCTCCAAAATTGCTCATGACAAATATCTTGTAGCATAAAAGATGTTTTTCGTCAAGCTGTCATGACTGCTGATGACCTTCAAGATAAAGTGAAAAAGTCTGAAGTGTACTTAAAAAACAACAGTAAAAAGTACATCTTCAAAGGACAGAACTCAAAACACTATGATGTCTTGTCTCTGTAGTTCTGTGTAGTGTGTGTTGTTGATGTGTTCAATTATTTTCACTTTCAGTTTTGTGTTTTACATCATTACGTTGTCACTTTTTTTTTCATCAATTTCAATTCAATTTGTCATTGTTTTTACATCATACTTGCTGTCATGTCATTTTCATCTTGTTTCATGTCTTAGATCATTAAGTTGTTGTAACTGTTTTTGGCTTTTACATCATTTTCATCTTGTTAAAACTGCAGGACCTGAAATGATGGGGAAATCAAAAGACTAAATGTAAATACAGATGAACCTGATGTTGTTTCATACTGTTTGGAAATATGAAGCCACTGTTCCAAGTAGGGACTCACTAAAAATCAGGCTTAATTAAAGGTGCAGTATGTAGGAATTATGTTCTAAGTAATTATAAAATGGCCCTGACTGTCACCAGACATTAAAGAATCATGTTCATTTCAAATACTGATATCAGTGACAGTAGTAGTCCAGCCAGAATATTTGCATTTGAAAAGCTCAGTGTCAGCCCCGAAATGATGATAGTGTTGTCATTGCGTGTTTTGGTCTGAGGCTCCGCCCATCACCTGTCTTCCAAATACCAAGTCAGCATCCAGGTTACCAGTTCCCACTGAGCTGCAGCTGGAACATTTCTGATCATAAATGTCTGATGTTAATAAACCTAAAAGGCCTCTTATTATTCCCAAATACATCGTGACAAAGTGAGAAACAAAACAAGGATATGTATATCCGATCTGTGCCGCTTGTAGTTCGCATAAGTAAAAGTGAAAGTTAAAGACTCATTTCCCTTTTCCTTATTTCTTGAATCTTCGCAAACTTTCATTTGAGTGGGCAGGATGTTTGTCCTGGCCTATTAAATATTTTACTTATATATATATTATGTATATTGTATTATTGTATTATTATGTATAATAAGTCTGGTGATGAGTTTTTTGGTGCGGTGGTTAGCACTCGTGCCTCACAGCAAGAAGGTCCTAATAGATAACAACAGATTTGTATGAATGTTGCTGTATATACACACACTACTAAATGTGATGGTCTCCGAAATTGCTCATGACAGATATCTTGTAGCATAAAAGATGTTTTTTGTCAAGCTGTCATGACTACTGATGACCTCGGGTTGGCCGCTTGACATTGATTTGTTTATGTCCATCTGGTTCAAGTAGGGCGATAACTTTGTCTTTAATGATGGCAGAAAATCGATTCTTCATGTAGCCCTGCAACAAAATAATAACCTTAACAATACTGTTGTAATACACACACATACACTCACACATAGAACACCAAGGCTGTGGCTTTGTATAAATCTGTAGGCCCCCAACCCACAGTTCAGCTTTCTGCAAATCATGGATGTGAATAATCTAACCACAAGTTGACAGTGAAGCCAATATAGGAGAATCAAAAAGCGATGTTACCACTGACAGAGTCTTTATGGCCTCATTTACTTTATTGGGAATAAGTGTACTAGTGGTCCTTCTGGGCCAACAGAAGGCAAAGTGGCAAAATATGTGACATGTTCCTTTCGGTCATTTCTGACCCTCTGACAGTATGTGATGGTGTATGTACCCACATATACTCCAGAATCTGCCCATATTTTCTATTTTTCTCTTGTTTTTCTGTCTGCAGAACGTTACTGGGCATTGATATTTTGGGCAGTGAGTTTCTATCTCCAGACAATAAGAGCATACACAGTACAATATCATCATAAAGCAACTGTGGTTCATTCTGCTCTTTTCACTTACTGCACTGCTCTTATTGTGGTGAGGTTCTGTCTGAGACACAAAGCACATAAACCAAGACCAACACACACAGCAGACAGGATGCTGTATTGCCTGTAGAACATTCCCATAGAGCAGGGGTCTCAAACATGTGGCCCAGGGGGCCAAATGCGGCCCGCCAAAGGTTCCAATGCGGCCCGTGGGATGAATTTGCAAAGTGCAGAAATTCCTCAGTCAAGGCTGTGGAACTCATTTTAGTTCAGGTTCCACATACAGACCAATATGATCTACAGTCAAATAATAACAGCATAAAAACCTACAAAAAATAATGACTCAATATTTTCTTCTCAGTTTGATTTGAAAAAAATACTACATTATGCCTATAAATAATGACAGCTTCAAATTTTTGTCTTTGTTTTAGTCCAAAAAATAACATTAAATTCTGAAAATATTTATATTTACAAACTATCCTGTAACAATAAAACGTGAATAACCTGAACAAATATGGACAACCTGAAATGCCTAAAGAAAATTTAGCACAATTTTAACTATTTTCTCCCTGTTATTAAGTGTTTAGTGTCTTTGTAGATCCGATCCATACAGCACATGTGTAAATGATCAGTTGAGGCATAATATTGTCAAAATTGTACTTACTTTACTTAAGAATTTTCAGTTTTTTCAGGTTAGTCACATCTTTTTTGTTTGGATAGTTTATAAAAGTAAGTATTTTCATAATTTACTGAGGTTTTTTTGCACTAAAACAAAGACAAAAAATTGGAGTTGTCATTATTTATAGGTTATTATGCTATTATTTTACTGGTCGGCCCACTTGAGATCAAATCGGGCTGAATGTGGCCCCTGAAAGAAAATGAGTTTGAGACCCCTGCCATAGAGGTATCTCACCATGGACTGTAACATACTTTATCTGAAGAACACTCTGTACGGCATAGTTACTTCTGACTCCAAAAAGCCAAGAGGCAATAGCCAAAATGCAAATTTGCTGCCTTAACCCAAAAAATAATGGATGATGTTGGCTCCATTTTCTTCTTTTATGCAACCTATGGTATAATATCAACATTTCAGAACCAAAAATATGTGTGTAATATGTGGCATTTTGGGTTATGTTTAGTGTTTTAACCACTCATGACACTGAGACCCTTTTGAGGGAACAGAATGAGTCTATAGCCACTTTTACACAGAGATCCCGGAAAAAAGGTGAGATGGTGATCCCACCTTTTTGCCACCACTGACCGATTTCCACAGCCAAGCCTAAGGTGTAACAGAGGTGAGACAGGCTGGACTTTTACAAAGCGGCCCCGCATTCCAGAATCAAAGGGGCAGTGATGCAGTGCAGCGTATAGTGTCACGTATAACTTGCACGTTGGAAATACCCTGAGTGTAGCGGTGTTGCTAACCTCTCCAGAGTCTTTCACCGTTCCACAAATGTTAGCATGGATAGAGTCCTCCACCCGAAGTGACAACAGCTCACAGATCTCTGCGTATTACCCTAATTCGACATCTTTCTGGTTTGCGTTGATGTTTGTTTACTGTACATGGCCTGCGCTCATTTTTAAGTCCCCCCGGCGTGGGGGTCGCACACGCAATATGTAATGAAAATGTCACACCTTGCTTGTGGAATGAGAGGTGTTCCCTGGGGTGCCATAAAAGGGGGGTAAACATGACAAATTCATAGGGCCCAGCATTCCCAGGGGGCCCATACAGCAGTGGAATGGGCGTGGAGAGTTAGAGGAATGGTAAAGCGTCTTCAGTTTCACTTTCACTTTGCACCGCTATGACATCACAGATCGCTAACCACCCCAACTCTGACAGATTGTTTTCAATGACTTTCTTGTAGCAAGGGCCCAACATGAGTATGTTTCAAAATTCATAGCGGTACCCCAGGGTGTTCCTTTTACATAGCATTCCGGAATCACGATGAAGTATTACAGAGCCACAGACAGAGGTGAAATCAAATGGTCCTACCATTTTGTTTACATAGACGTCGTTCCGGAATAAAGATGAAATATTTCTGGAACGGGGCGACACGGTGGTGCAGTGGTTAGCACTCGTGCCTCACAGCAAGAAGGTCCTGAGTTTGATTCCAACACCAGTCAACGGGGGGTGGGACCTTTCTGTGTGGAGTTTGCATATTCTCTCCGTGTCTGCGTGGGTTCTCTCCGGGTACTCCGGTTTCCTCCCACCATCCAAAGACATGCAGTAATAGGTTAATTGGTTAATCTAAATTGCCCATAGGTGTGAATGTGAGAGTGACTGTTTGTCTCTATATGTCAGCCCTGCGATGAACTGGCGACTTGTCCAGGGTGTACCCCGCCTTTGCCCCTATGTAGCTGGGATAGGCTCCAAGCGACCCCTGTGACCCTAGTGAGGATAAAGTGGGTTCAGAAAATGAATGAATGAATATTCCTGGAACAGAGGTACTGTGGTAAGGCAAAGCAGATTTATTTGTATAGCACAATTCATACACAGGGCAATTCACAGTGCTTTACAAAAATGGAAAAGAGACAGATTAAAAACACACAATTACAATTAAAACATAATCAATAAAACATATATAATAATCAATTAAAACAAAGTAAAAGGTCAGAGTGCAGATAGAACCCTTTCAGTTGTTCTATGCACAGAGCTGTTTTCACCCTGGACTTAAATACTGTCTCACGTCATCAGGAAGACTGTTCCAGAGTTTAGCTGCATAGAACTGAAACGCAGCTTCATCCTGTTTGGTCCTGACTCTGGGCACCAGCAAAAGACCAGTCCCTGAGGTTCTCAGGGTCCTAGATGGTTCATATGGAACCAACATATCACAGATGTACTTTGGTGCTAGACCATGGAGAGACTTCTAAACGAGCAGAGCTGTTTTAAAGTCTATTCTCTGAGCCACAGGAAGCCAGTGCAGAGACCTGAGCACAGAACTAATATGGTCGTACTTACTGTGAATAATATAATAACAGGATGGTAGTGAAAGTAGCGATGTTGTTCTATTTAGAGACAGCTGCACTGACCAAAAGACAGGAGACAGGAGAAGGATGGACAGGATTAGGAGCAAGCACATCAGAAGGACAGCTCAGGTTAGACACTTTAGGGACAAAGTGTGATAGTCCAGAATAAGATGGTCTGGACGTGTGCAGAGGGATAGTGAATACATTGGTGGAGGGATGATGAAGATGGAGGAAGACCAAAGAGGACATTTATGGATGCGGTGAAGGAGGACATGCAGGTAGCTGATGTGAAAGAAGAAGATGTAGGAGACAGGGTCAGATGGAAGCAGAGGATTTGCTTTGGCGACCCAAAAAGGGAGCAGCAGAAAGTAGTAGCTGAATGAGTCTATAATAATAATACTGTCTCTCCGAAATGAGAGCATTCTAAAACTTTTTATGGGAGCTTTAGAAACAGGGTGCAATTAATTACAGATAAGAGAAGATAGCAAGAAAAAGTCTGCAAAGATGGGATACAAAAAGATTCACAATATAGAAAATGTGGAAGTCGTTAGCCTCATAGCGTAATTGTCGAACTCATACACAAATGGACAAAAGTATGTGGACATGTTGAATTCAGGTGTTTCTTTTCTAACAGGGGTCTGGGATACAAACCAATAATGACATTTGAGATTGTGATAAATAGCATGTTGATTATTCATCTCAAATCAGTATAAACAGGACATCTTACAGCTGTAGAAATGATGTGTCCCAATATTTCTGTCCATGTAGTTTATAAACATCAATATTTCCTGAAAGTTTAATGGGAGATTTTTCTTCCAAAGTGAGATGTGAAGAAAACAGATGGTTAGTTTTGGTGGAAAATTATTATTTACAGTCAGAGCATGAAAAATATTTTAGAAAATTAGAGGTAGGACATTTAAAATCATAGTCATGGATAAAAACAAAACAAAATCAATGCTGAGAGAAATTAAGTAAAAAAAAACATCTCTGAGGCATTTTGGAAGTAAAACTAAACAAACTTAAACCAAACTAACCAATTCAATGATATTTGTCACAATATAAAACTATATATAATGAAATTTGTCATGATTGTTTTGTATCCCAGACCCCTGTTAGAAAAAAAAAACAAAACAACACCTTAATTCAGTGTGTCCCAATACTTCTGTCCATTTGTGAATGAATTAGGCAATTATGCTATGAGGCTAACAAAATGTTTTTACCTCAGATATTGTGTTGGTCTCTATGTTGTGCCGGGAGCTGTTATTATTAATGTTTTTTTTTGGGTTTTTTTTCCCATTAGTTGACTATATTTCTAAGTGAAAAGTAACTTAAGTTGCACACTTTTGTAGCTGTTGGGCATGGGTGCAGGTTTGCATATTAATGGTTGCTACTTGTCACTACCAAGTTTGGATAAGGTATAAGTTGTCGCTACAAATATTTACTTTATTTTCATTTCCGTTTGAGAGAATAATTTTGCCCAACACACTGGGATGCATTTCCTTGCCTGAAGAGAGTGACTGTATCTTTCAGCGTGCCTTTCCCTTTCCCTTGGGGGGTTGTTAGTGTCACTTCTGATGCTGAGACCAAACCTAAGTCCTATGCTGTTGGGTAACAAGAGAAAGGTACTGAAGAACTTCGCAGCGAGCATAAGTGTTTTTTGCCAAGTCCTCTATGTAGAACGCCGTGTATTATGGCTTTTGTTGTGGTTATGGGCAGCTGAGACCCTCATCAGCTCAGAGATGGAGTTAACTGATCTTGAATGAGGATTAAATTGAACCTATAACCATGGGAGGCCAAGCCTTCAGCTGCTCTGTTAGCCAGCTCTGGAACTCCCTCCCACCATCCATCTGCAACAGTAGTCGCTTTTCCATTGGACATCTGTGCAAACCTTTACTGATATTTATTAAATGTCGAAAAAACAGAAGTGTGTAATGTCAGTTTTTCCATTAAAACACAAATGCGATGATTTGTCTACAGTGATCCCTTATTTTTTGCGGTTAATGGGGACCGGCGCCCCCCCCGAAAATCGAAAATCCGCGAACTGGAGCCGTAGCCCCCCAAGCCTATCCTAGACCTAGGTACATGTGTGTATGTATCTATAAATAGTATATAAGTACTGCAAATGTAATAATTATGAAATAAATGAGATATATATAAAAGAAAACAATGATTAGTACATGTATACATGCATATATATAGATCGGATACATGTACATGTACGTACTGTAAAACATCTGAAAGAATGTAGAAAGTAAACAAAACACACACAAACGTGCATACGTACTAACAGCTGATACGTACTCTCTCCTCTCTTCATTCGTGACGCTTATCCATCATATACGTACACACGAACACACGCACATCTACTCCCAGCTCTCTTTTTCTCTCATACGCACAAGAAACGAATCAGTTCTCTCTCTCTCTCTCTCTCTCTTTGGTCTCGAGCATCAACACACACAAACACACGTACATGGGCATGCATGAACTGACATTTCTACATTTTCTCTCTCTCTCTCTCTCACTCGGGGTAAGTGGTTGCTGGGCCGTCTGTGTTTCTCGTGTTGCTTACAGGAGGCTGTGAGTCATCGTTTGACGTTTCGCTGGCAGCTGCGGCCTCTCGTCTGCTGTGGGGTGGATTTTCGCGGAATTTCCGCGATTTTTTCTTGATTTTTTATTTTGTGATGAATATTTCAGAAAAATCCGCAAATAACTAAACCCGCGGAATTTAAAGCGCGAATTGGCAAGGGATCACTGTATTTATTATCGCGAGATGACAGGAGAAGTCATTTGCTAAACATGGCGACGAATGTAAATATGCTGTTGATTTACAGATATATTCATTATTATTATATATTACCCCACTAAGGTCAAGGTCAAGGTAAACTTTATCTCGTACTAAATTTAAAAATGATATCATATTGTATATGAGATATTTTCCACATAATACATAGCCATGTGGCATTGACTCTTGGAGAATGTCAAATATTGGCAACAACATTGATTTAATTGATTTAAATTGATTTACTTTGTATAACAATCAGTCGTTGCTTTTCCATTGACATCTGCGCAAAACTTTACCGATATTTACTAAATGTCGAAAAAAACAGAAGTGCGTAATGTCAGTTTTTCCATTAAATCACAAATGCAATGATTTGTCTATGTATTATCGCGAGATGAGACGAGAGGTCATTCCATAAACATGGCAACGAATGTAAGTATGGTGTTGATTTACAGATATATTCATTATTATTATATATTACTCCTCTATCTCATACTAGATTAAAAAAAATGATTGGGTTTCCTGGTGTGTCCACACATACTGCGACATGTTTCTTCTTTGCTTGTAGTAACGTACGTCAACATCCGTTTTTTTTTTAATTCACCTGACTCTAGTTGCGAAAAAAGGTCTTTCCATTACAGTTTTGCATGATATACCATTTGTGCTACACCCAAAAAACCACCTCTTTCCAGCGTAAAAACTTTTAATTGAAAAATGAGACTTTTGGCAAGATTGTTGTTTTTCCATTTGGTAAATTTTTTCGCGCAAGTCATATTTGCGCTATTTGAGGGTCAATGGAAAAGCGACTAGTGACTCTCTCCCCACATTCAAATCCAGTCTCAAAACTCACCTCTTCAGAGTAGCCTACCCACCATAAGTTTTCCTCTCCATTTTACCTCTTCATTTCTATACATTGGAATTATTCTTTTATCTGTTTGTTTACTTCTTTGTATTTTATGCATTGTCTGTTTTATCTTGTTGTACAGTGTCCTTGGGTGTCCTGAAAGGTGCTTATAAATAAAATTTATTATTATTATTACCTCTGCCAAGGAACGGTGGAGGTTATGTTTTCATCGAGGTTTGTTTGTTTGTCTGTTAGCAAGGTAACTCAAAAAGTTATGGACAGATTTGGATAAAATTTTCAGGAAATGTTGATACTGACTAAAACTGATGTTCCATAAATACTCTGTCTTAAATGTTAATGTGTGCTTGTTGTCCCTCATCTAGTTGGTATGTGTTGTCCTTTACCATCTGCTATTGTTCTTACCATCGCTGGTATGTGCTGCCCTTTACCATTAATACTATTGTAGTTTTTTTTTTTTTTTTTCTTACCATTGTTGGTATGTAATTATTGCTGTTCTTTACCACTTGTGGTATTGCAGTTTTTTTGTTTTTAACCATTGTTGGTTGTAATTATTATCATGTAAATTGATGGTTAACTGTTACCTGTGGTAACACCACCAGGAATGTACTTTGTTTCTATTTTTTTTACACACAGTTTGTTTATGCAATGTAAATACTGTGAAATGAGTTTATTCTAATTTGGTATAGGCCTATTGTGGTCTATTTTGTTCATTGTTCTGGCTCAAAGTCAAAGGACAGGAGTATTTAAAAGTTATTATGTTAAGTTAGTTGAAGATGAGAATGGGGGTGGGATTAAATAAGTTTTTCTTCTTCCCACTCCTTTTCAAGTATAAATGAATTATTTATTTATTTATTTTGGAATTTTGAATTTGCATGTATTCTGTGAATGCTCGAAATAAACAAACAAATGAAATGAAATTAATACTGGCACAAGGAAGAAATGATTAAATTTTGGTGGTGATCTGGGTTGGGGGGTGGGGGATTTTTTGTTTGTTCATCTGTCTGTTAGCAAGATAACTCAAAAAGTTATGGACAGATTTGGATGACATTTTCAGGAAATGTTGATACTGGCACAAGGAAGAAATGATTAAATTTTGGTGGTGTTGGGGGGGACTGATCTTCCTTGGTGGAGGTTTGCGCTCTCTGAGTGCTTTTCTAGTTATTATTATAAACCAAAGTGTAGATTCTGTAGCTCTCACTACTTGGGTTAGGATGCAAACTCCACTCTCTGGTAAAGTTCTATATTTTATCCTCCATCCACTTCCTGTTTATTCAGGAAAGAGTTGACCAGTTGACAGTGATGTTTGTGTGGTTTGTAAAGATGTACAGCAACACATTTTATTCAGATTTATTTGCTTAGATTTGAGTTTAAAAACTTGGGCTTCCTTACTTTTCTTTTTCCTGTCATGGAAAAAATGTTGCAATGAATCTCCCATGTAAACATGAACACTAGTGAACATGCAGCCCATCTGTAAATGAAGTATTCACTCTGTTTTATCCGTTTAGTGTTCGTCCAACTATTGGAAACAACACTGAGAATGAACCTA